>NC_088345.1:40900000-41210000 GCF_036884655.1 Musa acuminata AAA Group
ATATAATGGGTCTTCCCTTCTTTTTGACAATGATAAAGGGGGAGATAAAAGATGCTAGCTTACACAATTCAAGAAGAAAGCAAAAATTGTACTTCTCAAAACAGAAGAAAGAACTTTCTTCTTGAACATCTCAAATTGTTAGCTTCCATGTTATAAAATAATGTAACATTTTGTTAGCTTGCGTGTTTGCAAAAGAAGCAAAAATAATCGTACTTTTCAAAAGAGAAGAAATTGCTAGCTTGAAATCTCAAGAAGATGCAAAAATATGCTATCTTGCACTTTGCACAGAAAAGCAAATATGCCAACTTGCACATCTTAAATTTGCTAGCTTGTATGTTGTAAAACTTGCATATCTAAAACTTGATAGCATAAATGTTCTAAGCATGATGTAACACTTGCTAAATTTTCTAGCTTCAAATTGCATGATGATAAAACTTGATATTATATTTTTCATGCAATAAGTTAAACTTATATTTCCAAACACATGAATAGTTGGACTTCTACTTTTTGTTGATGACAAAGGGGGAGAAGTATGTTGATGTCATGCATGATTTGATCATGAAATGTTGCTTGGATTTTTTAATCCAAGAGTTTCTATCAATATGGCATATTGATATGGGGAGTTTGTTTAAACTCTGGGAGTTAAGGTTAACTACATTGTCGATTGGTTGTCATCATCAAAAAGGGGGAGATTGTTGAATCTCGAATTTTGATGATCAAACCAATCGATAAATGTTTATGTTTTAATCTATGTTTTAAGTGATGCAAGATGCTACGATCAAGATGAAACAATTAAAGCAAGAAGATTCATGTTGTGCCGGAGGAAAACATGTCAGAAGATTGGACGTCGGACCGAAGGATCGATCAACGTATTGACAGAAGGCTTCGGACCATAGATTTGGGCATCAGGCCAAGAAAAGCGGATATTGCATCAAGGATATTGGAGTTGCGGAGTCAATAAGCCAATTGGGCAATAGGCTACAAGAGAGGATGATGCGTCGAAGAATCAGACGAAGTGTTGAGGGACCAATGACATGCCGAACAACTTGATTAATGCTTAGTATTAATTGTCTAGATCGAAGTGTATTTTTACATGTACAGGATTAACTATGATAGCAAGGCATGAAGCAAAATGAAGTCCCGGAGTCAAGGATGCGATTACGTTGGGAGTTTGAGAGTTCGTCGGAAGTCCGGACGTTCGTCGAAAGTTCTTGAGGAACCAGTCGAGAAGTCTCGGAGCTCGCCAGAGAAGCTCGTCGAAACTCGATAAGAAGATCATTGTGAAGTCCAGGAGTTTGTCGAGAGTCCGTCGGAACATTGCCGAGAAATCGTTGGAAGTTCGTCGGAAGATCGCCGGAAGCTCGCCGAAAGAATAGACGTATGGACATGTTTAGCTTAGCAAATATCTTAGGATTTCGTAGTTAGCACATAATTGGGCTTGGATTTGGGCCTACCCAATTAGGGGTCAGCTATGCCTATGTAAGAACAATGTTGAGCCTAATAAGAAGCCCAAACAGTGCCATAAGAAGTCTCATCATCGTGGCACAGTCTTTGAGACTATGTTAGGGGTGGTATTGTCAATCTGGGCATTTGTACTGCCCCTAGCAAGGTGCCAAGCGGTGGTACCGCCAGTCTGGGCGGTGGTACCACCCAGCACTGCCCCCTAGGTGGTGATACCGCCCATGCACAGGCGGTAGTACCTCCCGTGCCCAGGGAACCCGGGATGGAAAAGTTTTAGGCTCCACGTTTGAATCAACTTGAAGCCTATAAATACCCCTCTCATCCCTAGTTAAAGCACACAAGCACAAAGTATTCAAAAGTGAGAAAACACTACTGTAATCTCTTTAGAAATTCCCTCCTCCACTCTAAGTTTAGAATTTTGTAAGAGGAGTGTGAGTGCTTGTAAGGTTATCTCCTAAAACCATGAAAATGAGAAGAGGGGTGTAAAAGGTGGTTGGTCTTCGCCTATTGAAGGAAGACCTCTAGTAGATGCCGGTAACCTCGTCGGAGGAGGAAGCCGAAAGTGGATGTAGGTGACCGAACCACTCCAAAATCTGGCTTGCGTTTATGTCTTGAGCAATTTACATTAATTGCAAACCTCTTCAATTGCTTGCTGCCTTCATTTCATTTATGAACATATTTCAAAGTTAAGTTTTCGAAATCGGTTTTCTATGTCAAAATCAACTTTTATCATACGAAAGTTTTTTGAAGATGTAGTTTTTATCGCTGCACTAATTCACCCTCCCTCTTAGTGCCGACTCTTGATCCTAATAGTTGGAAGTGTGCCGAAAGAGCATTTGGCGCACCAGAACAAGAAGTTTTGTAATTATGTCTTAATTATCATAGTTAGAGCATAAATTAAGTTAAGATTTGGATGTAATCCCACTAACTTAATTAGAGGCCAACTAAGCCTTTAACAGGACTGAATTGGGTCGAATTGAGCAGCTAATTTAGCCCTTGAAAAATTGGCCGATGGTGGCACCGCTTGGAAAGCAATGTGCCAAGATTTTTGGGCGGTGGTACCACCCAAACTGGTGGTGGTACCATTGACAATTAATGCTGCTAGTGGTGGTACCACCCCTGTCAGGCGATGGTACCGCCAAAGCTCCGTCTCCGAGCTTTGTCAAGTGGTGGTACCACCCAATATCAAGTGTCAAGTGATGGTACCGCCCAGTAATGGTGGCGGCACCGCCAGTACCCTTAAAATATGGGATGAGATACTTTTTGGCTCCATTTTTTAAAGCTATTAGGGCCTATAAAAATCACATCCTTTTCTGCTCGAAAGGATACGAAAGATATTGGCATAATCTTGAGTTCTTGAGTCTTAAAGTGTTATAAAAGTGAAGAGTTCTCCTCCTTCATCTCTTAGCCTTGTAATCATCCAAGAAAGAGGCGTGAGACTTGTAAGGATTGTCTCCTAAACCCAAAAAAAGATGAAAGAGATGTAAAAGGTGGTTGGCCTTCGCCTATTGAAGGAAGGCTTATAGTGGAGGCCGGAGACCTCGTTGGAGGAGGAATCCGAAAGTGGATGTAGGTCACATTGACCAAACCACTCTAAATTCTGGTTTGCTTTTCATTTGTTCAATTTATATTATTGCAAATCTCCTTAATCCTCTCTTTCATTTTTATGAAAGCTTTCAAGTTCATATTCTCTCCGAAACAGATTGAATTAAAACTATTTTCATCGAAATCAGTTTTAATCAAAACAAATATTTTTTTAAAATCGGAAAAGTTTTCCGCTGCACTAATTCACCCCCCCTCCTAGTGCCGCTCTTGATCCTAACAATTGGTATCAGAGCAAGGTTCACTCTCATTTAGTTTTAAACCCAAGAGAGATGGCATTTACCAGCATCCTAGTAGGTTATTCAATTATACATCCACCCATATTAAATGGGATGGATTACACATATTGGAAGACTAGAATAAGGATCTTCCTAATTTCAATGGATTTCAAATTATGGAATATTGTAGAAAATGATTTTCAAAAGTCTTCTCTTCTAATGAATGATTGGAATGAGTTGGAGAAGGAGACTTTCGCTTTAAACGCAAAGGCTATGAATACCTTAGTTTGTGCCTTAGATAAAAATAAGTTTAATTGTTTGTTCATTTATGAAACTATTTTTGATATTTGGCACACACTCAAAGTAACTTATAAAGGCACTAGTAGAGTGAAGGAGTCAAAAATTAATTTTTTAGTTCACACTTATGAATTGTTTCGAATGAAATCGAGTGAGACCATTAGAGACATGTACACCCAATTTACGGATGTTGTCAATGGTCTAAAAGGACTTGGTAAAGGTTTCTTTGATTTTGAACTTGTTAATAAAATTTTAAGATCCATTCCAAAGAGTTGAGACCCTAAAGTCATGGTCATTTAAGAGGCCAAAGAGCTAAATAATTTTCCTCTCGAAGAACTAATTGGGTCACTAATGACCTATGAGATGACTTGTAAAGCTCATGAAGAGCTTTTGACACCCTTCTAAAGAACAGAAAGAATATGACACTAAAAACCTAAGAAGACCACTTGAAAGAAAATTCAAGTGATGAGAACCTTGATGAAGACTTGGTACTCTTAACAAGGAAATTCAAAAAAATCATGAAAAGGAACAAATTTAAAAATAACACTAAAAATAAATTTGAACCCAAGAAAGATCAAGTAATATGCTATGAATGTAAGAAGCCGGGACATTACAAGAATGAATATCCCCTAGCCAAGAAGATGCAATCAAAGGAGAAGGCTCTTAAAGCAACATGAGACGACTCAAGTGCATCCAAATAAGAGGAGCCTACCATCACCGAGCAAGTTGCTCACGATGCACTAATGGCCATTGGAGATGAGGTAACAAGTTCATTTGATGCAAATTTATCCTTTGATGAACTATTAAATTCTTTTCATGATTTATTTGATGAATGTAAATCAATTAGTTAAAAAATATAAATTATTAAAAAAGGAGCATGATTCTCTTATTAGTGATTATAATAGATTAAAAGTTAAGCACAATGATAATTTAGCTCCATGTATGAAATATGATGAACTAGAAATACTTAGAAAGGAAAACTTACTACTCAAGGAAACCTTAAAAAATTTTGAGGTTGGTAGCAAGTCCTTGAATATGATCCTTGCTAATAAGGGTCACGTTCATAGAAAAGGTATAATCGGATTTATAAGTAGCTCTCACCAAAATTCAACAACCTTTGTTAGAGGCCCTACTTTGCATGTTTCATCCCGAAACAAATGTAACTTTTGTTGTAAATTTGGGCATGTAGCTTATCATTGTCCATTCAAAAAATGTAGTCCACATAAATTGATTTGGGTTCCTAAAAGAACCTCAAATGACTCAATGCAATATAGTAAGCTATGTAGATTGATTTTTGAGGCACCCAACGTCAAATGGGTACCTAAAAATCATCCTTTTTTGTAGAAAAATGTACCATCATAAGCTAGGAGCAATAGATGGTAACTTGATAGTGGATGCTCAAGGCATTTGACCGGAGATCAATCTCAATTCTTTAAGCTCACTAACATAGACGAAGGATATGTCACCTTCGAAGACAACAACAAAGGTAAAATCATTGGCAAAGGAATCATAGGTAACAAATCAAACTTCTTTATATGTGTTATTGGTAGATGGCATAAAGCATAATCTCTTAAGCATTAGTCAATTGTGTGATAAAAGATACATCATTAAATTTGAATCTAATGCTTGTATTATTGAAAAATCACACAAAAACACATCTATGATTGTCTTAAAATAAAATAATGTATACACTATTGATATTAATGATCTATGTAATGAAATGTGCTTTTTGGTTTTGAATGATGATGTTTGGCTTTAGCATAGGAGATTAGGTCATGCTAGCATGAAACTAATCTCTCAAATTTCATCTAAAGAACTTGTAAGAGGAATTCCTCATATCAAGTTTGTTAAAGATAATATGTGTAATGTATGTCAACTAGGAAAACAAATAAAAGGTAGCTTCAAACCTAAGAACCAAATTAGTACTTACCAAATAAAAGAACCAAATTAGCACCTCTATAGACTTGTTCGGACCAATTGCTACATCAAGCCTAGGAGGTAGCAAATACACATTCATCAGTATGGATGATTTTAGTAGATATACATGGACTTACTTTTTGATGCACAAAAGTGATTGCTTTAGGTATTTCTCTATGTTTTATATACTAGTTCAAAATAAAAAGGGTTTTATGATTTCATCAATACGAAGTGATCACGGTGGTGAATTTCAAAACCATGATTTTCAAGAATTTTGTGAATCTAATGGATACAACCATAACTTTTCTACTCCAAGAAATCCTCAACAAAATGGTGTAGTAGAAAGAAAGAATAGAAACTTACAAGAAATGGCTAGAACCATGTTAAATGAACATAGCCTACCCAAATATTTTTGGGCCGAAGCCGTAAATGCGATATACTATGTCATGAATAGAGTTCTAGTAAGACCATTACTTTCCAAAACTCTTTATGAGTTATGGAACAACAAAAAACCTAATGTTTCATATTTTAAAATTTTCGAATGTAAATGCTTTATATTGAATGAAAAAGATACCTTAGGAAAGTATGATGCAAAATCCGATGAAGGAATTTTTCTTAGTTATTCTTTCATTTCTAAAGCTTTTTGTATCTTTAACAAAAGAACTTTAGTTATAGAAGAATCAATTCATGTGGTTTTTAATGAAGTTTCCGAAGTTAAGAAAAATGATTTCGATGATGATCTTAATTTTGATACTTTGAATTTAAATGAATCCCCTTCTCCACCTAGCAACTTGGATGCATCTTCTTCCGAAATATCCTTACCTAAGGAATTGAAGTATGTAGATGCTCATCCTAAGGAGCTAATCATAGGAGACACATTAAAAGGGGTTCAAACTCATTTCTTTCTTAAGAATTTTTTTGCAAACGTCGCTTTTCTCTCCCAAATTGAACCTAAATACATTGACGAAATCTTGAAAGATGATTCATGGGTCATCACAATGCAAGATGAGTTAAATCAATTTGAGAGAAATGAGGTGTGGAAGCTTATTCCAAGACCAAATGAACATTTAGTTATTGGTACTAAATGAGTCTTTAGAAATAAGAAAGATGAACTTGGTATTGTGGTTAGAAACAAGGCTAGATTAGTGGCCAAAGATTTCAACCAAGAAAAAGAGATCGATTATGAAGAGACCCTTGCTCCTATGACACGATTAGAAGCCATAAGAATGCTCATTACCTATGCTAGTAGTAATAATTTTAAGTTATTTCAAATGGATGTTAAAAGTATTTTTCTTAATGACTTTATTTTCGAAGAAGTTTATTTTAAACAACCTCCTAGATTTTAGAATGGTAATCTCCCTAATCATGTGTTTAAATTGACTAAAACTCTATGGATTGAAATAAGCGCCAAGGGCTTGGTATGAGAGACTAAGCTCATTTCTTATAGAAAATAATTTCTCTAAAGGCAAAGTCGAAACTACATTGTTTATCAAAAATTTTGAAAATAATTTTCTTATTGTTCAAATTTATGTTGATGATATTATTTTTGGTTCCACAAATGAATCTCTATGTGAATCATTTGCTAAAAGTATGAGTTTTGAACTTGAAATGAGTTTGATGGGGGAATTAACTTTCTTTTTAGGCTTACAAATCAAACAACTAAGTAATGGTATTTTTCTTAGTCAAACAAAATATGGTTTAGATTTGCTAAAAAGGTTTAATATGAATACCTCAAAGGCTATCAACACTCTTATGAGCACCTCAACTAAGTTAGACATTGATGAAAGTGGAGAAAGTTTTAATCAAAAAGCTTATAGGGGTTTGTGCTAGGTTTAGTGTAGGACTTTGTGCTAGGTTTTAATTTAATCCGAAGATATCTCATCTTAAAGCGGCTAAGAGAATACTTAGATATCTAAAAGGAACCACAAATCTAGGATTATAATATCCAAAATCCGAGAACTTTGAACTAATTGCTTATACTAATATGGATTTTACTGGATGTAGATTAGATAGAAAAAGCACATTTGGAATATGTCAATTTTTAGGACACACTTATTTCTTAGTCTTCCAAGAAATAAAACTCGATTGCACTATCTACAACTGAAGCTGAGTACATTGCAGCTAGTGCATGTTGTGCACAAATTCTGTGGATAAAAAACACTTTAGAGGATTATAAGATTCATCTTAAAAATATTCTCATAAAATGTGATAACACAAGTGCAATATATTTAACAAAAAATTTCATTCAACACTCTAGAACTAAACATATTGATATTAGGCATCACTTTATATGAGATCATGTTAATAATCATGATATAATCTTAGAGTTTATTGATATGAAACATCAATTAGTTGATATTTTTACAAAGCCTTTAAGTGAAGAACAATTTGATTTTATTATAAGAGAATTAGGAATGTTAATTTGTTCGAATGCATGAATTTGTTAAATTTCATTTTCAGACTTTCTTGATTATTTGGATCACTCACTTAAATCTTCTCCTCTTATGATGTGAATTTTACATGATGATGTAAATAAGGTTGTGTGCTTCATGACAACATCGTGTTTCCTTTGATGCTGAAAATTTCTATGATGATTATGATCTCTATTGAATATTGAGAAGCTTTAATCATACATGATGCAATATCATATTCTAAACTTATGAGTGCTACAAGCACTAATGGTATTACCTCATGCAAGTAGTGATGAAAGGCTACGATGAAACATTTTATAAATGCATGAAGTGTTTATACATATCTTGATGTTTGATATATGGAAGTCATTGACAAATGCATCTCTCATGGATTTCACTCTTATGAGTTCCAATGGATATCTTAATCCTTGAAAGATGAATTTTTGTGTATAATAATTATCTACAAGATTGGGGATTTGATTTCATATGGATATCTCGATCCTTTTCATGAATCCCTTCTCTTTGTCAAAATGAAAGCATGTTTTAACGAAAAAATATTTATGGTTTTTGATTTGATTCAAATCATTTCACAAATTTAGTTCTTAGTGGATTCCCTCCTTACCTTCTTTCCTCTTCTTCATGCAAAATGTGATAACAAAGGGGGAGAAGTTGATTGAATCTATCGCTTTAATGTTAATAACATTTAATGATGAGAACTTTTGAGTGTGAAACTTACTTGAATTTTTTTTACCACATTTGCATTGTTGAATTTTTCTCCTTTTTTTTATGACAAAGGGGGAGAAATAATATCAAAATGTGGTAAATTGATGACAAAGGTATGCAATATATTTCATCATATATACTTGAAATGTTTGCTTGATAAATTTCTTTTATTATGATAAGATATCTAGAGCTTAACTTGCTATTTTACAATGGATATCTTGCCTTAGAATGATGAATTCCTATCTTTGTCATCTTTCATATTTGAAATATAATACTTGAAAATGGATGTCATGACTTAACATCATACTTGGCATCGTATCTTGAGAATGTTAGATTATGATAGGAATCATGATGTGCATGTTGATAAGTCTAATGAACTTATCTTATCAGTTTGTTTCTTGAATTCAAAGCCCTTGAATTCAAGAATGTCTTTTCTCAGGTATATAGATAGGGGGAGTTAAGATTAACTCTATCATCAATTGATTGTCATCATAAAAAAGAAAGAGATTATTGAATCTCAAATTTTGATGATGAAGTCAATTGTAATTTGTTTGATCTAATCTATATGTTGAGAAAAGTGTGCAGGATTAACTACAATAGTAGTAAGACATAAAACAGATATTGTGTCGGAGTCGAGATCTCATTGGGAGTTCGAGAGTTCGTCAGAAGTCCGGACATTCGTCGGGAGTTCTACCGAAACCAACCGAGAAGTCCAGGTGCTTGCCAAAGAAGCTTGTCGGAACTCGCCAAAAAGATCATAGTAAAGTCCAGGAGCTTACTGGGAGTCCACTGGAATATTGCCGAGAGTTCGTCGGATGTTCGCTGGAAGTATGTCAGAAGCTCGTCGGAAGAGCAATTGACGCACTAGAACAAGAAGTATTGTAATTATGCCTTAATTATCATAGTTAGAGCATAAATTAAGTTAGATTGGGAGGTAATCCCATAAACTTAATTAGGGGCCAATTGGACCCTTAACAGGGTTGAATTGGGCCAAATTGAGCAACTAATTCAACCCCTAAAAACTTGGTCGGTGGTGGCACCACCTAGAAAGTAGTGCCCTAGGATTTTTGGGTGGTGGTACCATTGGCAGTTAATGTTACCAGCTGTGGTACCACCCGTATCAGGCAGTGATACCACCCAAACTAAGCGTGATACCGCCTAGTGTCAGGTGTCAGGTGTTAGGCGGTGGTACCGCCAGTATCCCGAAAATCCGGGATGAAACACTTTTTGGCTCCATTTTTTAAAATCATTGGGACCTATAAAAATCCCACCCTTTTATACATGAAATGGCATAAAAGCTATTCGCATAATCTTGAGTTCTTAAGTCTTAAAGTGTTGTAAAAGTGAAAAGTACTCCTCCTTAATCTCTTAGCCTTATAACCATCCAAGAAAGATGAGTGAGACTTGTAAGGGTTGTCTCCTAAACATGGCAAAAGGAGAAAAGTTGTAAAAGGTGGTTGGCCTTTACCTATTAAAGGAAGGCTTATAGTAGACCCTGGAGACATCATCGGAGGAGAAATCCGAAAGTGGATGTAGGTCACATTGACCGAACCACTCTAAATTCTGGTTTGCTTTTCATTTGTGCAATTTACATTACTACAAATCTCCTTAATCCTCTCTTGCACTTTTACGAAAGCTTTCAAGTTCATATTCTCTCCAAAATAGATTAAATCGAAACTATTTTCGTCGGAATCAATTTTAATCGAAATGAACATTTTTCTGAAATCGGAAAAGTTTTTCGCTACACTAATTCACCCCCCCTCTTAGTGCTATTCTTAATCCTAATAGACACAACCCTAATAAGTTAAAATCTAGGATGGAGTAGTGCAAGTTCATGGGATACCCCAAGGAAACTTGTAAGTATTATTTCTATCATGCCGAGGACCAAAAAGTCCTTGTAGCGAAGAGAGTGGTATTCCTTAAGAAGGAACACATTCTTGGCAGAGACAATGGGAGTGTGATAGAGATGAGCGAGTTTGGAGAATCTAGCTCAAGCACCACTCCATAGCCCGAGTCTATTCCGGTACCTAGCACATAAGTTCTGATTTTACGTAAGTCTGACGGAGTATCCCATCCTCCTGAGAGATATGTGAGACATATTAGAGGAGAGGATGTTGAGGATATTGATCCTCAGACCTACGACGAGGCTTTTACAAATATAGACTTTGGAAAGTGGCAAGAAATGATAAATTCTGAGATGGATTCCATGTACTCCAATGAGGTTTGGAACCTAGTTGAAACACCCGAGGGTATTGTACCCATCGGTTGCAAGTGGATCTTCAAGAAGAAGATCAGAGTAGATGAAAAGATAGAGACCTATAAAGCAAAGCTAGTGACTAAGGAGTATTGTCAAAGGCAAGGTGTTGACTGTGACGAAACCTTCTCACTTGTAGCCATGCTAAAATTCATCTGAATTCTATTAGCTATTGAAGTACACTATGATTATAAGATCTGGCAGATGGACATGAAAATTATGTTTCTCAATGACAACCTCGAGGAGGAGGTGTATATGATACAACTTGAGGGATTCATGTCCAAGGACTGCCCAGATAAGGTATGTAGGTTGCTTAGGTTCATTTACGGACTAAAGCAAGCTTCTCAGAGTTGGAACATAAGATTTGATGAGGTGATCAAATCTTATGACTGTTAGGACCAAGTTGACACTAAGAAGGGGTGGGGGTGAATTAGTACGTATGTAAAAATTATGTTGATTCAAAAATCTTCATACGATAAAATCATTTTGACAATGTTTAACTTTAAAAATGTTCATAATAGTGTATAGCTAAAGTCATGAGGAAGTAAACTAGTTTGTAATAAATATAAATAGCCAAACAAAAATGCAAACCGATTTATAGTCGTTCGGTCATCGTGACTTACGTCCACTCCTAATTCCTCTTCCGTCGAGGCCACCGACATCCACTAACGGTCTTCCTTCAATGGGCGAAGATCAATTACCCTTTTACACTCTCTCCTTTTCACGAGTTTAGGAGACAACCCTTACAAGCCTCACACCTCTCTTGAATGATCTTAAAACTAAAAAGCAAGGAGGACTTTAGCAATTTTATAACCCAAAATAACAACCCCTTTCTACTTTAATTCATACTTTTCCATTCAGGAATAGCTGAGGTATTTATAAACCTCAAATTGCTTCAAAATTGGAGCTAAAAAAGGTCTCATCCCTGGTTTTTCAAGTCCTAGCAGTACCACCGCCTATAATAATGACACTAGGTGGTACCACCACCAAATCTGGTGGTACCACTACTTGATATAGTCTAAGAGACTGTGACTAGGTGGTACCACCACCTGCAGCACTGACACTATGTGATACCACCACCTAGTCTGGCGGTACCACTACTTGACACAGTATGAGAGATTGTGTCTGGGCGGTACCACGGCCTAGACTAGCAATACCATTGCATGACACTCGACGGTACTATCGCCCAATCTAGCGGTATTATCGCTTGACACAGTTTTTGAGATTGTGTCTCGGAGACTAAGCCACTGGCAGTGCCACCGCTTGACCCAACTTTTGGGTCACTGAATGGGCTTTTCTCTTGGCCCAAAATCATCCCAATTCGGGCCTAGTTGGCCCTTAATTGAGTTATCCTAATTACATTATAAACCAACCCAATTACAACTAAAACTACTTTGATCTAGAAAAATTATTATACGTAAGAATATTAAGTTGTCTAGTATATCATTGGTTCATTCAGCACTTTGTTCGACCCTTCGGAGTATTGTCCTCTCCTTCGGTGTATTATTCAATCGACTTGTTGCCTTCTCACAACATCCGATCTCAAATTTAATATTCAAGCTAGTAATTTTCTTACTCCCCTTAGTCATTATAAGGAAGAAGAAGAGGAGAATAATACAATGATGCAATTCATTTCCTTCTAACATCAATGATCTAAGCATCACGTAAGGTATACAACCATAAATATAAAGAATTATACATAACAAAACTCAAGTCATAAATTATCAAGATGTCAAGTGGCATATCATGGTTTATTAGGATAAGTCTCCTCTTTAGTGAATAGCAAAAAGAATCTTAAGAGAACAAAATATGAAAAATCTTGACTCATAATAAATCTCAATTTTTAAATATCAAGTGAAAGAATCAAGATTCATTTAGATGAATCTCTTCTTTAGAGAAAAGGAATATAGGAAAATAAAAGATCTTGTTCATGTATAAAAATCTGAAGTTGTCAAGATCATGATTCATAAAACAAATATCACAAGTTATAATTTTTATAATTCACAAGAAAAATCATGATTCATAAAAAAAATCTTCTTAAATAATATGAGAACACATAATAGAAGATCTTCATTCATAAAATATTTCAAGTTATAATTCTAAAGAATCAAAATCATGATATAGGTAAAAACTCATTCAAATTCAAATAATCAAAATCATTAAAATCACTTTCAAGAGATTCAAAATGACATAAATAGATTTATTAATTTATTATTAAAAAATCGATAAGATAAAGATAGAGAAATTTTCAATATGCATTTCTTTTTAGTTGTTTTAATTTATGTGATTTATTTCATATGAGCATGCCTTAGTTTTTTTAAGTCATAATCAACACATACATCATCGTTTAAAACCGAAAGAGCAAATTTCATCATAGAAATCATTAAATCATCAAGCATAATATAAACATAAATTATTTTCAATTAAAATCATTTTGTTTGTTATAGTAATGTATTTTTCTTCTTTAGTGAATCTAACTTATATTTTTTATTTTAATTTTTTACTAACTAATTTAAAAATAACTCATAAAAAGCATCAAGTAATTTCATAGTAAAGTGAAGAATATTTGTTTGAGTTGTTTACCTCATTGTTGAGAGTCATCAAAGCGAAGTTCACCACTTTGTCTTCATTAGTTTACTCCTGGTCTTCGGATGCACTCGTTTCGTCCAAGTTACCTTAAGTATTTTCTTGTTTTTTGACATTTTTTTCTTTTTAAATTTAGTTTATTCTTAGTTTATGTTTTATAAATTTTATAAATTTACTTGTGAGGAGTTCAATGTCATCATCACTTGAGTTTTCACTCGAGTGGTCTTATTTTGTTATAAGTGCCAAGTCTTTCCTATCCTTTGGAAGGTTGCTCTCAAGTTCATCATGTTCATCATGTGCCTTGCATGTCATTTCATATATCATCAATGAACCAATAAGTTCTTCTAGTGGAAAATTATTAAAATTCTTTGCCTCTTGTATGACAGTTACTTTTGAATCCCAGTTTTTAGGGAGAGAACATAAAACTTTATTCACAAGTTCAAGATTCGAAAAACTTTTACCAAGTACATTTAAACCATTGATAATATCCGTAAAATGAGTATACATGTCTCCAATGGTTTTGCTTAATTTCATATGAAACAATTCAAAATCATGCATTAAGAAATTAACTTTAGACTCTTTAACTCTACTAGTGCCTTCGAGTGTGATTTCAAGAGTGTGTCAAATGTCATGCGCGATTTCGCAAATAGAAACCCGATTAAATTCATTTTTGTCTAATCCATAAAACAAAGTGTTCATCGCTTTAGCATTCAAGGTAAATAATTTTTTTCGAAGTCATTCCATTCATTCATAGGTTTAGAGGGGGTTTGAAAATCAAGTTCAATGATATTCCATAAATCAAAGTTCAAAGAAAGTAAGAAAACTATCATTCGAGTTTTCCAATAAGTTGAGTCCATCCCATTGAACATATGAGGACGAATGATAGAGTGACCCTCTTAAAATCCAATAAAATCTATTTCTCTTAGGTGTTAAACAAAATAAGAAAAACTAGCTCTGATGCCAATTGTTAGGATCAAGTTGGCACTAAGAGGGAGGGATGAATTAATGCGTATATAAAAATTATGTCGATTCAAAAATCCTCATACAATAAAATTGTTTTGACAATGTTTAACTTTAAAAACATTCGTAAGAGTATGTAGCTAAAGTAATGACAAAGTAAAGTAATTTGGAATAAAGATAAACATAAAATAGAATTGTAAATCGATTTATAGTGGTTTGGTCATCATGACCTACATCCACTCTCGATTCCTCTTCTATCGAGGCCACTGGTATCAACTAACGGTCTTCCCTCAATGGGCAAAGACTAACTACTCTTTTACACTCTTTCTCCTTTTCACGAGTTTAGGAGACAACCTTTATAAGCTTCATACCTCTCTTGAATGATCGTAAAACTAGAAAGTCAGGAGGAGGACTTTAGCAATTTTACAACCCAAAATAACAACTCCTTTTTACTTTAATTCATACTTTTCCATGCAGGAATAGCTAGGGTATTTATAGACCCAAAATGGCTTCAAAATTGGAGCTAAAAAAGGTCTCATCTTGGGTTTTCTAGGTCTTAGCTAGTGCCACCGCTTACAGCAATGACATTGGGTGGTACCATCGCCTAACACTGGGTGGTACCATTACTCGGTCTAGCAATACTATCGCCTAACACAGTCTTGGAGACTGAGCCACTAGCGGTGCCACCACTTGACCCAACTTTTGAGTCACTAAATGGGCCTTTCTCTTGGCCTAAAATAGCCCTAATTCAGGCCCAATTGGCCCTTAATTGAGTTGGCCTAATTATATTTTAAATAAACTCAATTACAACTAAAACTACTTTAATCTAAACAAATTATTACAAGAAAGAATACTAAGTTATCTAGCATGTCATTGGTTCATCCGGTGCTTCGTCCGACCCTTCGACACATTGTCCTCTCCTTCAGCGTATTGCCCAATCAGCATGTTGCCTTCTCACAACATCTGATCTCCTTGGTGCAATGTCTAATCTTCTTAGCCCGATGCCCGAACTCATGGCACAAAGCCTTCTGCTAACACATCGACTATTCCTCTAGTATGATGTCCAATCTTCTGACATGTTCAATTCCGGCCCAACTTCTTATTCTTCATGTTTTAATCAATTTGTCTCTCCTAATCAAAGCTAGTCCTATATCACTTAAAACGTAGATTAGATTATAACATTATCAATTAGTTTCATCATCAAAATTTGAGATTCAACAATGAATTCGTTAAGAACGAAGATGAACCTTGTGTATATATAAAGGTAAGTGGGACCGCTATCACCTTCTTGGTGTTATATGTGGATGACATCTTGATTATTGGGAATGATGTCGAAATGCTATCTACAATAAAAGCTTAGTTATTTAGACACTTCTCCATGAAGGACTTAAGGGAAGCATCCTATATCTTGGAGATTTGTATCTATAGATATAGATCCAAGAGGATGCTTGGCTTATCCCAATCTAGGTACATAGACACCATTGTCAAAAGGTTTGATATGAAAATTTTCAAGAGAGATCTTATACTGATAAGATATAAGATATCGTTTTCTAGGAGTATGTCTCCAAATACTCCTAAGGAAAGGCCAAACATAGATAGGATACCCTATGCCTAAGTGATGGAGTCTATAATGTATGCTATGCTATGTACTAGGCTTATTATAGCACATGTTATGAGCATCACGAGCAGGTATCAAGCGAATCTAGGCTTGGAGCACTAGAAAGCAGTAAAGTATATTCTTAAGTACTTGAAAAGGACAAAGGATCTTTTACTGGTATATGAAGGTCATAACCATAAGGTTGAAGGCTACACAGACTCGAGTTTCTAGTTCGATATCAATGATAGCAAGTCTAATTCGGGGTATGTGTTTATCCTAAATGGAGGAGTAGTATACTGAAAGAGTTATAAGCACGATACTATTGTTGACTCAACCATAAAGGTGGAGTACTTTGCTGCAGCAGAGGCAACAAAGAAGGGAGTCCTGATAAAAAAATTCATCACAGATCTGGGAGTCATTCTCGACAACGAGGAGTCGATTCCCTTATATTGCGACAATAATATAGTGATTGCTTAAGTGAAGGAACCTAGAACTTATTAGAAGTCTAAGAATGTTCTGAGGAGGTTCAAGCTAATCCGAGAGATCGTGACTCTATTAGGATCGAGTCAGCACTAAGAGGGGGGGGGGGGGGTGAATTAGTGCTTACGATAAAAATCATGTCGAGTAAAAAAACTTTCATTTCTATAAAAATAGTATCAGAATGATATTAATTTGAAAGCGTATGGAAGCATAGTGAATAATTAAATAAAGCAGTTTGTAATAAAAGTAAAGAGCTTAAAGTACATGTAAATCGAGTTTTATAGTGGTTTGATCGTCATGACCTACATCCACTCTCGATTCCTCTTTCTTTGAGGCCACCGGCATCCACTAATGATCTTCCTTCAATGGGTGAAGACCAACTATCCTTACAACTCTATTCTCCTTTTAATAAGTTCATAAGAGAACCTTTACACCACCACTACCTCCTCTCTTAAACTTCACCAACACTTAGAGCTTGAGAGGAGTTCTCACAAGATTATAATAGCATTTTTTTTTCTTTTTGCTATTAGATGATATTTTTGCTGAGCAAGGATGAGAGGGGTATTTATAGGCCCCAAATGGATTCAAACTTGGAGCCTAAAAATATCTCATCCCTAATTTTCGGGGTACTGGCGGTACCACCGCTTATGCTAGGCGATACCACCGCCTAGTTTGGCAGTACCACCACCTAGACTGGTGGTACCACCACCCAGACTAGTGGTACCACTGCTTGACACTGGGTGGTATCACCTCCTATTCTAGCGGTACTACTGCCTGATAGAATCTTGGAGACTGAGCCTTTGGTAGTGCCACCAGCTGGACCAGTGGTGCCGCCGCCTAACCCAAACTTTGGGTCATTGAATGGGCCTTTCTCTTGGCCCAAAATAGCCTCACTTTGGGCCAAGTTGGCTCCTAATTGAGTTGGCTTAATTATATTCTAAACCAACCTAATTATGACCTAAACTAACTCAATCTAGATAAATTATTACAACCTAATTATGACCTAATTATGTCATTGGTTCTTCCAGTGCTTCGTCTGATCTTTCGATGCATCGTCTCTCCTTCGGCGTGTTACTCAATCGGAATGTTGACTCTCGCAACTTTTGATCTCCTTGGCGCAATGTCCGATCCTTCGGCCCGATGCCCAAATTCATAGTATGAAGCCTTCTACCGACATATCGACCGATCCTCTAGCCCGACGTCCAATCTTCTGACATATTCAACTCCTACCCAATATCTATTTCCTCCTACTTTAATCAATTTACCTCTCCTTGATTAAAGCTAGTCCTACGTCACTCAAAACGTATATTAGATCATAACATTATCAATTGGTTTCATCATCAAAATTATGAGATTCAACGATCTCCCTCTTTTTAATGATGACAACCAATTGATGACGAAGTTAATCTTAACTTCCCCTATCAATATGTCATATTGATGAAACTTTGAATTCAGAGAATTATAAGTATTTCACCATTACATGCATCATGAATATTGAAAGAACCAATTAATCATATCATTGCATGTAACATAAAATCATGCATAATATAAATTTCAATTCATCATTTCATGCATGATTGTCACTATAACTTCTCCCCCTTTGTCATCAGTAAAAAGGAGAGTACAATTTTTAGAGATATGAAAGCTTAGCAATTTAGCAACTTTTTCATCACTTTAGAACATCCAAGCTAGTGAGGTTTTTCTTCTCTTTTGAGAAGTGCAAGCTAGCAATTTTTACTCCCTTTGCAATGTGCAAGCTAGCAAATTCTTTGAGAATGTGAAGTTTGTTAGGATCAGGGTCGGCACTAAGAGGAGGGGTGAATTAGTGCAGTGGGAAAATAACGTCGGTTTAAAAACTTTCATATGATAAAACCATTTCTGACATAAAATCATTTTCAGAAACTTAACTTGAAAGCCAGTTTGTAAAAGTATTGAAGACAATAAGCTATTGAAGAGGTTTACAATAAGGTAATAGCAAGAATAAATGCAAACTAGATAAGATGGTTGTTTATAGTGGTTTGATCAATCGTGACCTACATCCACTCCATTGATTCCTCTTCTGTCGAGGCCACCGGCATCTACTAGAGGCCTTCCTTCAATAGGCGAAGGCCAACCACTCTTTTACAACTCAATTCTCCTTTTACCGGGTTTAGGAGATAACCCTTACACTCCACTCATTCCTCTCTCAAACTATTCTAACACTTAGAACTATGAGAGGAGCTCACACAAGATTACAGTAGCGTTTCTATACTTTTTTACTCTCAAAACTTATGTACTTTAACCAGGGATGAGAGGGGTATTTATAGGCTTCAAGTTGATTCAAACTTAGAGTCTAAAAACATCTCATCCTAGGTTCCCCGGGCACGGGCGGTACCACCGCCTGCGTTGGGCGGTACCACAGCCCAGTGTCAGTTTGGTTGACACTGTCCTAGGCGGTACCACCACCCAAGTCTGATGGTACCATCGCCTAGGAGGCTATGCTGGGCGATACCACCGCCCAGACTAGCGGTACCATCGCCTGACACAGTCTCGAAGACTATGCCACAACGGTGAGTCCTCTTGGAGCACTATTTGTTAGGATCAAGAGCACTAAGAGGGGGGGGTGAATTAGTGCAGCGGAAAACCTTCTACGATAAAAATCGAGTTCGTTCGTTGAAAGTGATTTCGGTAAGAAAGTCGATTCGTAAATCACTTTAACTTTTGTTTAAGCGAGATGCAGCAAAGGTATAAATGCAGTTTGCAGTTATGATCCAAATCAGATAGTAGGTGCAAACTGAAATATGATATTCATACGAAAAAACTGATTTACATCTAAATGCTGATTCGTAAATCACTTGATTAAGTGAACTGTAGTTTAAGCAAGGATATAAAGGCAGTTTGCAGTTATGAAAGAAATCAAAACGTAAACGCAAACTAAAATATGATGATCGTACGCTAAAACTGATTTATGTCTAAATGCCGATTCGGAAAGTGCAAAGCTTGAAACCCGATCGTATATGCGCAGAAAGTAGTAAGCTTTTGAGGAGGTTTGCAGTAAAGATAATATGCTCAAAGTAAATGCAAACCGAGATTTAGAGTCGTTTGGTCAATCTTGACCTACTCCACTTTTGGCTTCCTCCACTGACGAGGTCACCGATGTCAACTAGAGGCCTTCCTTCAATCGGCGAAGGCAACCACCCTTTTACAGTTTCACTCCTTTTGACAGGCTTAGGAGACAACCCTTACAGAATTTTCTCTCCTCTCTTTAAAGCTCAGAACTTGAAATAAAAGAGGGAGAAATGATATGAATTAAACTTGATATGACATATGCTTATTAAGTCTGGAAGAGGATAATTCGAAAATTCAATTATTAGGATACCAATAGTTAAGAGAATCCGAAAATGAAATTAACACTTTCATGCATTCGGACAAGGTTGTGCTATTGATTTTCAAATACAATCATGAGGACAAAACATGCTTATTATCATGGAAATTTTTGTATCCAATGCACATAATTTCCAACCTATTATTAGGGCATGTAATTGTGTAAAATCATCATGGCAATCGAGTGATTTGATCATTCAATCAAGAAAGTCTGAAAATTAATTTTAACAAGTTCAATCATTCGGACATATTTTTGCCATAGTTTTTCAAATACAATCATGAAGATAAGACATGCTCATCATCATGGTAGTACGATAGCAAGTTTACAATATACAAGCTAGCAAAAAATTTTCAACATTTTAAGACATGCAAGCTAGCAATTTTCTCTTTGAGATATGCATATTAGCAACTCTTTCTCCCCCTATGTCATTGGCAAAAAGATGGGAAGACCATTACATTAATTTCTAAATCATGACAAAGGTAGGTTTCAATCTTATTTGTGCATCATTATATTTTCAAATTCGAACATGCACAATTTCAAAAACCTTATATTTCATTCATGCATGATACTGAATAAATCAATCAATATTATGATCATATTATACATGATACTTAAATTTTTAACTATTTATCAACATTTTGATCATGATACCGAACATTCATCATTTAGAGTATTCATGACATTAAATCAACATTTATAATACATCATTTTAGTAATAACTCATAGCATTTTAAATCATGATTTACATCATATGCAATATATCTCATCATAATTAAAAAGCTCAAGTATTGCATGCATCATTACAAATATAAATGCTTCATATCATAATGGTACCAATTTTGTCAAATTATATCCTACCATGCATGATCATAACTTTTCATTTGTATACATCAAAATAAATTAATGAATATTTCATGTATTCATATCATCACATAAGGAATATCAAGAAGAATTGGTAATGAGATTTACGAATCATGTAAACAAATTATGAGTATTAAGAGACATATTATGATTCTTTTTAGATAATTCAAATAGCAAAAAGAAAGAATCATAGTAAGTTATTTTGATTTATAAAAAGAATTCTCAAGTTATATTTCCAAGAAATCACGATTCATTTCGATAAATTTCAATAAGAACACAAAGTAGGAGATCTTGATTCATAAATGATTTCAAGTTATAAATCATGGGAAATTAAGATCATGATTTCGATAAAACCCATTAAATTCAAATCATCAAAATCTCAACATTACTTTCCAGAGATTCAAAATGGCATAGATAATTTTATTGATCTCTTAGTGAAAAAGTCAATAAGGTAGAGAAAAATAAATTTTCAAGAAAAATACTTTTCTCTTTTTAGTTGTTTTAATTCATATGATTTTATTTCATCTATGCCAAACATGCAACATGTTTTAAAATCGAAAGAGCAAGTTTTATTATGACAAAGATCAATAAGGCACTTTCATTACCGTGAAGATCGAAAATCGCAAGATTCATCATCCATAATTATAAAACCAATAAAACGATTTTTAAAATCTCATGCATAGAATAAAATCATGGTATCAAAACATCATTATATCATCAAGCATGATTTCATATTTTCAATCAAAATCATTTTGTTTGTTTATCATAAAATATGTATTTTTCATGATTATTTTCAAAACTACTAGCATGATCATAAATTTTGCATTTTCATCATATTTTTTTTTAAACATGTAATTTTCAAGAAAATTAATTCTATTTTAAAAAAGAAAATGCATTATGAAGAGCATCATGTAATTTCGAAATAATTCAAGAGAGTTGAGTTACTTACCTTGTAGTCGAAGCCCGTCAAAGCCCAATTCGCCATTTCACCTTTGGAAGTTCTTGATTCATCCTTGGTTGCCTTCCTCTTCTTTAGCCTCTTTCTTCATTCAAGTTCATTGTCTATTTTAGATTTTTGTTTAATAAACTTATTAAGATTTAGTGTTCGAAGTTCAAGTTCATCATTGTCCTCATCACTTGAGTCATCGCTCAAGTGGTATTCATTTGTCCGGAGTTCCAAATCCTTCCTGTTCTTTGGAAGGTGATTTTGTTCATCATGTTCATCATGTGCATTGTGCACCATTTCATATGTCATCAACGAACCAATTAGTTCTTCAAGTGGTAAGTTGTTTAGGTTTTTAGCTTCTTGTATTGCAGTTACTTTTGAATCCCACTTCTTAGAAAGAGAATGCAAAATCATGTTTACGAGTTCAAAATCCGTAAAACATTTTTCAATAGCTCTTAAACTATTGACGACATCTGTGAAACGAGTGTACATGTCGCCTATAGTCTCGCTTGGTTGCATTCGAAAAAGCTCAAAATCATGCAATAAAATGTTAACTTTCGAGTCTTTGACTCTACTAGTTCCCTCGTGCGTGATTTCAAGTGTTCGCCAAATGTCAAAAGCTATTTCACACGTAGAAATCCGATTGAACTCATTTTTGTCCAAAGCGCAAAATAAGGCATTCATAGCCTTTGCGTTTAAAGAAAAATACTTCTTCTCCAAAACCAACCATTCGTTCATCAGTTTAGAGGGAAGTTGAAAACCGTTTTCAACGATATTCCATAAATCCAAATTCATAGAAATCAAGAAAACTCTCATTCGAGTTTTCCAATAAGTGTCATCCAATCCGTTAAACAACGGTGGACGAACAACCGATAAGCCCTCTTGAAAGCCATGAAGACCCATTTCTCTCGGGTGTAAATCCGAAATGAGAAAAACCGGGCTCTGATACCAATTTTTAGGATCAAGAGCACTAAGAGGGGGGGTGAATTAGTGCAGTGGAAAACCTTCTACGATAAAAATCGAGTTCGTTCGTTGAAAGTGATTTCGGTAAGAAAGTCGATTCGTAAATCACTTTAACTTTTGTTTAAGCGAGATGTAGCAAAGATATAAATGCAATTTGCAGTTATGATCCAAATCAGATAGTAGGCGCAAACTGAAATATGATATTCGTACGAAAAAATTGATTTACGTCTAAATGCTGATTCGTAAATCACTTGATTAAGCGAACTGCACTTTAAGCAATGATATAAAGGCAGTTTGTAGTTATGAAAGAAATCAAAACATAAACGCAAACTGAAATATGATGATCGTACGCTAAAACTGATTTACGTCTAAACACCGATTCGGAAAGTGCAAAGCTTGAAACCCGATCATATATGCGCAGAAAGTTGTAAGCTTTTGAGGAGGTTTGTAGTAAAGATAATATGCTCAAAGTAAATGCAAACCGAGATTTAGAGTGGTTCGGTTAATCTTGACCTACTCCACTTTTGGCTTCCTCCACCGACGAGGTCACCGACGTCAACTAGAGGCCTTCCTTCAATAGGCGAAGGCCAACAACCCTTTTACAGTTTCACTCCTTTTGATTGGCTTAGGAGACAACCCTTACAGAATTTTCTCTCCTCTCTTTAAAGCTCAGAACTTGGAAGAAAAGAGGGAGAAGAACTTTTGGCCTTTACAATAATTTTGAGCTCTAAAAATCACAGAACAAGATCAGGATTTCGGTGTAAGTTCAGTGCCCTTTCAGTGGAGAAAGGGTAGGGTATTTATAGGCCCCAACTCAGTTTGAAATTGGAGCTCAAAACTGTCAATTCCCAAAATTTTGGGATCTGACGGTTGCACCTCCTGACTAAGGCGGTTGCACCGCCTGGCAGAGCTCGAAGATTGAGCCTCTGGGCGGTGCCACCTCCTGTCAGGGGCGGTTGCACCTCCTGTCGGAGCTCGAAGACCGAGCTCAGGTGGTGCCACCGCCTGACTAAGGCGATTGCACCTCCTGCCAGAGCTCGAAGACCGAGCTCAGGCAGTGCTACCTCTTGTAAGGGGAGGTTGCACCACCCAGTCTCACTCGGAGACTGAGCCCAGGCGGTGCCACCTCCTGGCTGGGGTGGTTGCACCGCCTAGTCTCGCTCGGAGACTTAGCCCAGGTGGTGCCACCTCCTGGCTGGGGCGGTTGCACCGCCTAGTCTCGCTGGAGACTTAGCCCAGGCGGTGCCACCTCTTGGCTTGGGTGGTTCAACCGCCTGGCAGACATCAGGGTCCGAATGGGTTGATCCATTCAGCCCAAATTGGGTTTTTCAGGGGCCCAATTGCCCCAAGATTAAGTTAATGGGATCACCTCCCATTTCCAACTTAATCATTGTGCTAACTACGATATTTCCTAAGACATTTACTGTAACTTGCTCCGGTGCGTCAAACGCTTCTTCCGACGAGCTTCCGACGAACTTCCGTCGATCATCCGATGAACCCTCGGTGATGCTCCTGCGGATTTCCGGCAAACTCCTAGACTTGCGACGATCCACTTGGCGAGTTCCGATGAGCTTCTTTGGCAAGCTTATGGACTTCTCAAATTTGTTCCCGCAGAACCTCCGACGACTGTCCGAACTTCCGTCGAACTCTCGAACTCCCAACGTGATCATTGTCTTGATTCCGGCGCAACTCCTGCTGCATGTCTTTCTTCCATCGTAGTTAATCCTGCACACTTAAAACAAAAGTTCGATCGAGACAATTAATCCTAAGCAATTAACCAAGTTGTCCGGCATGTCATTGGTCCCTCGACACTTCGTCCGATTCTTCGGCGCATCGTCCTTTCCTGCAGCCTATTGCCCAATCGGCCAGTTGACTCTGCAACTCCGATATCCTTGGCACAATACCCGCTCTTCTTGGCCCAAGCCTTATGTCGATATATCGACCGATCCACCGACCCGACGTCCAATCTTCTGACATGTTCCTCTGGCACAACATGATTTTCCTGCTTTAATTGTCTCATCCTGATCGAAGCATCCTGCATCACTCAAAACGCAGATTAAATCATAAACATATATCAAGTAGTTTCATCATCAAAATATGAGATTCAACACTGTTTAGGCCTCTTATTGGGCCAACATAGTTCTTACATGGGCCTAGCTAGCCCCTAATTGGGTTGGCCCAAATCCAATCCCAATTACATGCTAAATACGATTCGTAAGACATATTCTAAGCTAAACTAAGTCCGTAAGTCTATTCTTCCGACGAGCTTCCCGTGATCTTCTAGCGAACCTCCGACGAACTCTCGACAATGTTCCGGCGGACTCCCGGCAAGCTCTTAGACTTCACGACGATCTTCTTAGCGAGTTCTAACGAGCTTCTCTAGTAAGCTCCTCGACTTCTCGGCTGGTTCCTGCAGAACTTCTGACGAACTCTCAAACTCCCAACGTGATCTCGATCTTGACTTCGGGACTTCATTATGCTTCATGTCTTGCTATCGTAGTTAATCCTGCATATGTAAAACAAACTTCGATCTAGACAATTAATACTAAGCATTAATCAAGTTGTCCGGCATGTCATTAGTCCTTTGACGCTTCGTTCGATTCTTTGGCGCATCATCCTCTCTTGCGGCCTATTGCCCAATCAGCCAGTTGACTCCGCAACTTTGATATCCTTGGCACAATGTCAGCTCTTCTTGGCCTGATGCCCAAATCCATGGCCCGAAGCCTTCTGTCAATACGTCGACCGATCCACCGGCTCGACATCCAATCTTCTGACATGTTCCTCCGACCCAACATGATTTTTCTATTTTAATTATCTCATCCTAATCGAAGCCTCCGTCACTCAAAATGAGATTAAAACATCAGCACATATCGATTGGTTT
Organism: Musa acuminata AAA Group; assembly: GCF_036884655.1. Lineage (NCBI taxonomy): Eukaryota > Viridiplantae > Streptophyta > Magnoliopsida > Zingiberales > Musaceae > Musa > Musa acuminata. Next base: position 40,925,522 of record NC_088345.1, read on the forward strand.
CATCATTAAAATCCAAGATTCAACAATCTCCCCCTTTTTGATGATGACAACCAACCGACGACGGAGTTAACCTTAACTCCCGGAGTTTAAACAAACTCCCCCTATCAATATACCATATTGATAGAACCTTGAATTCAAGCCGAATTCAAGTCATTGCAAATATTCATCATGAATATTTACAACACGTCATCATGCATAACATGATCATACTTCTCCCCCTTTGTCATCAACAAAAAGGAGAAGTTCTAACTCTCATGGGTTTAGAGATATCTAAGTTTAAATCGTTGCATGAAAAACATAATATAAAGTTTTATCATTATGCAATTTGAAAGCTAGCAAATTTAAGGATGTTCAAGAAAGCAACTCTTGCTTCTTGAAATATGCAAGTTGCAAGCTAGCAAATTTTTGCTTCCTTTGCAATGTTTGAGCTAGCAATTTTGCTTCCATTGCAAAGTGCAAGTTAGCATGTTTTGCATCTTGAGATAGGCTAGATAGAACTTTTGGTATGCAAATTTATAGTATGCAAGCTATCAAATTTTACACATAAAATGGTAGCAAAATTTTACATCTTTTGAGATGTGCAAGATGGACTATTTTGCCTCTTTTTGAAATATTTAACTTGGCAAATATTGTTTCTCTTGAGATTTGCAAGATAGGACTTCTTGCTTCCTTTTTTAGATTAGAAAGCTAGCAAATTTGCCTATTTTCAAATTATGCAAGTTAGCAAATTTTCTTTCTAGCACGTTGTGCTCCCCCTTTGTCATTGTCAAAAAGAAGGGAAGACCCTTTATTTCATACATTTAAATTATGACAAAGGTAAGGTAACAAAAGATGAAAAAATCAAGATATGAATATCAAAACAATTTTTCATCATGAATGTTTTATCATTGCATGCATCATTATCATAAGTTAAAGTATTGAATGCATAATTCCAAATCATCATGTATATAGAATATAAAATCATCATTACGTGCATGATTCCAAATCATCATTTATTTCACATCATGATGGTACCAATTTTGTCAAATTATATCCTACCATGCATGATCAAAACTTCTTATTTGTATACATCAAAATAAATTAATGAATATTTCATGTATTCATATCATCACATAAGGAATATTAAGAAGAATTATTGGGTTATGAGATAAATATTTCATAAATACAAGGAATTGTATAAAAATCATATTATGAAATATTTGAACATATGAACACCAAAAGGCATGATTTCTTTAGAAAGAAACCTCCTTATAAGTAATCAAAAGAAAATTTTAAGAGATCGATTAACGAAAAAATCTTGATTCATAATAAAGTTTCATGTATTGAATACCGAGAAATCAAGATGATAATTCAAATATATATATTTATATCACAAGTTATATTCAAGAGAAAAATCATCATTCATTTTCAATTCATTCAATTTGTCAAATCAACATTTCTTAGGTATGCATGATATCAAAACATGGTTTCAAATCTTCAATATATAACATGCATAAATTCAAAAATCGAAAGGAGAAGGGAAGAATTCAAAGGTAGAAAGATTTCAACCTTCTCATAAATAAATGAAGGATCAAGTCATGAATCCAAAATTCCATGAATCATTTCGACAAATCTCCTTTTAAATAAAAAGATCATCAAAGGAAATCTCATGTTATTTCAAGAAATCAAGATCATGAATTTGATAAAACTAATTTCAAAATTATTTTTATGGTTCACAAAATTCATAACATAAGTAGATTCATGATTTCATTAACAACATATTTTTTCTTTTTTAAGTGATATATTTGAAGTGATTGATTTCATATAAGCATGCTCAAGTTTTTCGTATGAAAACCATACATCATGGTTTAAAATCGGAAGAGCAAATATCATTATGAAAATCATCAAGATCAAATAATCATAAAAATCATCATGTATAACTTTGAAATCTTATGCATAAAGATCGTCAATCATGGAATCAAAACATTTAATATTTTCATTACACCATTATGCATTACTTCAAATCAAACATGATTTCATTTAAACAAAATCAAGAAATAATTATGGAAATCAACAGGATACACATTATTATTTCTTAGCATGATTTCATAAGGTATTTTTAATCAAAATCATTTTCTTTATCATAAACATGTAATTTTCATGATTATTTTCAAAATTACTAGAATGATAAGCATGATTCTTAATTTTTGCATGTTCATTATTAAATTATTAAACATGTAATTTTTAAGAAAATTAATTCTAAACTAAATAAAAAAAGGAAAATGCATCATGAAAAGCATCATGTAATTTCGAAGTAAATTAAAAGTATTTTGATTACCTCAACGTCGAAAGATGTTAAGGCACAGTTTGCCATCTCACCTTTCTTGATTTTCTTCTCGTCTTCGGAGGAGCTCGATTCATCCCGATTTTTATTTTTCTTCTTATGTTCAAAGCAAGTAGTTTCGTTCTTTTTGTTCTTTAATTTTTGTTTCATTAACTTTTTAAATTTCTTAGTGAGTTCGGGTTCACCATCACTTGAGCATATACTTGAGTGATCTTTAAATATTCTATGTCCTAAATCCTTCTTGTTCTTTGGAAGGTGGTTCTTGAGTTCTTTACGTGCATTGCACGTCATTTCACAAGTCATCAAGGACCCTATTAGTTCTTCGAGTGGAAAATGGTTCAAATCATTGGCCTCTTGTATGGTCATTACTTTTGAATCCCACTTCTTAGAAAGAGAACGCAAAATCTTGTTCACAAGTTCAAAATATGAAAACAATTTGCCAAGGGTTTTTAAACCATTGACGACATCCGTAAAATGGGTGTACATATCAACAATAGTTTCGTTTAGCTTCATTCGAAAAAGCTCGAAATCATACATTAAAAAAATACTTTTTAAAATTTTAATATTGCTAGTCCCTTCATGTGTTATTTCAAGAGTGCACCAAATATCGGAAGCCGTTTCGCAAGTAGAAACTCGATTAAACTCAATTTTGTCTACGACACAAAATAGAGCGTTCATAGCTCTAGCATTTAAAGAAAATGTCTTCTTCTCCAAATCATTTCAATCTCTCATTGGAAGAGAAGACCTTTTAAAATCAAATTCGATAATGTGCCATAAATTCAAGTCCAATAAAAGCAAGAAAACTCTCATTCGATTTTTCCAATAAGCGCAGTCTATCCCATTGAAAAAGATAGGACGAATGAGAGAGTGACCCTCTTGGTTGCCGAAAAGAGCCATTTCAATTTGGGTGTTAAACCAAATATGAAAAACGAGGCTCTGATACCAATTGTTAGGATCAGAGTCGGCACTAAGAGGGGGGGGGGGTGAATTAGTGCAGCGGTAAAATAACGTCGGTTTAAAAACTTTCATACGATAAAACCATTTCCGATGTAAAACCATTTTCAGAAACTTAACTTGAAAGTGAGTTCGTAAAAGCATTGAAGGTAGTAAGCTATTGAAGTGGTTTGCAGTAAGATAATAGCAAGAATAAATGCAAACCAGAGAAGACGGCTATTTATAGTGGTTCGGTCAATCGTGACTTACATCCACTCCTCTGATTCCTCTTCCGTCGAGATCACCGGCATCCACTAGAGGCCTTCCTTCAATAGACGAAGGCCAACTACCCTTTTACAACTCAATTCTCCTTTTACTAGGTTTAGGAGATAACCCTTACACCCCACTCACTCCTCTCTCAAACTATTCTAACACTTAGAACTATGAGAGGAGCTCACACAAGATTGTAGTAGTATTTCTATACTTTTTAACTCTCAATACTTGTGCGCTTTAACCAGGGATGAGAGGGATATTTATAGGCTTCAAGTTGATTCAAACTTTGAGCCTAAAAACATCTCATCTCGGGTACCTCGGGTACGGGTGGTACCACCGCCTGCGTTGGGCGGTACCATTGCCCAGTGTCAGTTTGACTAACACTATCCTGGGCGATACCACCACCCAAGTCTGGCGGTACCACCACCTGGGAGGCTGTACTGGGTGATACCACCGCCTAGCACCCTGCTAGGGGTAGTACAACCGCCCAGACTGGCGGTACCATCGCCTGACATAGTCTCAAAGACTATGCCACGACGGTGAGTCTTCTTGGGGCACTGTTTGGGCCTCTTATTGGGCCCAACACAGTTCTTATATGGGCCTAGCTGGCCCCTAATTGGGTTGGCCTAAATCCAATCTCAATTACGTGCTAAATATGATTCCTAAGATATATTCTAAGCTAAACTAAGTCCATAAGTCTATTCTTTTAGTGAGCTTCCCGCGATCTTCCGGTGAACCTCCAACAAACTCTCGGCAATGTTCCGGTGGACTCCTGGTAAGCTCCTAGACTTCACGACGATCTTCTTGGCGAGTTCCGACGAGCTTCTCTAGCAATCTCCATGACTTCTCGGCTGGTTCCCGCAGAACTTCCGACGAACGTTTATACTTCCGACGAACTATCGAACTCCCAACGTGATCTCGATTTGAGATTAAAACATAAACACATATCGATTGATTTCATCATCAAAATCCGAGATTCAACAAAGTTTAGCAAATTTTTTGCTTCTCTTTACAATGTGCAAGCTAGCACCGTTTTGCTAATTTTTGTGATGCACAAGCTAGCAAAACTTTCTCCCCCTTTGTCATTATCAAAAAGAAGGGAAGAATATAATGTTGTAATTTTTTTCCCTTTACATCAATTTTCAAATCATGACAAGGATAAAGTATCAATATTATTTCAATATAGCATATTAAAATAAGGTATCATTTCAGAAAATGATAGTTGTGGACTTTCACATCATTTCATCAAAAAAACTCATAAGTATTTCAAATCATGATGGTATCAAAATGTCAAATTACATTACACCCTACCAAGCATGATCATAACTTCTCATTTGTTTGCATCAATATAATATCATGAGTATTTCATACATAATTTCATATCATCATATGAATAATATCAAAAAAAATTAATTGGGTGATTAGATATACACTTCATGAATACAAATTTTAAGTTGTGAATATCAAAAAATCAAGAGAAAAATTTTGATTCTTTTTTTATTACTCAAATAGCGAAAACAAGAATCATAGTAAATGATCTTGATTTATAAAAAAAATCTCATATTATAATTCTAAGAATTCACAAGAAAAATCATGATTCTTTAAAATAATTCTCCTTTTTAGTAATTAGCAAAAAGAAACATGAGAGTTCAAAAATAAGATCTTGATTTATAAAAAAAATCCCATATATCAAATATCAAGAAATCAAGATCATAATTTGGATAAAAAATAAATCTCAATCCATAAAATTTTCTTGTAGGAAATGCCAACTCATTATCATTGTCACATTGGGCATGATACGAAATCAATAAATTTTCAAATCAACATTACTTGGGTATGCATGATACCAAAATATAGTTTCAAGTCTTCAAGATATAACATGCACAATTTCAAACCATAGGTCATAGTTTGTTTGTATAAATCTCTTCTTTAGTAAATGATAAGAAGGAATCATTAAAGATAGAAAATGTTTTGATTCTCATAAAAGATAGCTCAAATAGAGAAATCAAAAGAAAGTTTATGATTTTGTTGGAAAATTTTCGTTCAAATTCAATTTGTCAACTCCAAACTTATCATCAAAATCACTTTTCTTAATTCAAGAGATAACATAAAATAGATTCATCACAAAGAATCACTTGTTGAAAAGAAAATCAAAAAGCTTTAGAGATAATTTCAAGAAATATGCATTCTCCCCTTTTTTTTTCAACCAAAGTGATTTGATTTCACACAAGCATGCCTTTGTCTTTTATGCCAAACAAAAATATGCATTATCATTTAAAACTGAAAGACAAAGATAAGATTAATCACAAAAATCATCAAAACTTCAAATCATTATACATAATTAAAATCATCAAGCGTGGTATCAAAACTTTTAACATTTTCATTATGTCTTCTATCATTATGCATTATTAAATCATCAAACATGATTTCATTAAACATAAAACGTTTTTAATCAAAATCAAAATAAAAAAGCAATACGGAAATCATCAAAATACACATTATTACTTCTTAAAAACATACATAGAATTAATTTTATTAGATGTAGAAGCATTAGATTTAAATCTAACATTTTGTTCCTTTATCATAAAGAAATACAATTGTCATGATCAATTTTTTAATTTTTTTTTAAATCGCTAGAAAGAAAAGCATATTTTTTTTATATTTTTTTTATTTTTTATCAACTAATTTAAAAATAACTCATGAAAAGCATCAAGTAATTTCAAAGTAAAAAAGGGGATTTTGGTTACCTCGTCGTCAAACGTCATTAAAGCGTAGTTCGCCACCTTGTCTTTGTTGGTTTACTTCTCATCTTCGGATGAGCTCGATTCATCCCATGCCACTATGAATACTTTCTTTTTCTTTGGTAACTTCTTCTTTTTAAGTTCATTTTTATCCTTTGATTCTTGTTTTAAGAACTTTTTAAGCTTTATTGTGAGAAGTTTAAGGTTATCATCATCATCACTTAAGTTATCACTCAAGTGGTATTTTATTGTTCGAAGTGTCAAATCTTTCCTATTTTTTAGAAGGTTGTTCTCATGTTCATCATGTTCATTATGTGCCTTGCACGTCATTTCATATATCATCTATGAACCAATAAGTTCTTCTAGTGAAAAATTATTTAAGTTCTTTGCCTCTTGTATTATAGTTACTTTCGGATCCCAACTCTTTAGAAAAGATCTTAATATCTTGTTAACAAGTTCAAAATTTGAAAAACATTTGTCAAGAGCTTTTAGACTATTGGCGATATCCGTAAAATGGGTATACATATCAACAATAGTTTCACTTTGCTTCATTCGAAACAATTCAAAATCATGCATCAAAAGATTGACTTTAGATTCTTTAACTCTATTCATGCCTTTGTGTGTGATTACAAGAGTATACCAAATCTCATAAGCCTTTTTGCAAATAGAAACTGTATTCAATTCATTTTTATCGAAAGCACAAAACAAAGGATTCATAGCTCTGGCATTCAAAGAGAAAGTTTTCTTCTCCAAATCATTTTAATCGTTCATTAAAAGAGAAGACTTTTAAAATATGTTTTCAATGATATTCCATAAATTGAAATCTAAAGAAAGCAAGAAAACTCTGATTCGAGTTTTCTAATAAGTGTAGTTCGTCCCATTGAACATAGGATGACGAATGATAGAGTGACCCTCTTAAAAGCCGAAAAGGGCTATTTCTCTTGAGTGTTAAACCAAATAAGAAAAACATGGCTCTGATACCAACTGTTAGGATCGAGTCGGCACTAGGGGGGCGAATTAGTACTTATGATAAAAATCACATCGAGTCAGAAAACACTTGTTTCGATCAAAAAACAATAGCAGAAAGATGTTAACTTGAAAGCATACAAAAGTATAGTGAATAAATAAGTAAAATAGTTTTCAATGAAAGTAAAGAGCTTAAAGTAAATACAAATCAAGTTTTATAGTGGTTCGATCATCATGACCTACATCCACTCCTAATTCATTTTTCGTTGAAGCCACCAGCATCCACTATCGGTCTTCCTTCAATGGGCATAGACCAACTACCCTTACAACTCTATTCTCTTTTGGACAGATTTAAGAGAGAACCTTTATACCCCTACTACCTCCTCTCTTAAACTTCACCAACACTCAGAGCTTGAGAGGGTTTCTCACAAGATTACAATAGCATTTTTCTTTCTTTTTGCTCTCAATTGATATTTTTGCTAAGCAGAGATGAGAGGGGCATTTATAGGCTCTAAATGGATTCAAACTTTGAACCTAAAAGTGTTTCATCCCTGATTTTCGGGGTATAGGCGGTACCACAACCTGTGCTAGGTGGCACCACAGCCTGTGCTAGGTGGTACCATCGCCTGTAGCACTGATACTGGGTGGTACCACCACCAAGTTTGGTAGTACCATCGCTTGACATATTTTGGGAGACTGTGTTTGGACGGTACCACCACTTGACACTAAGCAGTACCACCGCCTAGTTTGGCAGTACTACCGCTTGACACAGTCTTGGAGATTATGTCTTAGAGACTGAGCCTCTAGTGGTACCATTGCCTGACCCAACTTTTGGGTCACTGAATAGGCCTCTCTCTTGGCCCAAAACAGTCCCACTTTGGGCCTAGTTGGCTCCTAAATGAGTTGACTTAATTACATTATAAACCAACCCAATTATGACCTAAACTAAGTTAATCTAGATAAATTATTACAAAGCATGAATCATTTGTTGTTCGATATGTCATTGGTTCTTCTCAAGCTATGTCCGATCCTTCGGTGCATCGTCCTCTCCTTTGGTGTATTGCCTACGCGGCATGTTGACTCTCGCAACTTTCGATCTCCTAGGTGTAATGTTTGATCCTATGACCCAATGCCTAAATTCACGGCATGAAGCCTTCTGACCAATTCTCTAACCCAGCATCCAATCTTCTGACATGTTTAACTCTAGCCAAACATATGATTCCTCTTGCTTCAATCAATTTACCTCTCCTTGATCGAAGCTAGTCCTACGTCACTTAAAACATAGATTAGATCATAATATTATCAATTGATTTCATCATCAAAATCTGAGATTCAATATACCCAAGAAGATGTGATAGTAGAAAACGTTTCATCCGAAGATAACATCGCAGATCCACTAACAAAGTCGTTATCTCATATTATTTTTTAGCGTTACAAGGGTCTGATGGGGATCAGACACATAGGTGATTTGCTTTAGGTCAAGTAGGAGATTGCTAATCATAGGTATCCTACAAGCCAATTACATGAGTAATGGCACGTGTGACATGATACGTAGTTTTTATACTTATTAAATTATTTGATATTTTATCATTTTATATTACTTTTTGTATATATCTATAAACATATATACATATATACATACATATATACATATATACATACATATATAAATATATATGTATATATGTATACATATATATATATATGTATTTATGTTTGTATATATGTATATATGTATGTATATATGTATAAATAAATATATATATATATACATATATACATGTATATATATATATACATATATATGTATATATACATGTATATATACATATATATATACATATATGTTTGTATATATATATGTATGTATATATATGTATGTATATATATATATATATATATATATATGTATGTATATATATATATATATATATATATATATATATATGTATGTATATATATATATATGTATATATATATATACATACATATATATGTATATTTATATATATATGTATGTATATACATACATATATATGTATGTATATATATGTATGTATATTAAAACTGTATATACATACATATATATGTATGTATATATATGTATATATACATATATATATACATACATATATATGTATATATATGTATGTATATATATATGTATATACATACATATATATATGTATATACATACATATATATATACATATACATATATATACAGCCTATAAGTTCTAGATCTAGCATAGTCGGTCATCGAAAGTCGCAACCAAACTTACGAGGACTATTAATTGTCAATAGAAGATCATTCACTCTCGGTATCATAAGAAAAATATCCTAGGTGTTCTTACTCAGACTATTAGGAACGAGTCGACACTAAGAGGGGAGGTGCATTAGTGCAGTGGATAAAATTATGTTGGTTCGAGAATTTTTCATTCAATTAAAACTGATTTCGGAAAGATGTTAACTTGAAACACATTCGTAAGAGTGTGCAGCTAAAGTAATGAGGAAGTATGGTAGTTTGCAATAAATGTAAATAGCAAAATAGAAATGCAAACTATTTTATAGTAGTTCGGTCGTAGTGACCTACATCCACTCCGCCGATTCCCCTCCCATCGAAGCCACCGGCATCCACTAATGATTTTCCTTCAATGGGCGAAGTTCAACTACCCTTACAACTCGATTCTCCTTTCGACAAGTTCAGGAGAGAACCTTTACAACCCTCTTCACTCCTCTCTTAAACAAGACTAACATATAAAGATTGAGAGGAGTTCTCAAAAGATTACAATAGAGTTTTTCTACTTTTTTTTCTCTCAATTCTTATGTATGGTTAACTAGGGATGAGAGGGGTATTTATAGGCCTCAAGTGGATTCAAACTTAGAGCCTAAAAAGATCTCATCCCTGTTTACCCGGGTTCTAGAGGTATAACCGCCTGTGCCAGGCGGTACCACCACTTGCAGCACTGACAATAGGCGGTATCATAGCCCAGACTGGCGATACTACCGCCTAATAGTCTTAGAGATTGAGTCTGGGTGATACCACCGCACAGATTAGCGGTACCACCTCCTCACACAATCTCGGAGAATGTGCCACAATGATTCTGTTTGGATCATAGCGGCACTAAGAGGGGGGGGGTGAATTGCTACAGCGGATTAAAACTCGTAAGTTTGAAAATGATTTCATAAATGCGTAGAGATTTCGATTCGACAAAGAATGACTTAGTAAAAGTAGCTCGAGTAAAGTAAGGAGATAAAAACCAAAAGCTTGCTGCTATGTAAATAAAGGTTTTAGAAAGGTAAACACTCACACAATCAAGAAACACACTAATTTAAAGTGGTTCGGTCAAACGACCTACATCCACTTGCGAAGTCTTCTTTGATGAGGCTCCCAACTTCCACTAGCAAATCATTTTGAAGGGGAAGGACAAATACCCCTCTTATAACCTTTTACAAGTGGTTCACACTCTTACAAATTTTTCAAAGAGAAAGAGGGAGGTGAACACTTAAGCTATTAAAAACAAGATTTGCTAAAGTCTTTGCTAAGGCTTTTTCTCAATCTCTAACTTCTCAAAGGTTGTTATCTCTATTGAGAATTGAGAGATATTTATAGGCCCCAAGAGGATTCAAATTTGGGCTCCAAATTTGAATTACTTTTGGGTTCCCAATGCTAGCGATGCCACCGCCTGTCAATGGCAGTGCCACCGCCTGTCAATGGCGGTGCCACCGCCTGTCAGTGTCTGACACTGACAATGTACTAGCGGTGCCACCGCTAGACCTCTCGGGTGCTGGGCGGTGCCACCGCCTAATACAGTAGTTTGCTAGCGGTGCCACCGCCGTAACTCTCAGATTCTGGGCAGTTCCATCGCCCAGTCTAGCAGTGCCACCACCTAGACTATTTCAGCTCACTGGTTGGGCTCCAAACTTGGCCCAAACCAATCCAAACTTGGGCCCAATTGGCTCCTAACTGGGTTATAGGATTAACCCTTAATCCTAACTCTAATTACATACAAACTATGAAATTAAGACAAAGTCCTAAGCAAGTTTTTAAAAGGCAATGTCGAGTTTCCTTCCAGCGAGCTTTTCGACAAACTTCCGGTGGACTTCCGAAAACTTCGGCAAGTCCCCGATTTCTTCTCGGTTGGTTCTGGTAGCACTTCCGATGAAACTTCGGACTCTCGGCGGACTCTCGAACACCCATCGAACTTAACTCCGGTAGACTTGCTTTATGTCTTTAAGCTATTGTAGTTAATCCTACATACTTAAAATGAAACTTCGATCGAGATAATTAATCCTAAGCAATTAATCAAGTTGTCCAACATGTCATTGGTCCCTCGATGCTTCGTCCAATTCTTCGACACATCATCCTCCTTTGCAACCTATTGCCCAATCAGCCAGTTGACTCTGCAACTCCGATATCCTTGGCACAATCTTCGCTCTTCTTAGCCCGATGCCCGAATCCATGGCCCGAAGCCTTCTATTGATACGTCGACCAATCCACCGGCCCGACGTCCAATCTTCTGACATGTTCCTCCGGCACAACATTATTTTTCTGCTTTAATTGTCTCATCCTAATCGAAGCATCCTGCGTCACTCAAAAACGCAGATGAAATCATAAATACATATTAAGTGGTTTCATCATCAAAATATGGGATTCAATAATCTCCCCATTTTTTATGATGACAACCACTTGATGACAGAGTTAACCTTAACTCTCAGAGTTTAAACAAACTCCCCCTATCAATATGTCATATTGATAGAACCTTGAATTCAAACTGAATTCAAGTCATTGCAATTATTTATCATGAATATTTATAACATGTCATCATGCATAACATGATCATACTTCTCCCCCTTTGTCATCAACAAAAAGGAGAAGTTCCACTATCATGTATTTGGAAATACAAGTTCAACTCATTGCATAAAAAAAAATATATCCATTTTTATTATCATGCAAGTTTGCTATCATTGTAGATATACATGATAATACAATAACAAGTTTACAATATACAAGCTAGCAAAAAAATTTTAACATTTTAAGACACGCAAGCTAGCAATTTTGAGATGTTCAAGAAAGCAACTCTTGCTTCTTGAAATATAAGTTTTGCTAGATGTGCAAGTTAAGTTTTTGCTTCTTGAGATAGGCAAGATAGCACTTTTGCAATTTTTGTTTCTTAAGATAAGCAAGCATGTGATATTCAAGATAGCAAGTTCTTTCTTCTCTAGCAAAATGCCAAACTACAAGAGACAATGTTTTATATGGGGCAAGCAAACAATTTGGCAAGTGTTACATTTGCATCTTCTCTTTAGATGTGCAAAAAGGTAAGCAAGTTTTTGCATTTTCTTGACTTGTGCAAGCTAGCTAATTTCTCTTTGAGATAACCCTTTACATCAATTCACGATAGCACATTAGCAACTCTTTCTCTCCCTTTGTCATTGGCAAAAAGAAAGAAAGACCCTTTACATCAATTTTTAAATCATGACAAAAGTAAGTATCAATCTTATTTGTACATCATTATGTTTTCAAATTAAAATATGCACAATTTCAAAACTTTACATTTGTATCCTTACTTCATGCATTATACAAATAAATTAATCACTATGGGCATATCATACATGATACATAATTTTGGTAACAAATCATAGCATTTATCAATATTTTGATCATGATATCAAGCATTCATCATTTAGAGCATTCATGATATTCATTATATGCAAATATCATCACAATAAAAAGTAATTGCATGCATAATTTCAAATCATAAATGTTTCAAATCATGATGGTATTAATTTGTCAAATTGCATCCTACCATGCATGATCAAAACTTCTCCCCATTTGTATTTAATGCATAATTTCATTTTATCACATTAGGAATATCAAGAAGAATTAATTGGGTAATGAGATAAATATTTTATGAATACAAGGAATTGTATAAAAATCATATCATAAGTGTTTCATGCATTCATATCATCACATGAAGGAATATAAAAAAAAAAAAAAAATTGGTGATGAGATATTACTTCATGAATACAATAAAATTCATATAGCATATCATGGTTTATTCGAATTAGTTATCTTTTTTGTGAATAGCAAAAAGAATAGTAGGAGAGCAAGATCTCAATTCATGCATATCCAATATTCAATCATAAAAATCATGATTCATCTAAAAAATTCTCCTCTTTAAATATTCAAAGAGAGAATCATGATGAACAATCTTGATTTACATAAAGTTTCAAAACATAATTATGAAGATCATGAATACTAAAAGACCATGAAACATTTCGACAAATCTCTTTTTAAATAGAAAACAATCTTGATTCATTCAATAGAAAATTCAAATTATAATTACGAGAAATCAAGATCATGATTTCAATAAAACCCATTAAATTTAAATCATTTTCTTAATCCATGAGATTCATAAAAATAATACAAATGGATTCATCAAAGTCAATAAGATAGAGAAAAAGAATTTTCAAGAAAAATACTTTTCTCTATTTAGTTGTTTCATACAATCATGCCTTTGTCCTTTTTGTGCCAATATATATATATATATATATATATATATATATATATATATATATACACATCATCAATCATTTAGGATCGAAAAATAAATTTTGTCATAAAAAAAAATCAAGATTCTAATCATTATTTCAATCTACGAGAACAATAAATTTGCACTATAGACAATCTTATGTTTTATCATTCAAGCTAGCATATATTTTAGCAATTAGCAAGCTAATAATTTTCTTTTTCTTTTATAATAGTGATTCAATCATATCATGTGATAAACATATTATTTTTTTTAACCAAAAAAGCCACTTTTATTATCGTAAAAATTGATAATCTATATATCACAAAAATCAATATGCATCATTTCGAAAGAAAACTCATTAAGCATGATCATTATGCATTACTTCAAATCAAACATGATTTCATTTATTTTCAAAATATTCATCATGATAGGACATACAAGCAAAGAAATCATTAAACATAAAGGATATTCATCAATCATGGTTTCATTGAGCATAAGGTATTTTCAACTAAAATTATTTTGTTATTTATTGTAGTCATACATTTTTCCTTTTAGGTGAATCTATCTTTTCATGCTTAGTTTTTCATACAAAAGTCATGCATCATCATTAAGCATGATATTAAACTTCTTAATATTTCCATTAAGACATCAAGCATGGTTTCAATCAAAATAAAAAATCATCAAGATACACATTTTTTTTTCTTAAGAAAAACATACATATGATCATTAGATTTAAATCTAACATTTTATTCCATTAACATAAAACATGCAATTTTTAAGAAAAATGATTATTAAAAAAAAATAAAATACATCATGGAAAACATCAAGTAATTTCAAAATAAATTAAGGAGGTTTCGATTACCCTATCGTTGAAAGCCGTTGAGGCATAGTTTGCCACCTCACTTTTCTTGATTTTCTCCTCATCTTCGGAGGAGCTTGATTTATCCCAATTTTTGTTCTTCTTCTTATGTTCAAAGTAAGTAGTTTCGTTCTTTTTGTTCTTTAATTTTTGTTTCATTTGTAGTTTAAGTTCACTATCACTTGAGCTTATGCTCGAGTGGTCTTCACGTGTTCTATGTCTCAAATCCTTCCTGTCCTTTGGAAAGTTATTCTCGAGTTTCTTTTTTATCATATTATTTATTTCGTAGGTAATTAAAGACCCAATTAGTTCTTCGAGTGGAAATGTTTTAAGATCCTTGGCCTCTTGAATGGCTGTAACTTTTGGATCCCAACTCTTTGGAAGGGATCTTAAAATTTTAGTTACTAGTTCAAAGTTAGAAAATTCTTTACCAAGAGCTTTGAGTCCATTGATGACATCCGTGAAACGGGTGTACATGTCTCCGAAGGACTCACTTGGTTTCATCTAGAAAAGTTCATAAGAATGCACAAGAATGTTGATTTTGGACTCTTTCACTTGGCTAGTGCCTTCATGAGTGACCTCAAGAGTTCTCCAAATATCAAAAGCTGAATCACAAATCGAAATGTGATTAAATTCATTTTTGTCAAGTGCACAATATAAGACATTCATAGCCTTTGCATTGAGAGAAAACATCTTCTTCTCCAAATCATTCCAATGGTTCATTGGAAGAGAAGACATTTCAAATCTATTTTTAACTATATCCCATAAATTCAAATCCAAAGAAAGTAAGAAAACTCTCATTCGAGTTTTTCAATAAGTGTAGTTCGTCCCATTGAAAAAGAGAAAACGAATAAGAGAGTGTACCTCTTGAAGGCCGTAAAGAGTCATTTCTCTTGGGTGTTAAACCAACTTAGAAATAATGAGACACTGATACCAATTGTTAGGATCAGAGCAGCACTAAGAGGGAGGGGGTGAATTAGTGCAGCGGATTAAAACTCGTAAGTTTGAAAACGATTTCGTAAATGCGTAGAGACTTCGATTCGACAAAGAATGACTTAGTAAAAGTAGCTCGAGTAAAGTAAGGAGATCAAAACCAAAAGCTTGCTGCTATATAAATAAAGGTTTTAGAAAGGTAAACACTCACACATTCAAGGAACACACCAATTTAAAGTGGTTCGATCAAATGACCTACATCCACTTGCGAAGCCTTCTTCGATGAGGCTCCTAACTTCCACTAGCAAATTACTTTGAAAGGGAAGGACAAATACCCCTCTTACAACCTTTTACAAGTGGTTCACACTCTTACAGATTTTTCAAAGAGAAAGAGGGAGGTGAACATTTAAGCTATTAAAAACAAGACTTGCTAAAGAGTTTGCTAAGGCTTTTTCTCAATCTCTAACTTCTCAAAGGTTGTTATCTCTGTTGAGAATTGAGGGTTATTTATAGGCCCCAAGAGGATTCAAATTTGGGCTCCAAATTTGAATTACTTTTGGGTTCCCGATGCTAACGGTGCCACCGCCTATCAGTGTCTAACACTGACTGTGTACTGGCGGTGTCACCATCAGACCTCTCAGGTGCTGGGCGGTGCCACCGCCCAATGCAGCAGTTTATTGGTGGTGCCACCGCTGGAACTCTCGGGTTCTGGGTAGTGCCACCGCCCAGTCTAGCGGTGCCACCGCCTAGACTATTTCAGCTCACTGGTTGGGCTCCAAACTTGACCCAAACGAGTCCGAACTTGGGCCCAATTGGCCCCTAACCGGGTTATAGGATTAACCCTTAATCCTAACCCTAATTACATATAAACTATGAAATTAAGATATAGTCCTAAGTAAGTTTTTAAAAGGCAATGTTGAGATTCCTTCCGACGAGCTTTTTGGTGAACTTCCGACGGACTTCCGATACACCCTCGGATTTCTTCTGATGGACTCCCAACAGGCTCCCGGTCTTATGGCGAGTTCAGCGAGTCTTTGGCAAGACGCCGAACCTTCTCGGTGATCTCTACAAACCTCCAACGATCTCTTCGGTGGACTTCCGAAAACTTCGACAAGTCCCCGATTTCTTCTCGGTTGGTTCCGGCAACACTTCTGACGAATCTTCGGACTCTCGGCGGACTCTCGAACACCTATCGAACTTGACTTAAGTAGACTTGCTTTATATCTTCAAGCTATTATAGTTAATCCTGCACACTTAAAACAAAACTTCGATCGAGACAATTAATCGTAAGTAATTAATCAAGTTGTCCGGCATGTCATTGGTCCCTCGACACTTCGTCCGATTCTTTGGCACATCGTCCTCTCTTGCGGCCTATTGCCCAATCAGCCAGTTGACTCCATAACTCCGATATCCTTGGCACAATCTCCACTCTTCTTAGTCTGATGCCCGAATCCATGGCCCGAAGCCTTCTGTCGATACGTCGACCGATCCACCGGCCTAACGTCCAATCTTCTGACATATTCCTCCGACGCAACATGATTTTCCTGCTTTAATTGTCTCATCCTGATCGAAGCATCCCGCGTCACTCAAAAACGTAGATTAAATCATAAACACATATCAAGTGGTTTCATTATCAAAATACGAGATTCAATAGATTCCACCTATTTGGTCATTGTTTAGGCCTTTCACTTAGCCCAACATAGCCTAACTTTAGGTCCAATTGGCTCCTAACTGAGTTGGCCTAATTCCAACCTAATTATATGCTAACTACGAAATTTAAGGCATATACTAAGCTAAATAAGTCTGGTTTCTTCCGGCGAGCTTTCGGTGATCTTCTAGCGAACTTCCGATGATCTCTCGGCAATGTTCCAATGGACTCCTAACAAGCTCCTGGACTTCACGACTATCTTATTAGCGAGTTCCGATGAGCTTCTCTAGCAAGCTCCTAGACTTCTTGGTAAATTCTAATAGAACTTTCGACAAACGTCCGGACTTCCAACGAACTCTCAACGAAATCTCGTTCTTGACTCTAGGACTTTATTTTTTATTATGGCTTGATCACTATCATAGTTAATCCTGCACACTTAAAACCTAATTTGATCTAGACAATTATTATAAGGCCTAAATCAAATATTGTCTAGCATGTCATTGGTTCATCGACGCTTTGTCCGATTCTTCGGTGCATCATCCTCTCTTGTGGCTTATTGCTCAATCGGCCAGTTGACCTTTGTAACCCCGATTTCCTTGGCGTAATTTTCACTCTTCTTGGCCCGATGCCCAAACTCATGGCCTAAAGCCTTCTACCGATACGTCAACCGATCCTCCAGCTCGACGTCTAATCTTCTGACATGTTCCATTCCAACCCAACATGATTCTTCCTACCTTAATTATCTCTCTCTGATCGAAACTTCCTATGTCACTCAAAATATAGATCAAATCATAAACACTATCAATTAGTTTCATCAGCAAAATCTAAGATTCAATATAGATAAATCCCTGGCCAAGGTCATTCGGATTGAGAGAGAAAGAGTTCTCTAGGAGAATCTGATTAGAGCGAGACTCGAGTAAAAACTGTTTGGGTCTAACAGCACCATACCTAGTATATAATCTCTGAGATATTAGATGGATGAGGGACTATAGATATATAGTAATTGAGGACAAACAAGCCCAATGGATTGGATTCCCCTATATCGTTTGGGGACTACGGCATAGTGGCCTAGTACGTCTACAATCGATAAGTCGAGTGAATTATTATGGAGATAATAATTCACTGAGCCAAAAGAAGTTCTGACAGATATAACTCACGGCCAGCTCAATATTGGGCCTAGAGGATCACACATATGGTAGGCGTTGCGACGAGTATAGGTTCAGATATGAGATATCCGCTAGAGCCCCTATTTTATTGGATATCCAATAAGCCCCTGAATTATTGGATCCTATGGATGAAATCCATAAGAGCTAATGAGATATTATTGGATAGAGATTCACTAATCTAAGAGGCTTGGATAGTTGGATAGATATACAATACCTAATTGGACAAGATCCATTACGGTTAAGTTGATAAGGGGGTCTCTATAAATAGGAGGAAACCAAACATCCATAGGCTAGGGGTTTCTTGGTTGCCACCTCCTATTCTCATCTCCCCTTCTCCTTCTCAAATAGTAGGTGTGGAGATTTGGGTAGTGATTCGAGGAGTGTCGTCATAGCCTTGTTATGTGGATCACCACTGGAGTGGAGGACGCTTGACCTCCTTCATCCTCTCCTACAAATCTATAGGGATTCAAGGATATATAATCTCTATATGTAACACAACTATCTCACACATAATTTTCAATTTCATAGATTTTACGCATCAATCTATGTATGACAATGAACACATTTTTT
The DNA here is from genome assembly GCF_036884655.1 of Musa acuminata AAA Group. Classification (NCBI taxonomy): domain Eukaryota; kingdom Viridiplantae; phylum Streptophyta; class Magnoliopsida; order Zingiberales; family Musaceae; genus Musa; species Musa acuminata. The sequence goes on from NC_088345.1 coordinate 40,944,470, forward strand.
AAAAAATTTAAAGATTTTTATTTTTTATTCTTCTACTATGCATGTGATGTCGCTCCTAGATTTTCCTACAAATATTTTATTTTAAATGAAATGGATGCCTTCGGAAAATTTGATGAATCCGATAAAGGTATTTTTCTTATATATTTCTCTATTTCTAAAGCTTATCGAATTTTTAATAAAATAACTTTAGTTATTAAGGAATCTATCCATGTTATTTTTAAAAAGTCTCCCAAATTTAAGAAAAATGATTTTGATGATGATTTTGAATTTGATATATTGAATTTGAATGAGAATTCTCCTCTCAAAAGCAACTTAGATATATCTACTTTCAAAGAATCCTTACCCAAGAAATGAAAGTATGTAGATGCACATCATAAGGAACTAATCATTAGAAATATATCAAAAGGTGTTCAAGCTCGTTCTCATTTAAACATTTTTATACAAATGTTATTTTTTATCTCAAATTGAATCTAAATGCATTGACGATGCTCTCAAAGATGACTCATATATTTTTACGATGCTTGAAGAATTAAATAAAATTAAAAGAAATAAGATTTGGATGCTTGTTCCTAGACCTAGTGATCATCTTGTGATCGACACTAAATAGGTCTTTAGGAATAAGCAAGATGAACAAGGTATCGTGGTTCAAAACAAGGCTAGATTAGTTATCAAATGTTTCAACCAAGAAAAATGTATAGACTATGAAGAAACCTTTGCTCTTGTGATAAGACTTGAAGCCATAAGGATACTCCTTGCCTACGTATGTTTTAAAAATTTTAAATTATTTTAAATGGATGTCAAAAGTGATTTTCTTAGTGGTTTTATTTCAAAAAAAGTTTACATTAAGCAACCACTCGGACTTGAAAATGTTCTTTTTCTAAACCATGTTTATAAATTATCTAAGACTCTCTATGGGTTGAAGCAAGCCCCTAGGTCTTGGTATGAGAGGCTTAGTTCTTTTCTTATTTAAAATAATTTTTCGAAAGGTAAGGTCGATACCACATTATTTATTAAATATTTTAAAAATAATTTTTTTATTATTCAAATTTATGTTGATGATATTAGTTTTTTCGACAAATGAATCTTTATGTGAATTATTTATAAAAAATATAAGCTAAGAGTTTAAAATGAGTTTAATAGGTGAATTGATATTTTTTTTAGGATTACAAATTAAGTAACTAAGTGATAAAACTTTTATTAGTCAAACTAAGTATATATTGAATCTACTAAGACAGTTTCACTTGGATAGTGCTAAGGCTATTAATACGTCTATGAGCATTTTTGTCAAATTAAATATAGACAATGAAGGAGAATGCTTTTGTCAAAAGACTTACAGAGATATAATAAATAGTTTATTATATCTTACTGTAACTAAACCTGATATAATGTTTAATGATAGGCTTTATGTAAGATTTTAATATAATCCTAAACAATCTCATTATAAAGAAATTAAAAGAATTTTTAGATACTTAAAAAGAACTCCTAATCTAGGATTATGGTATCTAAAATTTAATAATTTTAATTTGATTACATATGTTGATGCTGACTTTATAGGATGTAAAATAGATAAAAAAAAAAGTACTTTGAAACATATCAATTTCTAGGTCATGCATTTGTTTCTTGGTCATCTAAGAAATAAAATTCTGTTATATTATCTACAACCAAGACTAATATGTAATAGCAAGTGTAATTTAGATAAAAAATACATTGGAAGATTATGGATTTTACCTAAAAATCATCTTATAAAATATGATAATACTAGTATAATTTATTTAACAAAGAACCCTATTCAATACTCTAGGATTAAATATATTAATATTAGATATTATTTTATTAGGGATCATGTTAATAATCATGATATATCTTTAGATTTTAATGACACAAAACATCAATTAATAGATATTTTTATTAAACCATTGAATGAGAAATAATTTGATTTTATTAGAAGAGAATTAGGCATGTTGAATCATTCAAATTCATGAATTCTTCTCACATGATTTTTTTTTTTAAGAGAAGATTCATTCATAACTTGAGATTTCTTTTATATGAATCAAGATCTTTTAATATTTCTTGGTATGCTGATTAATGTTCAATAATTATTATAGTTATTATTTTATTATTAAATTATTTTAACATAAATTAGATTAAAAAATTTGATGAATGTTATTTATAACTTATATCTTTAGGTTTTATCCGACCAATAGTTGCCAAAAGTAGTTTTAGATGATAGGCTTATAGGATATAATTTATAATAAAAGCTTTGTCATTTACCTCATATTTAAGAAAAATACTGTTAATTAATATTTAATTTGAAGATCAATTGAAATAAGTTTATTATATTAGTCTTATATATGGATAATATTTTGCTTGTTAGTAATGATCTTTGTTTATTATACTAAACCAAGAAACTTCTCACTAAAAAAATTTAAGATAGTTAATATGAATGAGATATCTTATCTTGTTAATATTGAGATATTCATGAATTAATCTCAATGATTACTAGTACCGTCTTAAAAATGATATATTAACTAAGTCTCAAAAAGATTAATTATATACCTTTATTCAACAAATGATAAAAGTAAAAAATTTCAATCAAAATATATGTTTTTTAAAATAATTTAGAAAAAAATCAGATAAAGAAAAATATTATTTATCTATATAGTTAGAAGTCTATTATATGCTTAAGTCTATCGTAAATTAGGTATTAGTTTTGTAATTAAAATACTGGGTAGATATTAGAGTTACTCGAGAATGAAAATACTATAAGACTATAAAAAAAGTAATAAAATATTAAAAATGGACGAAAGATTTTATATATATATATATATATATATATAACATGAAGTCCACTTTATGATTTATATATATTTCAATTGAATGGATAATTTATAAGAGAAAATATAAAGTAATATAATATATTATTATATTATTAATAATAGAAGCTTATTTTGTGACATGTTTTGAAGCCACTAATCAAGTTTTATGACTATAAATTTTTTTCTTAAGAATGAGATACTTTATGATATATGCATCTTCTCTAAAAGTGACAAGTATTATTATAAGTATATATATTATGATATAAAGTATTTAATTATTAGAAAAAAGAGCCTAGAAATAACTAATGCCAATTAATAACTTGAATTCTGCTATATTGATTGTTGATTCATTCACTTACGACTTATACCCTAAAGTATTTGAAAAAAATATATTCTTTTGATTGAGTTTATAAATAATTCATAAAAAAATATAATGATACATATTTGAGTAGACATTATAATTGTTTACGTACTTATAGTTATTTATTTCTGTTAGTTTATTCATATTTATGTATTTATGGTTGAATATGATGATACAATTGTCTTGACAAACCAAATTACATGGATCATTTTAAATTATTTTAGGAAAAACTAAGAGTGTTATAGTATATAAAAAGAAGTATGATATTTATGACATACAATCCACTAGCATTGTTAATCAGACATAATATAATATTATTATATTTATTAAATTTACTAACTTAATTTTTTAAAAAATTAATGCATGTATAAGTAATTTTCAAAATTTATAATCCAATTATTATGACATACAATCGTACGCCTGGTTTTCTTTTTTCTGTGAGCGATTGCACACAATCTACTTCAATGAATGGGACCAAAGGAGTTGTCCTTTACAGGATCTTATTCGATATGGCTCTATCGGTTAGATTGTCTACTGGTTTCCTTCAACATCCGCATTAGTTTAGCTGTTGAGCAGTCAAGTCTCTTCGAGTGACACCTGGAAAGGCTTTCTGACATTGCAGTTAGGAGATGGTAGCGGACATAAAAGTTTGGTTAGATAGTGCTATCCATCTTGAAGAAGATTCAAATGGCTCATTTGTTTTCATGTCATTAAGCTATCATGAACTAATCAGCTCTTAAAATCACCACAGTCCAAGCGCTTAGAGTCGGATAGAAGGGATTGAAGGAAGCTTCAGTTTTGTTATGTGTTGCTGTCTTCACCAAATTGTTGATGGTGTAGAATTAAATAGGATGGATGCATCGCCTGCATGAAGGTATGTGTGGGAGGACTTACCGATTGCCATCCTTTGGCATTAAAAGTTAGGTGAGGGCCACAGTGTTCAAGTGTCGTCTCCCCCACTCTCTGATCGAGACTTATCCTCCATTACCCTTTCGGTAGGCAAGCAAGGCTACCACCGTCTGATGGTTGACATCCTACTACCTCCTTTGTTTTTGACATCATGCTATTAGGATTCATGCATTTAGAGCAAGAAGATGGTGTGTGTGTGTGTGATTCATGTGATGTATGCGTTTATTCACCTAAAAATTCTTCCAAAGATTTTAAGACTTTGGCATCCATCATTCCTCTTAAGTAATTGAATGATTAGATTAGTAATACCAAAAACTTCAGTTGTTAGGAAAATGATTTAATATATACTTTAGTACTCCCTCTAGAAAACCTGTGAATATTTTTGAATGAACATGTGAATGAATATTTTTAATTAAACATGTGAAAGAGGAACACATACTTCATTCGGATTATGACTCATAATCTATTCAATTGGATGACCAATCTCGTAATAGGTTAAGTTATTTTCTTGGTATAATTGACCTCTTCAGTGATGTGTATATTATGAAACCTACCTTTGTTTTAGCTGTATGCCTCATGAATTTGACATAATTGTGTTTATTCTTTGTCATCGATGCCTAAATTGTCAAGGAATACTCCGTTAATTGGTATTGTATTCTTTAAATATTCGGTAATAGAACATTTCACAAAATAGTTTACAGATTGACCTAACCATTATACGGATATAGTTTTTATTTGGGTGATAGCTTTCCCATAAGGAAAAAATATATATTATACAGAATCAAGGTTTAAATTAATGAGCTACTCTAAAACTATATGTTATGGCAAAAATAACATGGATGATCCATTAACACTATATGCTAATAGTGCTCGACGTCGTATCTCCACGTGATCGGGACACTTAACCGATGCATGAGAGTCATTTTAGTAACCTTTCATCACTATATCAATAACCCTCCCAAACACTCGCTATAAAAGAAATTGCTTAGGCAAACTCAGATAGAATAATCTAAATCTAACTTATTTAACTAAATAATTGACTTAAGTATGAGGAATATTATTAAAAATATCCCCAAATAGTTCGGATGTTCTACTCAATGAACATCACCTTGAGATAGATTTGAAAAGAGACCGGATTAAATCTGAATCACTTCTAATTCATATAACCAAAATCTAATCTACCATTAAAAGAACAAGAGTAGAGATGGGAAATAATCTTATCTTTCATTCTATATGTATACATGGATAATATTGTACATCTAAGAGAGGATAATATTCTCCACTCACATTCTTATATATATATATATATATATATATATATATATATATATATATATATATAGTCGTTGTCCTTGTATTTAGTGGTGGAACATGTTCTCTGATGAGAGGTCGAGCACATTCCACGTTGTCTGCAAGTTGCATCACTTGTGTGGTGTTTAATTCTCTTTTGTGGATTATAAATGTGAATATGTATTTTCCTTGTGGTTTTCAATGATTTATTCAAGTTTTATGACTACAATAATAAAAACAATAAATCATAATATCTCGATTTATTGAGATCAGTTACATTGATAGTTTGTCTTTATTAAATTCTATAAAAATAAGATTTATTTATATTTTCTAATAAAATTTTCTTATCTTTCTACTTCTTCTTATACTATTAGTGCTAATTATTGTCTTCTTACTGTATGTCTTTATCATATCAAACATTTTCTCTAACTTGATTCTAAAATTACATCTAGTGGTTTATGAAAAAAATGTATATTTTTATTGTATGACTATAGAACCTAAAAATAAATAAATGAGTGGATTTACACTTTGATGGATTATAAGTCATTGGTCCATATCACATTAAACATTTTTCTCTTATTTGATTATCTATTGTAATTACATATAATTGTATGACTATCGAATCTAAAAATAAGTAAATTTACACTTGGATGGATTTTAAATCATGGAGGTAGGTTGTAAATATTATCTCCTTAGCTTCTTGTACTTTATTCTCGATTGAAATTACATATGATTGATTGTTCATGAAGAAAATTTCTTCTTATTTTATGACTATATAACCTAAAAATAAGTAGATAAATGGATTATAAATAATTAGGGGTAGCTTGCATGTGTAAAATTGCACATGCATTGAAGAAGAGAGACGCAGTGAGGTAGGTCGCCATTTGCATGTTAGCTAAGAGTTACTATGTTTCATGTGGCTATTGCACGGTAGAAATGTGGTGTCGAAGAGAATGACTTTAAAAAGATGGACATGCTATAATTAGTCCGATTTAATTGACCATCAATTGTTGTGTTGTAGGGAATTTCAGTAAATTTCACCATTTTCCGCATGTGTATTATTTTTTCATGAAAAAATATATTTATATTTAGTTCTTTAAAAATGAATACATCTTTGCTTTTAAGACTCATCTGCCTAATATTCCTTCCCTCGGTAGGGAAGGATCCTCCAATACTTTTTATTATTCGAGAAAAGTCTCCACTAACTCATTTTATCTGAGAATTTACTGAGGGATTTAAAAAATATATATTAATTTTACCCTCCACTTTTTTCTGTAAAATTTCTTAAATCAGTTCAAATCAGGAAACTAGTTTAGATCAACTGCGAGGCTTCCCTTTGTCATCGTTTTCGTCTTCTTTGTTCTATAGTCAAAAATAAATCTGATTTATTTTAATTAAATAAATAAATAAATAAATAAATAGAACTATTTCGGATTAATTTGATTCACTCCTTATTTATAAAATCATATAACAAACTTGAAAGGTCAAAAATATCGTCTGTTTCTTTTATCAAAATAAGAGTGTTTTTTCTATAGTGATGATAGAGAAAACAACTATTTCGTCTTTTTTCTATAGTGATGATAGAGAAAAAAAATAAATAAATAAATAAAACTGAACTATTTCGGATTAATTTGATTCACTCCTTATTTATAAAATCATATAACAAACTTGAAAGGTCAAAAATATCGTCTGTTTCTTTTATCAAAATAAGAGTGTTTTAAAGAAATTCTTAATAAGGACATCATTTTTTTAGGATAAATTATCTTTTTTTATATGTTACAAAACAAGAAAACAATGTAAAGAAAAAAAAAAAGAAAAAAAGAACACACACCGTTCCAAATGGAAATACCAGACGCGCCTATGAATCAAGGAGTACAAGTACCGCAATAACACTACTATTGGTCAAATTTGGATTTGACACAAGTAATCACCGTCACAATGTCATATTGCCCGGTTTGGAAACCATCACGAGCTTGTGCTTAATTTCTCCGAATGACGCCACATAAAGATGACCAATTATAGTAGGGTTGGGAGTTTAAGTCCAGTTGTGCCTAAAATTGGATGACCTCGTGTACCGTCACGTTGACTTGGTAACCCAAAGTACATTTATGCTACGGTAGATTTATACCTTTATGGTTGAATCATCATGATAGCATCCGTGAGTCTCCAGAGATGCACACAAAGTCATCGCACGTAATTTTCCTCACGTCTCGTCTTTGGACTAATGAACCAGCCGTCACAAAGTAGAAAATTCACGTCCTAAGATCGGGACCGGAAATTGAGATGTGCACTTGTCCCATCTTTCGTTCTTATGTCAAGTCAAAGTTAGAAAATGAACGATGTCTATCTTGTCGGTTCATCTAATCAATCATGTAATCCGGAATTTTTTTGTGTGCGTTTGAATCCTATAAATTCATGCATAATTATTATTATTATTATTATTTTGTAATCTTATGATACGAGACATTTACTGTCTAACTGGAATTTCGAGGTTAGAATATGATGATAACATGAGCTGCTATATAAATCAGAGTAAAAATTATTATTTAAATTATTTCTGAGGAATAATTTTCTTATAATTAAGGATTTCTCTGCATTTAAAATAAACCTCTCTGAGTCTATGAGAATTTTTAGCTCATCCGTCTTTTACCATTTATTTTAAAAATTATTAATTTGAGAATCATATGATCTTGTCGAGCACGCATCAACAAAAGATTTAAAAGAAACACTAATTTCCCGACTAACTAATGCTCGCATTAGGATTCAGAATGTCATCTCCAGATTCAACTAATAATTTAGGATCTTGAGCACGATGATATTCAAATAAGTCAAGTCAATAAATAATCAATACATTAGATTGACCATTAAATTTGACACCAATAAAATTAAATTCCAACCATAGGAAACTCTAGGATGTGACATGGGGCTCCGTGAACATTAGTACATGAGCGTAATTGGTAAGTCTCATATTTGAATTAATTTAACATAATATTTATGAAAAATCAATCTTAAAAACTAGTATCAATTAATTCCAATTCGTATCAGTCATGGATTTGGAGAACCGGGATGGACACAAAGATGGTAAGCACGTAACTAATGCCTCCCCCTCGCCGCCTCGCTTTTTATTACTCTTGTTTTGCTTCGGTCAACAAATTTCCTTTCCTTGTATTAATTAATTAACACGAGAGTTCATCGATCTCACTTTCCTGCCGACTGTATACATGTCGAGGCAATGAGCCCACGTCGACTCTACGCTGACCTGTCACTATCCGACTCACGAATCAATTAACGATTGGTAGCTGATCGGTTACAAAATCAGCTATCATGGTTTAGGTTTTTATAAATTTAAAACGGAAATCAAATCGGTTGAGATGGTTTCGATTCTCGATTTTAGTTTCAGTTTTAATTTATTGACGTCGATTCTATCAAATTTGGAACCAAAATTAACTCGATTCTAATTTGGAAACAGAACCATCTATTTTATTTTTTTACATTTTTTTAAAAATATTTCTTTAATCTTTTATTACGCTATTGGAAGGAGGCACATTACACCAAGGTTCTGATTACAGTTTAGGAATAGACAAATCAAGTTTTGATTCTGATTTAAAAACTAACGATTCTTGACTTTAGAATCAAAATCGAACCAGTTGAAGTGGTTCCAATTTCGAATCAAAATCATAAACTTTAATTTTTATTTTTGATATTTTAAAAATATCTTTTCGATTAATCATTTATTAACTATTGAAATAGATAAATTAGGGATATTTGATTATTTATTTTTTTATGATCAATTTAGAATGACACAATCATCAAATTATTGATCCAATTTGATTTGTTCTATTTTTTGTTGATTTTATTGGATTTTATACTCTAATTTGGTACATTTTCATTTTAATTCTATAATCAAGTATAACACCATTTATTTTACGAGTACAAAACTATAAAATTTGTCCAACTTATTGAAACTCAGTTACCATATTTATTTATATATTTTTGATTATTTTAGAGAAATTTCTAAATCTAATTTGATGGAAAAATGAATCAGTTCTGTTCATTTAGACGCGGAATTGAACAAATTGAGACGCGCAGGTAAATTTAAAGGGGAAAAACAAAAACAAAAAACGAATGCTCAAAGATAAAGAGCCAATTATGGACGGCTTGTTTCATGTAAATTGCCCACATTTGTCCGTATGACATAAATGATGAGAAACCAAAATGCCTCTTCTAACGAGTTGCTTAAGGGTGAAGCAAAGTCATTAAAGAGGCAAAAAGGGCATAACCCCACGAGTCTGCCCATCGCCTTTTTCCGTCCCCTTCTTTATCCTCTTGGAAGCAAGTTGAGAACCGGCTCAATATTCTATTCCATAGGATTTGGTTTTTGGTGTCCGACCGGTGCCGCAAGGTACCACTGGTGGGCGTCGTGGTGATGGATTCGATCGACCCAATTCGTGTCAACCAATTGGATCGGTGAAACGTGCAAGTCCGACGATGCGCTGCTACGAGGGCCAATGAGAACTCGTTGTCTTGGCTAAGATATATGGTGGATACGCCCCCTTTCTACGTAGTCCGTTTGGGGTTTCCGCCCAATCGAGCAATCCTTTCCGATCTTTCTTTATCGACGGGGTGAGTTTTGTAAGAATATTAATTTAAATTTTTAATTAGAATATATTTCTTTTTTTTTAACATCTCTTATTTATTATTATTTTTTAAAAGATTTCTAATGATATAATAGAATGAGCTGATCATATAGTGAATCGATTACTATTGTGTTACGAGACGATCAAATCCTTCGTGTATAAAGCTTATCATTATGATGTTTTTAAATATGTTTTGTAAGTCCAATTCGTATCGATGGATTCAAAGCTAGATTCATATAAAAAATAAGTTATAAATAGATATTTTTATTAATTTAAAAATAAAAAATCAAATAATGACCTTCTGTATATTAATTACTCTTTTTGCAGAATAATATAAATTTATTTAAAAAATATTGTAACTGAAGTTCATGCATAAATCTATTTCAAGGATTATGAGATGTGTTTGAGAAATCTATAAAAATGCTTTCAAAAAAATAAAAAAAAAATCCGAGAATTTTGAGAAATTTTACAATTAAGACGCAATTCTCGAATGAGTGTGATGATATTTTGGAGCGGGAGGAGGCCACACCCGACGGGACCAACCTCGTCAACATTTAGGCAGCCGACACGAGTTGTAGAAACACCACGACTTTAACGGCACGTTTGCGCGAGCGTCGGCGCCGTTTCTTCCATCGTCATCTCGCACATTAAAAGCCGTTTTCCACCCCCTCCGTCTCCTCTGTCCCTGCCTCCTCTCACCGAGTTAGAGCCTACCTTGTTACTACTAGCAGGGGGTAGAGAGAGAGAGAGAGAGAGAGAGAGAGAGCGAGCGAGGACGCATAGGTATGGGGTCTTTGGAGATTCGGGTCTCCTCCAGAGAGGGTTCTAGCGACTGCGGCGGTACCGGGAGGGTGTCGGCGGCGGAGCTGCAGGGGATCATGGACCGGATCAGATCCAGGGTGGAGGAGCATAAGGTACAGGCGGCTATGGACATCCGGAGGCTCACCAAGACGTCGTCCAGGAACCGACGGCACCTCTCCCCCGCCGTCGAACCCCTCGTGTCGATGCTTCGGTCCAGGAGCTCCGAGTCCAACGAGGCCGCCATCCTCGCTCTCCTCAATCTTGCCGTTAAAGATGAAAGGTGCGTTCTGTGGTCTTTCCTCGGGAGAAAAACCCCTTCTTTTTTTTTATGTCCGATCACCATGTATGCTTCATTATCCGTAGCAGTTCTCTTGGTGATTTGTTGTTTCAGCTTCTAGGGCTCCCGATTTAGGTCACTTAAAGATGCAGGAGAAGACTTTACCTCCTCCTTGCTGTTGTCACGTTGTTTTGTCTTTATTGGTTTCACTGCTTTTGTGAGATGAGAGATTGGTAGCTCAAAGGAAGCTTTTTTCTTTTAGAAAGAGCCACTTCGACAAAATTGATTGTATGGTTGCAAATTTAAGATCATGGCTTTTACATGTAAAGCTCTTTCGAAGAATTAGTCAGAATTAATTCAAACAACTATCGGGAAACAACATAAACTAATTTTACTGGGAGGAGTTTAATGTCTCGTGGTCAATTCCTTACTTTTGGCTCAGGAGAAGTCTGATTTAAGTCAGTTTTCCATTCAGTTATACGGTACAGTTTAAACTCACAGCATATTGAACTTTGTTTCTCCTAAGGAACAAGTACTTTGCAGAAACCACAAAGTAAGTTTGGTAATATCTAAGAACAATCGAAGGTATGATCACAAACGTAGAAGTTTAAGGTTAGCACGATGAAGATGCTGAGATGCATAGGTGTGGTTATTGAAAAGACAGAATAAAATTAATTTGTATTAGTAAATATTCAAGATTGAGGATTAATTGGAGAAATCTTTCTAAGATGATTATATTTCTAGATATTAGTGAGCCAAGATGAAGACGGTGAGATGGATTGACATGGTTATTGAGAAGATAGAATGAGATTAACTTGTACTCATAAATCATCAAAATTGAGGATAAATTGAGAGAGAGAGAGAGAGAGAGAGAGAGAGAGCTGTAGATGTTTATTCAGATTTATGAATTTTTTTATACTGTGTTTCTGATAAAAAAAAAAGAATATTAAATCCTTTGCTAAATTGCATTGTGATCTATATTTACAGGAACAAGATCAGTATAGTGGAAGCAGGGGCACTGGAACCACTAATTAGTTTCTTAGAGTCCACAAATGGTAATCTGCAAGAGTATGCTACTGCTGCACTCTTTACCCTTTCTGCGTCATCCGTCAACAAATCCAGGATGAGTGCCTCTGGAGCCATCCCCCTTCTCGTCAAGGTCCTTACGGATGGAAGCCAACAAGCTAAGATTGATGCTACCGTGACTCTCTACAATCTCTCCACCATCGTAGACAACATCAACACTATCCTCTCATTCCATCCTATCCCTCCTCTGGTTGCCTTTCTCAAGACCTGCAATAAGTCCTCCAAAACATCTGAAAAATGCTGTGCCCTCATGGAATCATTGGTTGCTCTCGATGAAGGGAGAACTGCTTTGACATCTGAGGAAGGTGGGGTTCTTGCTGTGGTAGAAGTTCTGGAAGAAGGGTCTCCTCAGAGTCGAGAGCATGCAGTCGGAGCCCTATTGACGATGTGCGAGAGTGACCGAAGCAGATACAGAGAAGTTATACTGAAGGAAGGTGCTATTCCAGGTCTTCTTGAGCTCACTGTTCAAGGGACATTGAAGTCTCAAGCAAAAGCTCGTAGACTTTTGGAGTTATTGAGGGACTCTCCCTATCCAAGATCTGAACTACAAGCAGACACACTGGAGAATATTGTCAGCAACATCGTGTCTCAAATGGATGGTGATGAGCAGGCAGAGAAGGCAAAGAAGATGTTGGCTGAGATGGTTCAGATCAGCATGGAGAAGAGCTTGAGGCACTTGCAGAGAAGGGCCCTCATGTGCACTCCGACTGAGCTGCCGCTTGGTAAACGCCCATCGGAAGTATCATCAAAATAAGCCTACCTTTTCTATCGGTCTATCCTTCCTTCTCTTTGTACATGTAAGTAACAGGTGATGATGAAGAAGAAAGAAAACATAAGGTAATAGAATGATGCCAGTCCAGGCAACTGATGGTGTCAGGTGACTGGTGAAGCTTGCTTACGTTGATCTTGGGTACCTTTGCTTCTACGTGGTATACTTGAAGTGTCAGTAGAAGAACATTAGCTTGTCTGTACAAAACACGTATACTCTTTTGTTTCCTGATTTATTGTAAGTGCTACAATTCTCAAGTATCACAGTCTGCAGAATGCAGAGGCTACAAATAAAAGGTTTATCTTGTTTATATGGATCAACTGCTTTGATATTTTTCCATATATATATACGAACTTAAAGGTGGATTCCAGCTTTGCAAGGGCACAATTTGAGTCGGTGTGTCATAGATGCTCTTTCCTTTTTTAGAACAGTCGATCAATGGCGTTACGAGGTGTTTCACCTGAAGAGTTCTGACACCGGAGAATCTGGGGAAGGCTAATTGGGAAGCTGCTAACAATTTGTTCTTGGGAAACGGGAGACACATCAAGCTTGTCTCCTTTAATCCCAGTCAAGAATTGTTGAGAGAATATTCTTAATTCATTGTTAATCCAACATATACTCTTAGATACAAGAATGATAAGACATAAAAAGGAAAAGAACATTAATCTAATACTTGTGCTCTATATATGCTAAGAAAAGAACGTTCACTAGATTATTTTATGTTTATTTGAATAATTATATTCATTTATTTATTATATATCTAGATCATAATTTTTTATAAGATTACATACATTATTTTTTATTTTATTTTTTAATTTAAATAAAAATATATATTCACTTTTAAATAAGTATTAAAAATGTTGGAATGAGTAAATTTATTACATAATATTTAATTATTTTTTAAAATAAAATTTTATAAAATAATATTTATGTTAATATATATTTAAAATATAATTTTTATCTATTGTTTATCAAACACTCAAAATATTCTATAACTTCACATTCACTTAAACCTTTTTCTTCGAATACACATTAAAAATAAGATAATTTACCCAAAAAAACACCTCACTAATAAGGTTTTACCAAATGATACCTCAATATTTGAATTTTAGTAAGGGGCATACCTTTTTTATATTATGATTAGAATATCCCTCATAAAATCAAATAATGATAGGTGATGTCCCTTGACCTTGTTTGACTTCAAGGTTTTTTGGGTTGAACCAATTTATTTCACATGAAATAGATTAGATTGGTTAAAGAAATCTCATGATGGTCATCGTCATTGCCAATAGGAACTTCATTAGTGTTCTTGGCCTAACATAACAGTGGAACGAGTCATAATTATCGCCTTTCCATTAGGTCTCTATGGTCATAGTGGTCATTGCCAATGGGTAGATAGTCGTCGTCACCTTCCCATTGAACATTGGTGGTCATGGTCGTCGTTGCCTTATGAGCATCGATGGTCGTGGTCATCATCGTCGGGTAGGAGGTCACTCTCGCCTTTCTGTTGAACCTCAATGGTCACGGTCGTTGTTGCTAGGGTAGGCCATTACAGTCACCTCCCCGCCAACAAGAAGTCTACCTTCCCATTGGTGGCCATCATTGTGGTCAATGGTTAAGCCTAGGTGATTATCAAGGCAATCGAGGCGTAGCCTAGCCGTCGTCAATTGGTCATCGTCACTATCACTATCCATTGTCAATAAAACCTTGTAGAGCCTAAGCGATCAGTGGTTCATTATTGTAACCCCATTTAGTTTTATGTAGTCTCACTGAATCGCTACATGACTAGCCATTGTATTGTTGCATTTGCAATGTCACTAAAGCCTCAACATTATTTTTTGTAGTGTTGTTGTTGAGTGTTGGTTGCATCGGCCTATTGTTGAGTGCATCATCGAATCATTTACTATAATAACAAAAAATACATAGTATTAGATGAATACATCCTTGTAGCCTAATATTATTAATTTCAAATATCATTTAAGTATACGCTACTTATAATAAATATGATTATCTTCCGAAAGAAATGTCCAATTTTCTAGATGAGATTGATAGTTTCAATGAAACACTATCTTTGTCGATACTAGAAGTAATTTTGGGAAGCAGTCGTTCTATATCAGACCAAGTTGAAGGATCTACCTTTGCAAAACTTCCAAGTATCAAATTTTGTTTTCGGAAGTGGTGATGAGTTATAAGAGCAAATTGAATGATCTTATTCTATACAACCTTAATTTGAAGTATCTACATCTACATAATTTCAAACATCAAACTTTATCTTTGGAAATGATGATGAGTTACAAGGGCAACTTGAAGGATCTTTTCCTACACAACCTCAAATGATGATGAGTTACAAGGGCATATAAGTTTGATTTGAACAAGATATTTGTAATGGATAATAATAAAGATAGTTATGAGATATTTGAAGAAGAGTAGGTTGTCTAAAGAATACTAGAAGAAGTAGATCATAATATATTTGATGCCCATTATATTAATGATGAGCTTATCAAATTCAAATAAGATATGTATGAAAACCTCTTGAAGGATAGGATCATGGAAGAAGATGACTTCAACCCTTTAACTTCCTATCTAGATAAAGATGAACTTTTCATCAATGACCTATACATTGGATATATAAAAATTTATAAAATATAGAATTTGTTCATATTATAATGTTAAATATAATAATTTATTTATGATATTTGACACATAAAGGTGAGCATTATGGATGAATATGTTTTGTAGGTATTTAAAGATATAATTTGTAGGTATTTAAAGCATTGTGTCATATATAATATAATAATTTCATATTATGTTTTGTAGGTATTTAAAGATATTTTAGAGTTTAAAAGAACTTTGCAAAAATATGCTATAAAGAGGAATTTTGAAATAAAAATTTAATATATCGAAGTTACAAAACTTAAAGCACAATATAAGGTGAGCATTGTGGATGGACAATAGTTACTCATGGCCGTGATACATGTCGAATTACAAAGTACATCAAGAAGCAATAATGCAATATGCCTAGAGGAAATTGAGATCATCCATCCTTCAGTTAGTAAGTTTATAGCTGAAGAAATTAATGAACAAGAATGAACAAGATTATTGCAGACATTCAAAACACATTTAGAGTAATGGTTTTTTTTATAGAAAAACATCTACCATGTGAAATCACATTCAATGAAGTTCATAGAGACATGGATCTTATGGTGAATTAAAACCTTTCCTACAAAATGTTCATGACTATCAAATGATTGTTTGTTAAACTACTATAGAGTATTGACATTTTCGTTAGGTTTTTTGGGCATTCAGTGCATGTTTGTGTGGTTGTATTTGGAACATTCATCCAATTATCAACATATATGCAACACATTTATCTGAAAAGTATCATAGGGTTTTGATAATAGTGATTGTTGTTGATGGATCTAATAAGTTATTCTCTATTGTAATTAGATTAGTAGAGATTGAGGGGAGAGAGTCATGGGAATAATTTTGTTTAGAGTTGAAAAAATGCATTGGTGCACAACGTGACATATGTGATAGAAATCCAAGAATTCTTGTAATAGTGAAAGAAATATTTCTAGAATTACATTACAATTACTACATGGTCTATCTCTCAAAAAAATTAGTAAGTGACATACGTGATAGGAAAATAGCTTGAGTTTTTTCGGTTGTCACGAGGGCACCTACTGAGTTCAAGTCTAATAAATGTACGTGAAATTTGATAAAAGAAAATCTCGAAAGGTATTATTGAATTTCAGAATTAGATAGAGAGAAGTAAGCTACTATATTTTTTTTAGGATGACAGTATGTAATGTTAATAATAAATGATTCTAAAAGAATGAATTTATTACTAAAATATGTCTGTGGACTTCCAATAACATATTTAATTAAAATGACACAAAAAAAAGTTACCGAGTGATTTTATTCATATCATCAAACTGCCAATGCTATAATTTATACATTGACACACTGAGGAAGATATATTAAAGTCGAAAGATAGGATGAGATTTTATGTTCTTCATCCTCATTCGAGTAATTTTTTTCAAGTCCAAACATCTACGAAGATAGTTATAGTAGACTTAGAAAATAAGATCTATTCATGTTATCATTTTGATATATTTGGTATTGTTAGGATCGAGAGCACTAAGAGGGGGGGGGGGGGTGAATTAGTGCAGCGGAAATCTTACAGCGATTAAAAACCAAAAGCTGCGTTCGTTCAAAAACTATTATGATGCAAAAGCAAATTCTCAGTTTGTATCTAAGTGCAGTTTGCGTCTAAGCGCAGATTGCGTCTAAGCGCAGTTTTGCGTCTAAGCGCAGTTTACGTCTAAACTCAGATTTACGTCTAAACGCAGTTTTACGTCTAAACGCAGATTTACGTCTAAACGCAGATTTACGTCTAAACACAGATTTACGTCTAAACGCAGTTTTACGTCTAAACGCAGATTTACGTCTAAACTCAGATTTACGTCTTAAACTCAGATTTACGTCTAAACGTAGATTTACGTCTAAACGCAGTTTTACGTCTAGACGTAGATTTACGTCTAAACTTTGAAACTTGTTTGTATACTCGCAGAAGGTAGTATGCAGTTGAAATCAAGACGTAAACGTGAACTGAGATCTGATGATTGAGCGAGGAAGGCCGATTTACGTCTGAATGCAGTTTTACGTCTAAATGTTGAAACTCGTTCGTAAAATTGTAGAGGACAGTTTGCAGTTATCAATAGGATCAAAATGTAAGTGTAAACTGCAAAGAAGCTCGTTCGTAAAAGCACGGAAGACAGTTCTGCAGAATCAAACGTAAACTTAAACTGTAATGTATGAAAATACGAATTTACGTCTGAATGCAGATTCGGAAGAACAGCACTTAGAACTTGTTCGTGAAAGCGCAGAGAGCAGTAGTAATGAAGGAGGTTTGCAGTAATGATAAAGTGCTCGAAAATAAACGCAAACCAGAGATTTAGAGTGGTTCGGTCAGCCTTGACCTACTCCACTTTTGGCTTCCTCCACCGACGAGGTTGCCGACGTCAACTAGGGGCCTTCCTTCAATAGGCGAAGGCTAAACTGCCCTTTTACAATTTCTCTCCTTTTGACAGGCTCAGGAGACAACCTTTACAGACCTTTCTCTCCTCACTTTACAACTGAAAACTTGAAGAACAGAAGGAGGAGACTTAAAGGCTTTACAACACTTTTGAGCTCTTAGAATCACAGAAAAGATCAAGATTTCGGTGTAGGTCTGTATCTTTTCAGTGCTGAATGGGTGGGGTATTTATAGGCCCCAACCCAATTCAAAATTCGAGCTCAAAACGATCAAATTGATCAAATCCCAGAATTCTGGGATCAGGCGGTTGCACCTCTTGACTGGAGAGGTGGCACCGCCTGGTAGAGCTCGAAGACTGAGCTCAGGCGATTGCTCCTCTCTGCCAGAGCTCGAAGACTGAGCTCGATGGTTGCATCACCTGGCAGAGCTCGAAGACTGAGCTCGGTGGTTGCATCACCTGGCAGAGCTCGAAATCTGAGCTCGGTGGTTGCATCACCTGGCAGAGCTCGAAACTGAGCTCAGGCTGATGCACCTCTCTGCCAGAGCTCGAAGACTGAGCTTGGTGGTTGCATCACCTGGCAGAACTCGAGACTGAGCTCAGGCTGATGCACCTCTCTGCCAGAGCTCGAAGACTGAGCTCGGTGGTTGCATCGCCTGGCAGAGCTCGAAACTTGAGCTCTGGCGGTGCTACCTCTTGATAGAGGAGGTTGCACCGCCCAGTCTAGCTCGAAGACTGAGCTCTGGGCGGTTGCACCTCTTGGCTGGGGCGGTTGCACCTCCCAGCCTCGCAGCCCTGGCGGTTGCACCTCCTGGCTGGGGCGGTTGCACCGCCCAACCTCACAGCCCTGGCGGTTGCACCTCCTGGCTGGGGCGGTTGCACCTCCTGGTGCAATCAGGGTCCGAATGGTTCACTCCATTCGGCCCAATTTGAATCTTTTCAGGGGCCCAATTGCCCCAAGATTAAGCTAATGGGATCACCTCCCATTTTCATGCTTAATCATCATGCTAACTACGATTAACTCTAAGACAACTTCTGCAGCTTTGCTCCGATGCGTCAATCGCTTCTTCCGGCGAGTTTCCGGCCAACTTCCGTCGATCATCCGATAAACCCTCGGTGATCCTTCTGCGGACATCCGGCATACTCCTGGACTTTGCGACGATCCACTTGGCGAGTTCCGACGAGCTTCGCTTGGCAAGCTTCTGGACTTCTCGGATCTGTTCTCGCTGAACCTCCGACGACCGTCCGAACTTCCGTCGAACTCTCGAACTCCCAACGTGATCATGATCTTGACTCCGGCGCAACACCTGCTGCTTGTCTTACTCTCATCGTAGTTAATCCTGCACACTTATCTCAACACATAGATTAGATAACAAATGACAATTGACTTCATCATCAAAATCCGAGATTCAACAATCTCCCCCTTTTTGATGATGACAATCAATTGATAAAGGAGTTGTCCTTAACTCCCCCTATCTATATGCCATAGTTGAGATAAGTCAACCTTGAATTCAAGACCAAAGAATTCAAGTGACGTATTGATAAGTTAGATCAGTTAAACTTATCAATGCTCTCATCATGATGCCCATCATGATGTATCTCTTCAAGAATGATGTCAAGGCATGACATACATCATCAAGTTTGTATGATAGTGTTTGTAACTATTCATCATGTAATAATATAAAGCTACGAAGGACTTTTTACATGATGCACACATTTGAGATTTTCTAGCAAGTTTGCATTTTCTATTGAATATCAAATCAAGATATGATGCAAACTATAGCACATGTTCACATATCTCTTGGTGATGCAAGGATGGCATAACATTGTTTATAGCATCACTCAAGTATTTGCAACTATGACATAGATATGATTATGGCAGTTCAGCTATGACATAGTGTTTATCAATTCATATGTTTCTCCCCCTTTGTCATCAACAAAAAGCATGATAGCATTATCAAGCATATAAAGGAAGTCATGACACATATATCTCTTTATTGTTTTTGCTTGACGGAGGAAAGTCATTTTTCAAAGAGTTTTCATAAGAGTGTACAGGAACATCCATTTTTAGCATACAAACCGAAAAATGAACTTCTTACATGCATTTGGTTAAAAATATTTGTCACATAATTTGCAACATGTTATTTGATCAAGCGTTGTCAAGGCATGTAATAGTAATAACATCCGAAAAATAATTTTAACTAGTTTAAGTATTCGGATAAATCAACATTCCTAATTCTTTTCTTATGTAATCGAATTGTTCTTCACATAGGGGTTTTGTGAAGATATCAGCCAGTTGATGTTTGGTATTAATAAACTCTATGGTTACATCATGATTAGAGACATGATCTCGTATAAAGTGATGTCTAATATCAATGTGTTTGATTCTTGAGTGTTAAGCTTTTGATGTAGTAACACAATTATTTCAAGTGCAGCATTCTATCATATTGCATAGCAAGATATTTATTTCAGCAAGTGTAGCATTGTATCATATTGCATAGCAAGATTTTTATTTCAGCAAGTGTAGCATTGTATCATATTGCATAGCAAGATTTTTATTTCAGCAAGTGTAGCATTGCATCACATGGTAAGATATCAGCTCGTACGATGCAAATTTTTGTTTGATATCTTGATACATAGCAATCATATTAGTAATAGCAACCATATCAATGTCATACTGCTGACTTATCAACTTACATTGGTATGTTGCTTCATATTTTTCAAGGCATAGGCTTTTAAACCTTTTTAGTTTCAGTGCAAAAACCGAGATAAACAACAAGAGATGTTTGCAAATATGCTTACACAAACAAAGATAACCATATCAGGGTAACATATGTACAGCATATCAGGTAACCATAAAGACAAAGTCCTTCATGAATAACATAAGGAGTTTACAACATGTCATATCAACAGCAGATGTTCATACAAGCTTATTCATGAGGTGGAAGATTAAAGTGCCTAAGTAAAGAGTCAAATTGTCGATGGATTTGCTGCAGCTCGGTTAGGATTTGATCTTGTCGAAGTTCAAGCCGTTCTTGTCTTTGTTCAAATCGGTCCATCCGAATCCCGATATCTTCGATGGATGATGTGTGAGTTTGCTCAACCGGATGTGTTTCCTCAAAGGGACAGATCGGAGGAGATTGGGTACTCCTAAAGACTGGGGTTTCCGGCTCTGGTTCAGGTTCAGGTTCAGGCTGAGGGGGATCAGTTCTTCTAGGCATTCTAACCCAGTTACCGTTTCTATAGTGACATCTTAGTTGGTGAAGTAGATTTTTGTTTATTATGCTGAATCTATCTGCTTTCATTACTTCTTCTTCTAGTGGTATTTGAATGTCGTAAGCTTTCATTATTCTAGTAATTATTCCACCATATGGGAGCATCATATCTTTCGTAGATAATTCTAACATGTTTTGTTGGATCAGATAGCCAAGACAAATGTCACGTCCTTTCATGATTAGGTACATAATTCCTAATTCCAATTGACTCACTTCATCATGATGGTATTGTTTAGGAAGAATTATACTAGTCATGATATGATGAAGTATCTTAGTGTTAAAGGGCAATAGATGTTCACAACTTTTAGGAACAGATTCTATGTTAGGATTGGCAAGGATTGTTCCTAAGGCTTCAACGTAGGATGTTTCAATGGTTTTTTCATCCCATGATCCTTTAAAGTAAAGTCCTATGCTTTTCATGGGAATACCTATCATATCACAAATGAATCTATCAGTGATTGAGATGTGTTGTCCTAAGAGATAGGTTGACATCCTTTCTTCATCATCTATTTGCATGTTGTTGTAAAACAATCTAACTAGTCTAGGATAAATGGGTTCGTTGATCTGCAAAATTGGAAGTAGATTTAGGTTTGCAAACCAATGGATAGTCTCTACATCTCTTAGTTCATTCAGATCTACGTATTTTCCCTTATTGATGCTTCTTAGTTCGAAGGAGAGAAAATTTTCAGCATGGTTTTTGGAATCAAAAAGAGTGAGATCAAACTCTTCTACTACTCTCCTCTTTCCCTTGTCCCTTGAGGATCTTCTAGATCCCATTACTACTGCTGTTTAGAGGGATGATGATGAGCTAAAGTAAATGAAGAACAAAACAGAATTTAAGAGCTTCTTAGAGAGTACCTTTGTGAAATCTTCAAGAGAAGGAAGGATTCTTGATGTTTTGCTCCGAAATGGGAGGTATTTGGAAGGCTTAGAGGAGTGAAATGGGAATGGAGGAGACTTGGAAGAGTAGAGGAGGAAATGGGGGTGAGTTGGGGTCGGTTCCTTAGCCGGCCCTAGTGTGGGTTTAAAGGGCAGAGCTGCTGGCGGTTGCACCTCTGGCTGGAGCGGTGCAACCTCTGGCAACCCGTGATAGCTGGAGGTGCCACCGCTAGCTGGAGAGGTGCCACCGCCTGCAGCCAGTGAGCACCTAAGATGATTTGATTAGGGAGCCTTTGCCTTGAGGAGAGTTTCAGAGCAATTAATGTTTATTACATGATTTCGTATGAGTTTTTATTTAAGGAAGAAGCTCTTTGTACGATCAAGATAGATCTTTTAACGTGCATACGTATGTTTGTTTGGTATCCCTTTTAAGATCATGACATATTTAGTTTCTACAAGAATTAATTCGTAGATGAACGGGTTTTGAAGATCAGGGGGGTATGTGAATTTGGATATCATATGTTTCTAATAAGGTTGTATCGTATTTGTGATTTCACAACTTCCACTTGTTACTTAAGCGTTGCGAGTTCCTTTTTGATTCTTGGTTTATGACCATTGAGAGTCAAGGAGCAGAATATTATTTCTTGCTCCGGCCTAGACTTTTAATATTTTTATAGGAAGGGATGATCTTTAGGAACCCATTTGCTTTTGGGTGCCTCATAAATAGATCTACATTTTCTATCATGTTGCATAGAGTTTATCATGGTTCCTTTAGGAACCCAACTTAATTTGTTTGGACTTATTTTCTTGAAGGGACAACAATGTGTCTTGTGTCCAAACTTGCAACAAAAGTTGCACTTGGTTTGGTGTTGAACATGTAAGATGGAGCCTTTTATGAAGGTAGTTGGATTTTGGTGAGGACTCCTCATAAATCCAATCCCACTTCTTTTGGGAGCATGACCCTTGTTTGTAAGGATCATGTTTAATGACTTGCTACCAACCTCGAATTTCTTCAAGGTGTCCTTAAGTAGCAAGTTTTCTTTTTGTATAGTTTCTAAATCATGACATTTGATACATGAATTTAAACTATCATGATGTTCGACTTTTAACTTATCAAACTCACAAGTAAGATTATCATGTACCTTTTTTAGCAACTTGTATTTTCTATTTATAACTTTGCATTCATCAAATAAATCATGGAAGGCATTTAATAATTCATCGAAAGATAAATCAGCATCTAATAAATCCGTTACCTCCTCTTCGATGGCCATAAAGGCATAATGAGCAACTTGCTCGGTGTTGGACTCTTCTTCTTCAGATGCGCTTGCGTCATCCCATGTTGCTTGAAGAGCCTTCTTCTTTGATGTTCTTCTTTTGACTTGGGGACAATCACTCTTGTAGTGTCCCGGCTTTTTACATTTGTAGCAGATCACTTGGTCCTTCTTGGGTTCAAGTTTATTTTTCACATCGTTTTTAAACTTGTTTCTTTTGAAGAATTTCTTAAACTTTCTTGTCAAAAGTGCCAAGTCATCATCACAATCCTCATCACTTGAGTTTTCTCTCAAGTGGCATTCAGAAGTTTTAAGTGCCACATCCTTCCTGTTCTTTGGAAGGATGTCTTCTTGCTCTTCATGAGCTTTGCAAGTCATTTCGTAAGTCATTAATGACCCGATTAGTTCTTCAAGAGGGAAGTTGCGCAGATCCTTTGCCTCTTGAATGGCAGTGACTTTAGGATCCCAACTTTTAGGAAGGGATCTTAGTATTTTATTTACGAGTTCAAAATCCGAAAAACTTTTTCCGAGTCCTTTTAGACCGTTGACGACATCCGTGAAACGGGTAAACATGTCGCCAATGGTTTCACTCGGTTTCATTCGGAAAAGTTCAAAAGAATGCAGCAACAGATTGATTTTTGACTCTTTCACTCTACTTGTGCCCTCGTGGGTCACTTCAAGTGTGTGCCAAATATCAAAAGCAGTTTCGCAAGTTGAAACACGATTAAACTCGTTTTTATCAAGTGCGCAAAATAAGGCATTCATAGCCTTTGCATTAAGAGCGAAAGCCTTCTTTTCCAACTCATTCCAATCGATCATTGGAAGAGAAGACTTTGAAAATCCGTTTTCAACAAGGTTCCACAGTTCAAAATCCATAGAAATAAGAAAGATCCTCATTCGGGTCTTCCAGTAAGTGTAGTCCGTTCCACTGAACATGGGTGGACGTGTAATCGAATGCCCCTCTTGGTTTCCGGCGTATGCCATCTCTCTTGGGTTTTAATCCTTTAGAGAGTTAACCTTGCTCTGATACCAATTGTTAGGATCGAGAGCACTAAGAGGGGGGGGGTGAATTAGTGCAGCGGAAATCTTACAGCGATTAAAAACCAAAAGCTGCGTTCGTTCAAAAACTATTATGATGCAAAAGCAAATTCTCAGTTTGTATCTAAGTGCAGTTTGCGTCTAAGCGCAGATTGCGTCTAAGCGCAGTTTTGCGTCTAAGCGCAGTTTACGTCTAAACTCAGATTTACGTCTAAACGCAGTTTTACGTCTAAACGCAGATTTACGTCTAAACGCAGATTTACGTCTAAATGCAGATTTACGTCTAAACGCAGTTTTACGTCTAAACGCAGATTTACGTCTAAACTCAGATTTACGTCTTAAACTCAGATTTACGTCTAAACGTAGATTTACGTCTAAACGCAGTTTTACGTCTAGACGCAGATTTACGTCTAAACTTTGAAACTTGTTTGTATACTCGCAGAAGGCAGTATGCAGTTGAAATCAAGACGTAAATGTGAACTGAGATCTGATGATTGAGCGAGGAAGACCGATTTACGTCTGAATGCAGTTTTACGTCTAAATGTTGAAACTCGTTCGTAAAATTGTAGAGGACAGTTTGCAGTTATCAATAGGATCAAAATGTAAGTGTAAACTGCAAAGAAGCTCGTTCGTAAAAGCACGGAAGACAGTTCTGCAGAATCAAACGTAAACTTAAACTGTAATGTATGAAAATACGAATTTACGTCTGAATGCAGATTCGGAAGAACAGCACTTAGAACTTGTTCGTGAAAGCGCAGAGAGCAGTAGTAATGAAGGAGGTTTGCAGTAATGATAAAGTGCTCGAAAATAAATGCAAACCAGAGATTTAGAGTGGTTCGGTCAGCCTTGACCTACTCCACTTTTGGCTTCCTCCACCGACGAGGTTGCCGACGTCAACTAGGGGCCTTCCTTCAATAGGCGAAGGCCAAACTGCCCTTTTACAATTTCTCTCCTTTTGACAGGCTCAGGAGACAACCTTTACAGACCTTTCTCTCCTCACTTTACAACTGAAAACTTGAAGAACAGAAGGAGGAGACTTAAAGGCTTTACAACACTTTTGAGCTCTTAGAATCACAGAAAAGATCAAGATTTCGGTGTAGGTCTGTATCTTTTCAGTGCTGAATGGGTGGGGTATTTATAGGCCCCAACCCAATTCAAAATTCGAGCTCAAAACGATCAAATTGATCAAATCCCAGAATTCTGGGATCAAGCGGTTGCACCTCTTGACTGGAGAGGTGGCACCGCCTGGCAGAGCTCGAAGACTGAGCTCAGGCGATTGCTCCTCTCTGCCAGAGCTCGAAGACTGAGCTCGATGGTTGCATCACCTGGCAGAGCTCGAAGACTGAGCTCGGTGGTTGCATCACCTGGCAGAGCTCGAAATCTGAGCTCGGTGGTTGCATCACCTGGCAGAGCTCGAAACTGAGCTCAGGCTGATGCACCTCTCTGCCAGAGCTCGAAGACTGAGCTTGGTGGTTGCATCACCTAGCAGAGCTCGAGACTGAGCTCAGGCTGATGCACCTCTCTGCCAGAGCTCGAAGACTGAGCTCGGTGGTTGCATCGCCTGGCAGAGCTCGAAACTTGAGCTCTAGCGGTGCTACCTCTTGACAGAGGAGGTTGCACCGCCCAGTCTAGCTCGAAGACTGAGCTCTGGGCGGTTGCACCTCTTGGCTGGGGCGGTTGCACCTCCCAGCCTCGCAGCCCTGGCGGTTGCACCTCCTGGCTGGGGCGGTTGCACCGCCCAACCTCACAGCCCTGGCGGTTGCACCTCCTGGCTGGGGCGGTTGCACCTCCTGGTGCAATCAGGGTCCGAATGGTTCGCTCCATTCGGCCCAATTTGAATCTTTTCAGGGGCCCAATTGCCCCAAGATTAAGCTAATGGGATCACCTCCCATTTTCATGCTTAATCATCATGCTAACTACGATTAACTCTAAGACAACTTCTGCAGCTTTGCTCCGATGCGTCAATCGCTTCTTCCGGCGAGTTTCCGGCCAACTTCCGTCGATCATCCGATAAACCCTCGGTGATCCTTCTGCGGACATCTGGCATACTCCTGGACTTTGCGACGATCCACTTGGCGAGTTCCGACGAGCTTCGCTTGGCAAGCTTCTGGACTTCTCGGATATGTTCTCGTTGAACCTCCGACGACCGTCCGAACTTCCGTCGAACTCTCGAACTCCCAACGTGATCATGATCTTGACTCCGGCGCAACACCTGCTGCTTGTCTTACTCTCATCGTAGTTAATCCTGTACACTTATCTCAACACATAGATTAGATAACAAATGACAATTGACTTCATCATCAAAATCCGAGATTCAACAGGTATTTGATGCTCTCATGCAATAGCTACTGTTGGGCATCGGAATTTGAATCCATACGAGTATTGTGAGGATTACTTTGTGGTAGAATATTTGTAGAAGACTTATAATAACATCATCTTCTCAATAAAATAAAAAGCAAACAATCTTAGATTAAAAATGTTGATGATTAAATTATCTAAACAGTGTAAAACAGTCAGATAGAAGAAAGAAGACAAGGATAGATTCGAGATACAATAACGAGATCTCTAGAAAGTGTTTGAAGTATAAATAATTAGGTCACAATCAATGGTTACATAAATTTCCACTAGTTGTATGAGTCGACATTATTAAATATAAAGCAATGTGATATCTTCAACTTTTTTATATAGCATAAGTTTTATTTATTTATTATTATCTAGATCAGTTATAGGAGGTGATTGTTTGTGTATAGTATACCTATATAATTTTTCGACAAGTATGTCATAACATTATGAAACATTGTAAATTTTTCATAATTTTGCATTTGAAGTTATCATTTAACAATTGATGTTATAATCTTTGTTGTATTTATGTTTTAGTTGAGTTTTTAGAATGGATTTATATTGAGTTAAGATCTTTTTTTTGTTGAGATTTTTTTCATTCATATCACCGAATGGTAAAATTAATTAATTATACTAAAATCATAAAAAATAAAAAATTACTACTAATCAACTTACAATCATGTCATGGTAGTCTAAAGAAGTTTAGTTTAGTTCGATTAAATTTAACTTGAGTTACACTCGAGTTACAAATTAAACACAATTATGATCTTACATTTGGATCATTACATGCCAAATTCAATTAAATATCCTATAATTATCAAAAAAATAAAATTATATATAATTATCTAGCAATTATGTTATAGTAGTTCTAGATAAGTTTTGATACATTTGTTATACTTAACTCAAGTTACCCTCGAGTTACGCTCGTTGATAAATTCATTAGAAAAAAATTTAAATTTAAAAATTAATGATTATAAAATTATTATAAACAATAAAAATAGGTGGTATACATGTTACAATTATGTTGTGATAGTTATGAAAAAGTTTAGATAGGTTTGAAGATAATTTAATAATTTATACTTGAGTTATGCTTGAATTACACTCGATTATAGTTTCATTCTAACCCTTCAGTATAATATTGCCTAGTGGCAGTGGTACTGCTTATACCTAGTAGGGTAGTAGCAGTGATACCACTCACTAGGCAATGGTATCGCCTATATCCCTAGTTTGGTATTGCCCGGGCCTAATGATAGTATCGCCCAGAAATCTCATATTTGGACAATTATTCACTCCAAGTTTATAAAAAAAAAGGAAAAGTGATACTAAATATATTATAATCATATTATGATATTTATAAAGAATTTTCAATAGGTTGGAAGATAATTTCATAATTTACACTTGAGTTACACTCGATTATATATTCAACCCATATATCTCCTATTTTGATAATTAATCATCTTAAAATTAGAAAAAAAATAAAAAAATAATGCTAAATACATTAAAATCATGTTATGATATTTATAAAGAAGTTTGAATAGGTTTGAGAGTAATTTAATTATTTACATTTAAGGTATACTCTGTTTACACTAAATTACAAATTCAACTCATGTAGGGAAATCTAAGGACGACATCATATATGCAACGAAAGAATAGAAAACAAAAATCTCAAATTTCCTAAAAGGTATTTGTCATCGTGCAAAGATTGGTATGCATGCGATAATTTATATTACTATTATTTTACATTGAATTAAACTTATACTTACCTAATTGAAATTAAAAATAAAGATGTCAATAAAAGACTATGTTCATTAGTGATCACGTATGTTAAGGAGTGATACCCTTATCAAATTAGGAGTATAGGGTCTTGAGATGTCCTAATTAAGAATCCTACCTCTTGAATTATTGATTTATAATAATTCATAGAAAAAATTTGATAAAATCTATTATAAAATATATTATATTCAACTTAAAAATTCATCTAAATTTTCCTATTTATTTTTCAATAATTTACTCTATAAACAAATGAACTAGTTAATATCAATCAAACCATCACACAATTTTATGAAAAATTTTTACTTCATTATTCTAACTGGTCAAATGATCTTGAATTATCATGAAACTTTGTAGAAAACTAGGAGACATATTGAACTAAATACACACTAATACTTAGGTTAAAATCAAATCATTTAAAGACTAAACTATCCTCTAAATTCAACTACCAACACCTATTCTATTTTGCTAAAACTGGGTTAGGACTACCTGAAATTATAAACCTCATATCTTTGTGGACAAAGGTAGTATTTACTCAATTTTAAATCTCAAGATAATCTTTTAAAGTATATCAAAAGGACAAAACTCAATCATATCCATAAGGGGTTAATTTAGCTCGAATAGAATCCCTTATAAAAAAATAGGAGATTTTGAGTGTCTCAAATTGGAATAATCACAATTCTATGTATCGAACTCATATTAAGTTTATACTAGAGACTTTGAAACTATAAGAGAATCATCCAAAATATATTCTAAAATGAAAGATAAATTGGAAGTCTAGGTAACTTAAAAGTAGTTAGAAAAATCTATCTATAATCTATAAAATTTAAACCCTAGGTATAATAAGGGAAGAATTAGATTTTTTTTTACCTCAATCTTTCTTAGAATTAGAGTTTCCTAGCCTCTATAAAAAGAAGCTAAGAGAATGGTTGAAGGAGATAAATTGTCTTGGGTTATAAAGTTGGTAAAGGGGATGATGTCAAAATAAAGTTGAGGTGCTTAAGAGGTTGCCTTGAGATCTAGTATTCAATCTCATTAGGCCTCATTTCAAATTTTTTTCTTATCTCTATTTACTAATATAATTTTAATATTGCAACAACTTCTATTAAGTTTAATTTAGTTTAACAAAAATAATATTTTTGATTTAGACTTATCTTTTAATCTCACTTATGTACCTCAATCTTTTTACTATAACATTCCTCTTTGATTTGCATCTCAATTTAATTTTTTATTACTTTATCTATGCCTAAGTTGCTTACTATCCTCTATATACATGAGACTTAAAACTTAACTTTCTTATTTTAATCATGTTCAAACTCATTTAATCATTGAGCTTCACTTAAGGCTGATTACGGTTCAAATGCCATTTCTAGTCACTATATGTATGCTTATTATTATAACTTAACCTTACATTCAAGTTCGTTAGTACACCTTGGCTTGTTACGTTTATTGAATTTCATATTTTGATGACAAAATCAATTGATAAAGTTATGATCTAATGTGCATTTGAGTGATGTAGGACAAACCTCAATCAAAGAAAGACAATTCAATTAAAGTAAGAAGAATCAAACATTTGACCAGAATAGAATATGTCAGAAGATTGGACATCGGGCTTGAGGAATGATTGATGTGGCGAAAGGACTTTGTGCCATAAGTTCGGGCATCGGTCCGAAGGATCGGACATTGCAATAAGGAGATTGGAAGTTGTAGGAGGTCAATATACTGATTGGGCAATACGCCGAAGGATCATACGAAGCGCTAAATGAACCAATGACATATCGGATAATATTGGATTCACGCTTGTAATCGATTATGTATAGATCGAGTTAGTTTAGGTCTAATTGAGTTAGTTTTAGGTGCTAGTCATAGGTGCCCAGCAAGCCAATCACGTGAGTGTGGCACGTGTGACTTGATACAGAATCTTTTTGCTTATTATATTTGGGCATATATCACTTTATAACTATTGCATATATACATATATATATATATATATATATATATATATATATATATATATATATATATATATATATATATATATTTTGTGATGTCCTTGGATTTGTGTAATGGGAATCAGATCGTGATGAGATCACGATAATGAGATCGATTCACTTTTAGACATAGATCCTAAATAATCCCGGTCACAGGTTACTCGAGAGGGACATCGTGATAACCAGACAGACTAGTGTGCTATATACCCGTCCATATGATGGATGCAGCTGGTCTCATAGCTACTCATGTAGGGACACTAGGGATACAGTACAGGTGTTCATTGGAGAATGAGTTCACTGATTGATCCGCTTACGGAATGCTGGATGGTTGATGATGCCTTATTGTCAGATAGCGATTCTGTAGTCCTAGTGGTGTATCTGGTCCTTAGACTTGAGACACCAAGGATGTCCTGTATGAGTGCTCCACTCTTTGATACTAGAATTATAGGTTTGGCTGTCCCAGATCTAGTACAACTGGTCATTGAGAGTGGTAGTCGACCTTACGAGGGCTATTGAGTGTCGATAGAGAATCATCCACTCTTGGCATCATGAGAGGAATATCCAATGTGTTCTTGCTCAAACAAATCCCTGGCTAGGGTCATTCAGGTTGAGAGAGAAAGAGTTCTCCGAGAGAATCCTTTAGAGCGAGACTCGAGTAGAAACTGTATGGGTCTGACAATACCATGCTCGATATATAGTCTTAGGGATATTAGATGGATGAGGGACTATAGGTACACGGTAATTGAGGACAGACAGGTCCAATAGATTGGATTCCCCTATATCGTTTAGAGACTACGGCGTAGTGGCATAGTATGTCCGTAGTCGATGAGTCAAGTGAATTATTACAGAGATAATAATTCACTGAGTTAGAAGGAGTTCTGATAGGTATGACTCACGGCCAGCTCGATATTGGGCCTAGAGGGTCACACACATATGGTAGGCATTACGATGAGTAGAGGTTCGGATATGCGATATCCGATAGAGCCCTTGTCTTATTAGATGCAGATCCAATACCCACTAGGGGAGGACCCATTAGGGTTTGATAGGGGACCTCTATAAATAGGAGGGATTCAGAGCCTCATAGGCTAGAGCCTTTGCTTGCCTCTCCTATTCTCCTCCCCCTCTCCACCTAAGAGTAGGCCTGGAGTTTTGAGGAGCGTCGTTGCAACCCTACTGTGTGGATCACCGTTAGAGAGGAGGACGCTTGACCTCCTTCACCCTCTCCTAAAGATCTGTAAGGAAACAGGGATATACGATCTCCCTAGGTAATACAATCTACTCTATATGCAATTGTTTTTCAGTTTTACGGATTTTGCGCACCAATCTTCGCACGACGACGAACATCGTTTTGGGAATCGGGGATCTTGTTTTCTTGTTCTTCCGCTGCGCATGTGATGTCGCCCCCAAGATTTCCCAATAGTGGTATCAGAGCCAGGTTGTTCGTGCAAATGATTGGTTTTGAACTGCGTGTGTTGTGTTTAGGAAGAATTTTGACGTCAAAATCGTTGACGCAAAAACAAGGAAGGGAAGTAATAGTTGTCGCCCTCGATCTGCGTGCGTGTAGCGTAGCCAAGGCAGGCAACACAAGGGTAGGCGCCTATAGCAGTCAGCCGGCGGCCTGCTTGCAGCAGGCTTGCAGCCGGTGGGGCTAGCAGCCCGCGAGCAGAGGCACCGCGGGGTGAGGCGCCTGCGGTCGCAGCGCCCTGCCGGGCTGAGGCGCCACAAGGCAACGGTGCTTGCGACCGCTGCTCCTATGGGTAAACTCCACTCCCCCCCCCCCCCCCCCCCCCCCGCAGGGGTGGCCGCCCGGCAGGGCACTACACCCGTGGGCACAACGCTCAGAGGGGCTGCGCCACCCGCAGGGGCGCCAACCCACGATGGCGCCCACCTACAAGGGCGGCGCCCCCGCCCCGCCGCACAGGCCACCGTCATCAAGGTGGCGGCGGCGGCAGCAGCAAAGGGGAGTAGGGCATTAGAGTTTTATGGACAAAATATAATTTTGCCCCTCGGAATTTGAGAAATTCCAATCTCTGTCTTTTATCTAAATTATGAAAATACCCCTATGAATTTAGAAATTTCCTATATGTCCCTGATTTCCTAAAATACTAATTAATTAAAAGGTTTAGTTGATTATTATTTTTTATCATTATCTAGTAGTCCTACATGATGATGATTAATTATACATGTGATGTATGATGTATGGACGGATGATCATGGATCGTGTGATGTGTGTACTTGTGATTATTTTTATTAGGGTTTGCGAGCCTCCATTATATTTCTCGTTTATTGTTGGACCAGTGTGCCTATGATTAAGTTGTAATCACATGAGGAGGCACAGCGGGAGCGTGGATGCGATAGCGGGACCCACGAGATGGACAATCGCAATGCATGAAGATGCATCGAGATGTTAACGGAACCGACGAGGACGAGATGGACGATCACAGGGCATGGAGATGCACCGTTGCACACATAGATCTTGATGTGAGTGATTAGGCCTACTGGCTCGGGCCTAATCACATTAGGTTGTGGTCCATGATCATTTGGTGTGATTGCTTATACACATACTAGATATGTATATATATTTACATGCGATGTAGATATATATTAAATATGTATATGTGTGACATGTCATATTAGGAGATCAAATCATAGAAACATCTCTCTCGATAATATTAAGTCGGTAAACATAAGGCAATTAGATTGACCCATGTGGCCTTCTATCGTTATAAGTAGGAACCGATTCCCGATGTAGGTTGAGTTGGTCGAGTCCCTCAAGACTCACCTATATCGTGATTCGCTATCTTGCTTACGACATAGAGATGTCACCGGTGACCTGAGGGCATGGTATGCTTGGTCGAGTCCCTCGAGGGTATATCATCAAATCAGACTCATCTTGTAACGAAGGTGTTAACTTAACCGAGTATCATAGTTAGTCGAGTCCCTCGAGGCCATGGTGATTCGGAGGCCGAACAGGACGGGAATCATAAGGAGTTGTGATCGGCAAGAGTTGCCTACCTTTTAGGCTTAGTGTGATTGGTCGAGTCCCTTGAGGTTACATTAAGACGCTGATTGGATCCTGATCCCCACTAGAAGTCTGCCGTAGACTTCCGTTTCATGTGCTGAGGGTGTCGCGTGACTCGTTAGTAAAATGGTGGGAGCATATTAAGATAGAAGTCCACATCTTGATAGTTTATTTCTTGTAAAATCTACATGTTATTCATTTCTGCTGCATCTTTATTTTTAGAAAATGTTGCTTTCAAATCCCTTACGTGGCATACTTGATGTCAACCGCCTCACTGGTTCAAATTATATGGATTGGCTTTGTAACTTGAGAATTGTTCTCATGGTAGAGAAAATCGTTTACGTCCTTGATACAAAAATGTCTACGCCCGAAGAAGGGGCAAGCAAGGATGAGATCACTCACTACGTGAAGTACATTGATGACTCCACTCTTGCTCAGTGTTATATGTTGGGCTCTATGACTCCTGAGTTACAGAGACAACATGAAAAGATGGATGCCAGATCCATCCTCTTACATGTCCGCAAATTGTTTGAGGACTAGGGAAGGACTCAGCGATATGAGATATCCAAGAGCCTCTTCCGCGCTAGGATGACTATGGGGATACCAGTTCAAAACCATGTCCTAAAGATGATTGAGTAGATAAAAAAACTCACAGGTCTAGGAATAGTCCTAGAGGATAACTTGTGTGTGGACATTGTGCTTCAGTCCCTACCAGATTCCTTTTCACAGTTCATAATGAATTTTAATATGAACAAGCTTGAGGTGACTCTCCCAGAGCTCCTCAATATGTTGAGGGAGGTAGAGAGTACTGTTGGGAAATCTTGGGGACGACATCATATGCGCAACGGAAGAACAAGAAAACAAAATCCCCGATTCCCAAAGAGATGTTCGTCGTCGTGCGAAGATTGGTACGCAAAATCCGCAAAAATTAAAATTGCATATAGAGTAGATTGTATTACCTAGGGAGATCGTATATCCCTATTTCCTTGCAGATCCTTAGGAGAGGGTGAAGGAGGTCAAGCGTCCTCCTCTCTAGCGGTGATCCATACAGTAGGGTTGCGACGATGCTCCTTAAAACTCCAAGCCTGCTCTAAGGTGGAGAGGGAGAGGAGAATAGGAAAGGCAAGCAAAGGCTCTAGCCTATGAGGCTATGAATCCCTCCTATTTATAGAGGT
Source organism: Musa acuminata AAA Group (assembly GCF_036884655.1). NCBI lineage: Eukaryota > Viridiplantae > Streptophyta > Magnoliopsida > Zingiberales > Musaceae > Musa > Musa acuminata. The sequence goes on from NC_088345.1 coordinate 40,979,213, forward strand.
CCCCTATCAAACCCTAATGGGTCCTCCCCTTGTGGGTATTAGATCTGTATCCAATAAGACAAGGGCTCCGTCGGATATCTCATATCCGAACCTCTACTTATCGTAATGCCTACCATATGTGTGTGACCCTCTAGGCCCAATATCGAGCTGGCCGTGAGTCATACCAATCAGAACTCCTTCTAACTCAGTGAATTATTATCTCTGTAATAATTCGTTCGACTCATCGACTACGGACGTACTAGGCCACTACGCCGTAGTCTCCAAACGATACAGGGGAATCAAATCCATTGGACATGTCTGTCCTTAGTTACCATGTACCTATAGTCCCTCATCCATCTAATATCTCAGAGACCGTATATCGAGCATGGTGTTGTCAAACCCATACGGTTTCTACTCGAGTCTCGCTCTAATCGGATTCTCCCGGAGAACTCTTTCTCTCTCAACCCAAATGACCCTGACTGGGGATTTGTCTGAGCAAGAACACATAGGATATTCCTCTCATGACGCCGAGAGTGGATGATCCTCTATCGACACTCAATAGCCCTCGTAAGGTTGACTACCACTCCCAATGGCCAGCTGTACTAGATCTGAGACAGCCAAACCTATAAGTCTGGTATCAAAGAGTGGAGCACTCATACAGGATATCCTTGGTATCTCAAGTCTAAGGACCAGATATACCACTAGGACTACGAAATTTCTGTCTGAAAATAAGGCATCATCAACCATCCAGCATTCCGTAAGCGGATCAATTAGTGAACTCATTCTCCAATGAGCACATGTACTGTATCCCTAGTGTCCCTACACGAGCAGCTATGAGACCAGCTGCATCCATCATATGGACGGGTATACAGCACACCAGTATGTCCGGTTATCACGATGTCCCTCTCGAGTAACCTATGACCGGGATTATTTAGGATATGTGTTTAAAGGTAAATCGATCTTATTATCGTGATCTCATCATGATCCGATTCCCATTACACAAATCCAAGGATATCACAATATATTTATATATGCATTTATGCAATAGTTATAAAGTGATATACGCCAAAATATAATAAGCAAAAAGATTCTGTATCAAGTCACACGTGCCATCACTCACGTGATTGGCTTGCTGGGCACCTATGATTAGCAATCTCCCACTTGACCTAAAGCCAATCACCTATGTGTCTGATCCCCATCAGACCCCTGTGACGCTCAAAGATAAAATGAGACAACGGCTTTGTTAGTGGATCTACAATGTTATCTTCGAATGGAACTATTTTCATTACTACATCTCCTCGGGTTACGATCTCTCTAATAAGCTGGAACCTCCTCAGAACACTTCTGATGAGACCCGGGTTCCCTTATTTGAGTAATCGCCCCAAAGTTGTCGCAATATAAGGAAGTCGACTTCTCGCTATCTGTAATGACTCCCAAATCTATGATGAACATCTTCAACCAGACTCCCTCCTTTGCTACATCTAATGCAGCAATGTACTCTGCCTCTGTGGTCAAGTCAGTAGTGGTATCGTGCTTAGAACTCTTCCAGCACACTGCTCCTCCATTTAAGGTATACACATACCCTGAATTCGACTCGCTATCATCGACATCAGACTGAAAACTTGAGTATGTTTAGCCTTCAACCTTAAAGCTATTACCTCCATATACTAGTAAAAGATCCTTGGTCATTCTCAAGTACTTAAGGATACACTTTACTGCTTTCAAGTGCTACAAGCCTGGATCCGCCTAATACCTACTCGTGACACTCAAAGCATGCGCTATATCAGGCCTAGTACATAGCATGACATACATGATAGACCCTATTGCTGAGGCATAAGGTATCATATTCATGTTCGCCCTTTCTTTTGGAGTCTTTGGGGACGTACTCGTAGAAAGCGATATCCCATGTCTCATCGGTATGAGACCTCTCTTGGAATTTTCCATGCCAAACCTTTTGACAATGGTTTCTATGTACCTGGACTGGGACAAGCCAAACATCCTCTTGGATCTATCTCTATAGATTATAATCCCTAAGATATAAGATGCTTCCCCCAAGTCCTTCATGGAGAAGTGTCTAGATAACCAAGCCTTTACTGTGGATAGCATTCCTACGTCGTTCCCAATGATGAGGATGTCATCCACATATAACATCAAAAAGTTGATAGTGCTCCCACTTACCTTCCTGTATACATAAGGCTCATCTTCGTTCTTAACGAAGTCATAAGATCTGATTGCCTCATCAAATCTTATGTTTCAACTTCGGGAATCTTGCTTTAGTCCAAAAATGGATCTAAGTAACCTACACACCTTATCTAGGCAGTTCTTGGACATGAATCCCTCAAGTTGCATCATATACACTTCCTCCTTGAGGTTCCCATTGAGGAATGCGGTTTTCGCATCCATCTGCCAGATCTCATAATCATAGTGTGCTGCAATAGCCAATAGAATTCTGATGGATTTTAGCATTGCTACGGGTGAGAAGGTTTCGTTGTAGTCAACACCTTGCCTTTGACGATACCCCTTAGCCACTAGCCTTGCTTTATAGGTCTCTACCTTTCCATCTACTCCGATCTTAAAGATCCACTTGCAACCGATGGATACAATACCTTCGAGCGCATCAACTAGGTTCCAAACCTTGTTGGAGTACATAGAATCCATCTTAGAATTCATGGCTTCTTGCCACTTCCCGGAATCTATACTCATAATAGCCTCCTCGTAGGTCTGAGGATCAATATCCTCAATATCCTCTCCTCTAATATGTCTCACATATCTCTCAGGAGGATGGGATACTCTATCAGACCTGCGTAAAGTTGAAACTTGTGTATTAGGTACCTAAACAGACTCGGGCTGTAGAGTGGTGCTTGAGCTTGGTTCTCCAACCTCACTCAACTCTATCATTCTCCCACTGTCTCCGCTAAGAATGTGTTCCTTCTCAAGGAACACTACTCTCTTAGCTACAAAGACCTTTTGGTCCTCGAGATGATAGAAATAATACCCATAAGTTTCCTTGGGGTATCCAACAAATTTGCATCGCTCTGTCCTTGATTCTAACTTATCGGGGTTGTGTCTTTTAACATGGGTAGGGCAGCCCCAAATCTTAACAACCTTAAGATCATGCTTCTTCCCTTTCCATATCTCATATGGTGTAGACACTACCGACTTAGTTGGAACTCTGTTCAGAAGGTAAGCTATGGTCTCTAGGGCATATCCCTAGAATAAAATGGGTAGGTCAGCGAAGCTCATCATGGACTGTACCATGTCTAATAGAGTACGATTCCTCCTTCCAAAGATACCATTATGCTGAGGTTTATAAGGAGGTGTCCATTGGGATAATATCCCATGATCCTTGAGGAATTGAGTAAACTATGTACTTAAGTACTCACCTCCTCAATCTGATTGAAGAGTTTTGATACTCTTTCCAGTGTGGTTCTCCACCTCATTCTTATACTCTCTGAATTTCTCAAAGGTCTCGGACTTGTACTTCATTAAGTACACATATCCATACCTTGAGAAATCATCAGTAAAGGTAATGAAGTAGGAGTAACCACCAATGGCATGAGCTGACATGGGTCCACATACATCACTATGTATGAGTTCCAACAGCTCAGTGGCTCTCTCTCCAGTTCCACTAAATGGAGAGTTGGTCAGTTTTCCACGAATGCAAGGCTCACAAGTTGCATATGACACATAGTCGAATGGATCTAGATATCCATCGTTTAGCAACTTTTGAATCCTTCTTTCATGGATGTGACCTAGCCTACAATGCCATAGGTATGCATTGTTCATCTCATCTCGTTTCATCTTAGACACTTACATTCATGATATGTGGAGTAGTGTCTTGCATAAACAAACCTTTATGCAATATTCCTCTCGTCAATCTCCCCTCGGCTTTGTTAGAATTTACAATAAATTGTAGATGTGATAAGCAATACTGGTATCCAATACCAATGCACTATCACAAAAATCTGACAATTGGAGATTGATTATGAATGTACCTGAAGCTTCTCCAAGCTTTTATTTCACCCTTTCTGCAAGGTACTCTTTACAGTTCCTCTTCCAGTGCCCATCTTTACCACAGTGGAAGCACTGGCCTTTGTCCTTTGATGAGTCTTTCTTAGCAACCTTTACTTTACCTGGTTTGCCCTTGCCCTTTCCCTTCTTAAGGGACCTTTTTGCTTTCCTTTTTTTTTTTGGTCTCACTAGTGTAGAGAACTGGCTTCTCTTTCTTAATAGTACTCTCTGCCTCCCTCAACATATTGAGGAGCTCTGGGAGAGTCACCTCAAGCTTATTTATATTAAAATTTATTATGAACTGTGAAAAAGAATCTAGTAGGGACTGAAGCACAATGTCCACACACAAGTTATCCTCTAGGACTATTCCTAGACCTGTGAGTTTCTCTATCCACTCAATCATCTTTAGGACATGGTTCTGAACCGGTGTCCCCTCAGTCATCCTAGCACGGAAGAGGCTCTTGGATACCTTATATCGCTGAGTCCTTCCCTATTCCTCAAACAATTTACGGACATATAGGAGAATGGATCTGGCATCCATCTTTTCATGTTGTCTCTGTAACTCAGGAGTCATAGAGCCCAACATATCGCACTGAGCAAGAGTGGAGTCATAAATGTACTTCACGCAGCGAGCGATCTCATCCTCGCTTGCCCCTTCTTCGGGCGTAGGCATCACTGTATCAAGGACGTACACGATTTTCTCCGCTGTGAGAACAATTCTCAAGTTACGGAGCCAATCCGTATAATTTGGACCAGTGAGGCGGTTGACATCAAGTATACCACGTAAGGGATTTGAAAGCGACATTTTCTGAAAATAAAGATGCAGCAGAAATGAATAACATGCAGATTGTTGCAAGAAATAAACTATCAAGATATGAACTTCTATCTTAATATGCTCCCACTATTTTACTAACGAGTCACGCGACACCCTCAGCACGTGAAACGGAAGTCTCCGGCAGACTTCTAGTGGGGATCAGGATCCAATCAGCGTCTTAGTGTAACCTCAAGTGACTCGACCAATCACACTAAGCCTAAAAGGTAGGCAACTCTTGCCGATCACAACTCCTTGTGATTCCCGTCCTGTTCGGCCTCCGAATCACCATAGCCTCGAGGGACTCGACCAACCATGATTCTCGGTTTAGTCAACACCTTCGTTACAAGATGAGTCTGATTTGATGATATACCCTCGAGGGACTCGACCAAGCATACCATGACCTCAGGTCACCGGTGACATCTCTATGTTGTAAGCAAGATAGCGAATCACGATATAGGTGAGTCTCGAGAGACTCGACCAACTCAACCTACACCGGGAATCGGTTCCTACTCATAACGATGGAAGGCCACGTGGGTCAATCTTATTGCCTCACGTTTACCGACTTAATATTATCAAGAGATGTTCCTATGATTTGGTCTCCTAATATGACATGTCACACATATACATATTTAATATATATCTACATCGTATGCAAATATATATACATATCTAGTATGTGTATAAGCAATCACACTAGATGCTCATGGACCACAACCTAATGTGATTAGGCCTGAGCCAGTAGGCCTAATCACTCACATCAAGATCTATGTGTGCAACGGTGCATCTCCATGCCCTATGATCGTCCATCTCGTCCTCGTTGGTTCCGTCGACATCTTGATGCAACTTCATACATCACGATCGTCCGTCTCGTGGGTCCCGCTATCGCATCCATGCTCCCGCTGTGCCTCCTCATGTGATTACAACTTAATCATAGGCACGCAGGCTCGACAATAAACGAGAAATATAATGGAGGTTCGCAGACCTCAATAATAATAATCCAAGTACACACATCACATGGTCCTTGATCATCCGTCCACATATCATACATCACATATATAAATAATCATCATCATGTAGGACTACTAGATAATAATAAAAATAATAATCAACTAAACCTTTTAATTAATTAATATTTTCTGAAATCAAGGACATATTAGGAATTTCTCAATTCTTAAGGGTATTTTCGTAATTTAGATAAAAGACATAAATTGGAATTTCTCAAATTCACAGGGGCAAAAATGTCTTTTTCTAAAACCCTAATTCCCTCTTACTACTACTACTGCCGCCACCTTGCTGGCGGCGGCCTGTGCGGTGGGACGAGGGCACTGCCCGTGCTTGCTAGCGGCGCTACTGTTGCAGGCGGGCGCCCCCGCGGGCGCCGCCGACTCCGCGGGCGGTTCTACCGGTGGGGCAACACCTGCAGGCGGTGCTGTCCCGCCGAGCGACCGCCCCTATAGGGGGGGGTTTCGCCCGCGGGAGAAGCGGCCGCAGGCGCCTCTGCCCGCGGGCTGCTAGCCCCGCCGGACGCAAGCCTACTGCAAGCAAGCTGCCGGCCAGCTGCTGCAGACGCAGCCCCTGTGCTGCGCTGGACGCACGTAGATCGAGGGCAGCAATTGTTGCTACCCTTCCTTGTTTTTACGTCAAAATTCTTCTTAAACACAACACACGTAATTCAAAACCAATCATTCGCACGAACAACCTGGCTCTGATACCACTGTTGGGAAATCTTGGGGGCGACATCATATGCGCAGCGGAAGAACAAGAAAATAAAATCCTCGATTCCTAAAGAGATGTTAGTCATCGTGCGAAGATTGGTACGCAAAATCCACGAAACTTAAAACTACATATAGAGTAGATTGTGTTACCTAGGGAGATCGTATATCCCTGTTTCCTTGCAGATCCTTAGGAGAGGGTGAAGGAGGTCAAGCGTCCTCCTCTCTAGTGGTGATCCACACAATAGGGTTGCAATGACGCTCCTCAAAACTCCCAGCGAGGAGAATAAGAAAGGCAAGCAAAGGCTCTAGCCTATTTATAGAGGTCCTCTATCAAACCATAATGGGTCCTCCCCTAGTGGGTATTGGATCTGCATCCAATAAGACAAGGGCTCCGTCGAATATCTCATATCCGAACCTCTACTCATTGCAATGCCTACCATATGTGTGTAACCCTCTAGGCCCAATATCGAGCTGGCCGTGAGTCATGCCTATCAGAACTGCTTCTAACTCAGTGAATTATTATCTCTGTAATAATTCACTCGACTCATCGACTACGGACGTACTAGGCCACTACGCCGTAGTCCCCAGATGATATAGGGGAATCCAATCCATTGGACCTGTCTGTCCTTAGTTACCGTGTACCTATAGTCCCTCATCCATCTAATAACCCAGAGACCGTATATCGAGCATGGTGTTGTCAGACCCATACGGTTTCTACTCGAGTCTCGCTCTAATCGGATTCTCTCGGAGAACTCTTTCTCTCTCAACCCGAATAACCCTGGCTAGGGATTTGTTTGAGCAAGAACACATGGGACATTCCTCTTATAATGCCGAGAGTGGATGATCCTCTATCGACACTCAATAAACCTCGTAAGGTTGACTACCACTCCCAATGACCAACTGTACTAGATCTGGGACAGCCAAACCTATAAGTCTGGTATCAAAGAGTGGAGCACTCATACAGGACATCCTTGGTGTCTCAAGTCTAAGGACCAGATATACCACTAGGACTACGGAATTGCTGTTTGACAATAAGGCATCATCAACCATCCAGTATTCCGTAAGCGGATCAATTAGTGAACTCATTCTCCAATGAGCACATGTACTGTATCCCTAGTGTCCCTACACGAGCAGCTATAAGACCAGCTGCATCCATTATATGGACGGGTATACAGCACACCAGTCTGTCCGGTTATCACGATGTCTCTCTCGAGTAACCTATGACCGGGATTATTTAGTATATGTGTTTAAAGGTGAATTGATCTCATTATCGTGATCTTTTCACGATCCGATTCCCTTTGCACAAATCCAAGGACATCACAATATATATATGCATTTATGCAATAGTTATAAAGTGATATACGCCAAAATATAATAAGCAAAAAGATTCTGTATCAAGTCACACATGCCATTACTCATGTGATTGGCTTGTTGGGCACCTATGACTAGCAAGTACTATTAAGAAAGAGAAGCCAGTTCTCTATACTGGTGAGACCAGAAATAAAAGGAAAGAAGAATGGTCCCTTAAGAAGGGAAAGGGCTAGGGCAAATCAGGTAAAGCAAAGGTTGCTAAGAAAGACCCAGCAAAGGACAAAGGCCAATGCTTCCACTGTGGCAAAGATGGGCACTAGAAGAGGAACTGCAAAGAGTACCTTGCAGAAAGGGTGAAACAGAAGCTTGGAGAAGCTTCAGGTACATTCATGATTAATCTCCAATTGTTAGATTTTTGTGATAGTGCATTGGTATTGGATACCAGTATTGCTTATCACATCTACAATTTATTGTAAATTCTAACAAAGCCGAGGGGAGATTGGCGAGAGGAATATTGCATAAAGGCTTGTTTATACTAGACACTACTCCACATATCATGAATGTAAATGTGTCCAAGAGAAAACGAGATAAGATAAACAGTGCATACCTGTGGCATTGTAGGCTAGGTCACATCCATGAAAGAAGGATTCAAAAGTTGCTAAATGATGGATATCTAGATCCATTCGACTATGTATCATATGCAACTTGCGAGCCTTACCTTTGTGAAAGCCTGACCAACTCTTCGTTTAGTGGAACTGGAGAGAGAGCCACTAAGCTGTTGGAACTCATACATAGTGATGTATGTGGACCCATATCAACTCATGTCATTGGTGGTTACTCCTACTTCATTACCTTTACTGATGATTTCTCAAGGTATGGATACGTGTACTTAATGAAGTATAAGTCCGAGGCTTTTGAGAAATTCAAAGAGTATAAGAATGAGGTAGAGAACCAGATTGGAAAGAGTATCAAAACTCTTCGATCAGATTGAAGAGGTGAGTACTTAAGTACAGAGTTTACTCAGTTCCTCAAGGACCATGGGATATTATCCCAATGGACACCTTCTTATACACCTCAGCTCAATGGTGTCTCTAGAAGGAGGAATCGTACGCTATTAGATATGGTACAGTCCATGATAAGTTTCACTGACCTACCCATCTTATTCTAGGGATATGCCCTAGAGACCGCTGCTTACCTTCTGAACAGAGTTCCAACTAAGTCGGTAATGTCTACACCATATGAGATATGGAAAGGGAAGAAGCCTGATCTTAAGGTTGTTAAGATTTGGGGCTGCCCTACCCACTTTAAAAGACACAACCCCGATAAGTTAGAATCAAGGACAAAGCGATGCAAATTTATGGGATACCCCAAGGAAACTTGTGGGTATTATTTCTATCATCTCGAGGACCAAAAGGTCTTTGTAGCTAAGAGAGCAGTGTTCCTTGAGAAGGAACACATTCTTGGCGGAGATAGTTGGAGAATGATAGAGTTGAGCGAGGTTGAAGAACCAAGCTCAAGCACCACTCTATAGCCTGAGTCTGTTCAGGTACCTAATACACAAGTTTCAACTTTACGTAGGTTTAATAGAGTATCCCATCCTCATGAGAGATATATGGGATATATTAGAGGAGAGGATGTTGAGGATATTGATCCTTAGACCTACGAGGAGGCTATTATGAGTATAGACTCCGGGAAGTGGCAAGAGGTCATGAATTCTAAGATAGATTCTATGTACTCCAACAATGTTTGGAACCTAGTTGATGCGCTCGAAGGTATTGTACCCATCGGTTGCAAGTGGCTAAGGGGTATTGTCAAAGGCAAGGTGTTGACTATGACGAAACCTTCTCACCCGTAGCAATGCTAAATTCCATTAGAATTCTATTGGCTATTGCAGCACACTATGATTATGAGATCTGGCAGATGGATGTGAAAACCATATTCCTCAATGGGAACCTTGAGGAGGAGGTGTATATGATGCAACTTGAGGGATTCGTGTCCAAGAACTGCCCAGATAAGGTGTGTAGGTTGCTTAGATCCATTTATGGACTAAAGCAAGCTTCCCAAAGTTGAACATAAGATTTGATGAGGCAATCAGATCTTATGACTTCGTTAAGAACGAAGATGAGCCTTGTGTGTACAGGAAGATAAGTGGGAGTGCTATCACCTTTTTCGTGTTATATGTGGATGACATCCTGATCATTGGGAACGACGTAGGAATGCTATCCACAGTAAAGGCTTGGTTATCTAGACACTTCTCCATGAAGGACTTAGGGGAGGCATCCTATATCTTGGGGATTAAAATCTATAGAGATAGATCCAAGAGGATGCTTGGCTTGTCCCAGTCCAAGTACATAGAAACTATTGTCAAAAGGTTTGGCATGAAAAATTCCAAGAGAGGTCTCATACCGATGAGACATGGGATATCGCTTTCTACAAGTATATCCCAAAGACTCCAAAAGAAAGGGCGAACATGGATATGATATCTTATGCCTCAACAATAGGGTCTATCATGTCATGCTATGTACTAGGCCTGATATAGTGCATGCTCTGAGTGTCATGAGTAGGTATCAGGCGGATCCAGGTTTGGAGCACCGGAAAGCAGTAAAATGTATCCTTAAGTATTTGAGAAGGACTAAGAATCTTTTACTAGTATATGGAGGTAGTAGCCCTAAAGTTGAAGGCTACACAGACTCAAGTTTTCAATCTGATGTCGATAATAGCAAGTCGAATTCGGGGTACGTGTACACCTTGAATAGAGGAGCAGTGTGCTGGAAGAGTTCCAAGTAAGATATTACTGCTGACTCGATCACGGGAGGCGGAGTACATTGCTGCATCAGATGCAACAAAGGAGGGAGTCTGGGTGAAGAAGTTCATCACAGATTTGGGAGTCGTGCCGGATAGCGAGAAGCCGACTCCCTTATATTGCGACAACTATGGGGCGATTACTCAAATAAGGGAACCCAGGTCTCATCAGAAATGTTCTGAGGAGGTTCCAGCTTATCAAAGAGATCGTAACCTGTGGAGATGTAGTAGTGGAAAGAGTTAAATTCGAAGATAACATTACAGATCCACTGACAAAGGCGTTGTCTCATATTGTCTTTGAGCGTCACAGGGGTCTGATGGGGATCAGACACATAGGTGATTGGCTTTAGGTCAAGTGGGAGATTGCTAGTCATAGGTGCCCAGCATGCCAATCACGTGAGTGATGGCACGTGTGACTTGATACAGAATCTTTTTGCTTATTATATTTTGGCGTATATCACTTTATAACTATTGCATATATGCATATATATATATTGTGATGTCCTTGGATTTGTGCAATGAGAATCAGATCGTGATGAGATCATGATAATGAGATTGATTCACCTTTAAACACATATCATAAATAATCCCGGTCACAGGTTACTCGAGAGGGACATCGTGATAACCGGACAGACTGATGTGCTGTATACCCGTCCATATGATGGATGCAGCTGGTCTCATAGCTGCTCGTGTAGGGACACTAGGGATACAGTACAGGTGCTCATTAGAGAATGAGTTCACTGATTGATCTGCTTACGGAATGCTGGATGGTTGATGATGCCCTATTGTCAGACAGCGATTCCGTAGTCCTAGTGGTGTATTTGGTCATTAGACTTGAGACACCAAGGATGTCTTGTATGAGTGCTCCACTCTTTGATACCAGAATTATAGGTTTAGCTATCCTAGATCTAGTACAACTGGTCATTGAGAGTGGTAGTCGACCTTACGAGGGCTATTGAGTGTCGATAGAGGATCATCTACTCTCAGCGTCATAAGAGGAATATCCCATGTGTTCTTGCTCAAACAAATCCCTGGCTAGGGTCATTCGGGTTGAGAGAGAAAGAGTTCTCCAAGAGAATCCATTAAAGCAAGACTCGAGTAGAAACCATATGGGTCTGACAGCACCATGCTCGATATACGGTCTCAGGGATATTAGATAGATAAGAGACTATAGGTACACGGTAACTAAGGACAGACAGGTCCAATGGATTGGATTCCCCTGTATCGTTTGGGGACTACGGCGTAGTGGCCTAGTATGTCCGTTATCGATGAGTCAAGTGAATTATTAGAAAGATAATAATTCACTGAGTTAGAAGGAGTTCTGATAGGTATGACTCACGGCCAGATCGATATTGGGCCTAGAGGGTCACACACATATGGTAGACATTGCGATGAGTAGAGGTTCGGATATGAGATATCCGATGGAGCCCTTGTCTTATTGGATGCAGATCCAATACCCACTAGGGGAGGACCCATTAGGGTTTGACAGGGGACCTCTATAAATAGAACAGATTCAAAGCCTCATAGGCTAGAGCCTTTGCTTGCCTCTCCTATTCTCCTCCCCTCTCCACCTCAAAGTAGGCCTGGAGTTTTGAGGAGAGTTGTCGCAGCCCTGCTGTGTGGATCACTGCTAGAGAGGAGGACGCTTGACCTCCGTCACCCTCTCCTAAAGATCTGTAAGGAAACAGGGATATACGATCTCCCTAGGTAACACAATCTGCTCTATACGCAGTTTTTTTCAGTTTCGCGGATTTTGCGCACCAATCTTCGCATGACGACGAACATCTCTTTGGGAATCGGGGATTTTGTTTTCTTGTTCTTCCGCTGCGCATGTGATGTCGCCCCCAAGATTTCCCAACATTAGGTTATAATCAAGAAAACTCAATTATGGGCTCATTGGGTCAAAGTTGGAACTATTTTGGGCCAAGAGGAAAGCCCATTCAGTGACCCAAAAGTTAGGCCAAGCGGTGGCATCGCCAAACTCGTGGTGGAACCACCCATGACTTGAAAAATCAAAAGCCCAATGTCCGAGGCTATCAGGCAATGGTACCGCTAGATTGGGCAGTAGTACCGCCTAGTGTTAGTGTGTCAGGTCATGGTATTGCTAGACTAGGTTGTGGTACCACACAGTACTAGTGGTGGTACCACCAGTTTCCTAAAAACCCAAGATGAGATCATTTTAGCTCTAAATTTGAATCCTTTTGGGGCCTATAAATATCCCACTTATCCTTGCTCAGTTGAAATAAGAAAATGAGAAGTAAGAGGGAAAGAATCATTGAAAAAAAAAATTGTAATCTCTTTTAAAGTTTAGTGTCCCTCCTCCTAGAGCTTAGAGATAATCCTAAGGGAGGTATGTGAGGGAATACCTATAAAAGAGGAGTGTAAGGGTTCTCTACTAAGCTTGTGAAAAGGAGAAAGAGTTATAAGAGGGTAGTTGATCTTCGCCCATTGAAAGAATATTGGTAGTGAAGCTAGTGGCCTCTTGTGAAAAGGAATCGGGAGTGGACGTAAGTCCCGACAACTGAACCACTAAACTCGGTTTGCATTTCCTTCATGCTTTTCATTACCATTACTTATTGATTTACTTGCTTATTACTATCACTTACTTTCTAAGTTTAAATGCTTTCTAGTACAAGCTTTATCGCGCAAATTTTTTTAATCATCGAAAGTTTTACGAAGGCACTAATTCACCCCCCTCCCCCTCTTAGTTGGGCGGTGCCACCGCCTATAGGCAGTGAGCACTGCTTGCATTGTGGTGTGGTGTGGTATTGTCATTGGGTGTTTCCAACTTGCAAGATTTTTATCATTGTGTAGTATACACACTTATTTACACACACATCATCATATAAAATTCGCATCATAAGAGGAGAAGATTCATACTCAAACATCATATAAAACTCATATGGAAAAATACATATAGCTCATTGCGCATACTATAAGTTCATGATTCAAGTGAGTGATCTTGTAAATGTTGAATCTCAGATTTTGATGATGAAACTAATTGATTGTGTTTAGATGTTTAACTGCATTTTGAGTGATGCAGGTCTACTCGATCAGGATTAGACAGTTGACGCAGGAGGAATTGACGTTGCGCCGGAGGAGATCACGTCAGGATATTGGACGGCAGAAGGCTTCGGACGTCGGGCATCGAGCCAAGGAGACCGGAACTGCGCCAAGGATATCGGGGTTGCGGAGGTCAACCACTGATTGGGCAACAAGCCGCAAGAGAGGATGATGCGCTGAAGAATCGGACGAAGTGCCAACCAATGACGTGCCGGGCAACGGAATGTCGATTCGCGTTGTAACAATTGTCTAGATCGGAGTAGAGTTTTGGATTGTGTGTGCAGGATTAACTACGATAATGATGAAGACATAAAGAGAAACAAAGTGCGGAGTCAAGCGCGAAGGATTCGTTGGGAGTTCAAGAGTTTGACGGAAGTCCGAAGGTTCGTTGGGAACGCTGCCGGAACTCGCCGAGAGAGATCGGAGCTTGCCAAAGAAGCTCGTTGGAACTCGCCAAGATCAAATCGTGAAGTTTAAGAGCTTGCTGGGACTCCGTAGAATGGTTTCCGAGAGTTTATCGGAAGACCGTCGAAAGTTCGTCGGAAGCTCGCCGGAAGAAGTCTTGACTTTTGGATTTTGTAATAGCTTATAAAATGTCTTTAAATTCGTAGTTAGCATGTTAATTAAGATTAGGATTAGGTATTAATCCTATAACCCAAGTAGAGGCCAATTGGGCTCGAGTTCGGACTAGTTTGGGCCAAGATTGAAGCCCAACTAGTGGGCTGAAAACACTGTAGGCGGTAGCACCGCCTGGGCTGGGCGGTGGCACCGCCCAGCACTGTCAACGTCTGACAGTAGCAGGCGGTGGCACCGCCACTGACAGGTGGTGGCACCGCCAGCATCGGGAACTCCACGAGAATTCAAATTTGGAGCCCAAATTTGAATACTCTTGAGGCCTATAAATACCCCTCAAATCTCAGCTGAGATTACAACTTTTGAGAAGCATTTTGATTGAGAGAAAAGTCTTAGAAAGTCTTAGCAAGTCTTGTTTTCAATTTGCTAGAGAGCTCTCCTCCTTCTTTCTTATTGAAAATTTGTAAGAGGTTGAACTGCTTGTAAAAGGTTATAAGAGGGGTATTTACCCTTCCATTTCAAGAGATTTGCTAGTGGAAGGTGGGAGCCTCATCGAAGAGGGGCCTCGCAAGTGGATGTAGGTCATTTGACCGAACTACTCTAAAATCGGCGTAATCTCTGGTTTGCTTTTCGTTGTCGCTGTTTACATTACTGCAAACCTTCTTACATGCTTTAGTTACTTATTACCTTTGCTGCGCAACTCTAAGAATACGCTTTCAAGTTAAGCTTTTCATGTTCCGTTCTTATCGTACGAAAGATTTTCTAAAACCGAAGTTTTAATCCGCTGCACTAATTCACCCCCCCCTCTTAGTGCCGCTCCGATCCTAACAGTAAAAAAAATCAAAAAAGTCTGAAAACAAAATTTAACAAATTCATGCAATCGGAAAATTTAACATCCCTAATTCCCTTCTAATGAAATCAAATTGTTCTTCATTTAAGGGTTTAGTAAAGATATCAGCCAATTGATGTTTTGTATCAATAAACTCTAAGATTACATCATGATTCTTAACAAGATCTTATATAAAGTGATGCCTAATATCACTATGTTTAGTTCTAGAGTGTTGAATAGGATTTTTTGTTAAATATATTATCACTTTTTATAGGAATATTCTTAAGATAAATTTTATAATCTTCTAATGTATTTTTCATCCATACAACTTATGCACAATATGTATTAGCTGTAATATATTCGGCTTCGGTTATAGATAGTGCAATCGAGTTTTGTTTCTTAGAGGACCAAGAGACAAGTGCGTGTCCTAAAAATTGATATGTTCCGGATATATGTTTTTGATCTATTTGGCACCTAGTAAAATCAGCATTGGCATAACTAAGCAATTCAAATTTTTAGATTTTGGATACCATAATCCTAATCTGGGAGTTCCTTTTTAAGTATCTAAAAATCCTTTTGACAGCTTTTAAATGAGATTGCTTGGGATTAGATTAAAATCTAGCACAAAGTCCTATACTAAACATGATATCCGGTCTAGTTACGGTGAGGTATAACAAACTACCTATCATACCCCTATAGGCTTTTTGATTAAAGCTTTCTCCACCTTCATCAATATCTAACTTCGTGGAGGTACTCATATGAGTATCGATAGCCTTTCAACTATCCATATTAAACTATTTTAGTAAGTCTAATACATATTTTGTTTGACTAATAAAAATATCATCCTTAAGTTGTTTAATTTGTAAGCCTAAAATGAAGGTTAGTTCCCTCATTTGGCTCATTTCAAACTCTAGACTCATGCTTTTGGTAAATGATTCACATAAGGATTCATTTGTAAAGCCAAAAATAATGTCATCAATATAAATTTGAATAATAAGAAAGTCATTTTCAAAATTTTTGATAAACAATGTAGTATCGACCTTGCCTTTAGAGAAATTATTTTGAATAACAAAAGAGCTAAGTCTCTCATACCACGCTCTCAGGGCTTGTTTTAAACCGTAGAGAGCTTTAGTCAATTTACACACATGATTGGAGAATTTATCATTCTCAAATCCGGGAGGTTGTTCAACATAAACTTCTTCGGAAATAAAGCCATTAAAAAAAGCACTTTTAACATCCATTTGAAATAACTTAAAATTATTACTACTACCATAGGCAAGGAGCATCCTTATGGCTTCTAATTGTGCTATAGGAGCGAAGGTTTCTTCATTATTTGATACATTCTTCTTAGTTGAAACTTTTGGACACTAATTTAGCCTTGTTTCTAACCACGATACCAAATTCATCTTGCTTGTTTCTAAAGACCCATTTAGTACTAATAACTAAATGGTCATTTGGCTTCGGAATAAGCTTTCATACCTCATTTCTTTCAAATTGATTCAACTCTTCTTGCATTGCGATAAGCCATGAATTATCTTTCAATGTCTCATCAATGTATTTAGGTTCAATTTGGGAGAGAAAAGCAACATTTGCACAAAAATTCTTAAGAGAAGTGCGAGTTTGGACCCCTTTTGATGTATCTCCTATAAGTAGCTCCTTAGGATAAGCATCTATATACTTTCATTTCTTAGGTAAGGATGTTTCGAAAGTAGATACATCCAAGTTGCTAGATGGAGAAAGGGTTTCATTTAAATTCAAAGAATCGAAATTAAGGTCATCATCAAAATAATTTTTCTTAACTCCGGAAACTTCATTAAAAACAACATGAATAGATTCTTCTATAACCAAAGTTCTTTTATTAAAAATATGAAATGCTTTAGAAATAAATGAATAGCTAAGAAAAATTCCTTCATCAGATTTTGTATCAAAATTTCCTAAGGCATCTTTTTCATTCAAGATAAAATATTTACCCCCGAAAACTTTAAAATATGAAATAATGGGTTTCTTATTGTTTCATAACTCATAAGGAGTTTTGGAGAGTAATGGTCTTACTAGAACCCTATTCATGACATAGCATGTCGTATTTATGGCTTCGACCCAATAATATTTGGGAATGCTATGTTTGTTTAACATGGTTCTAGCCATTTCTTGTAAGTTTCTATTTTTTTTTTCTACTACATTTTGTTGAGGATTTCTTGGAGTAGCGAAATTATGGTTATATACGTTAGATTCATAAAATTCTTAGAAATCATGGTTTTGAAATTCACATCACTTCAAATTGATGAAATCATAAAACCTTTTTCATTTTGAACAAGTTTATAAAACATAAAAAAATGCCTAAAGCAATCACTTTTGTATGTTAAAAAGTAAGTCCATGTGTATTTACTATAATCACCCATGATGACAAATGCATATTTGCTACCTCCTAGACTTGATATAGTAATTGGTCCAAACAAGTCCATATGGATCAATTGCAATAGTCTAGAGGTGCTTATTTGGTTCTTTGGTTTGAAGCTACCTTTTATTTGTTTTCCTAGTTGACATGCATCACACACATTATCTTTGACAAACTTAATATGAGGAATTTCTCTTACAAATTCTTTAGATGAAATTTAAGAGATTAGTTTTATGATAGCATAACCTAATCTCCTATGCCAAAGTCAAGCATCATCATTTAAAACCGAAAGGCACATTTCATTACGAAGATCATCAATGTTGATAGTGTATACATTATTTTGTTTTAAGGCAATCATAGATATATTTTTGTATGGTTTTTCTATAATACAAGCATTCAATTCAAATCTAACAATATATCTTTTATAACATAATTAACTAATGCTCAAAAGGTTATGCTTTAAGCCATCACCAACAATACATCTTCAATGAAAATGTTGGATTTGTTACCTATGGTTCCTTTGTTAATGATTTTACTATTGTTGTTGTCTTCGAATGTGACATATCTTTCATCTAGGCTAGTGAGCTTAGAGAATTGAGATGGATCTCCGGTCATATGCCTTGAGCATCCACTATCAAGGTACCATATCTTGCTTCTAGCTTGTGATGGTATATTTTTCTATAAAAAATATGATTTTTAGGTACTCGTTTGACTTTGGGTGCCTCAAAAATCAATCTACATAGTTTATCATGTTGCATTGAGTTATTTGAGGTTCTTTTAGGAACCCAAATCAATTTATATGGACTATATCTCTTAAGTGGACATTTATAGGCAATATGTCTGAGTTTGTAACAAAATTTGCATTTAGTGTGAGGTGATATATGTAAGGTAGGGCCTTTAACAAAGGTGGTCAGATTTTGGTGAGAGCTACTCATAAATCCGATTCCGCCTCTCCTATGAACATGACCCTTCTTGGCAAGGATCATATTCAAGGACTTGCTACCAATCTTAAATTTTTCTAAGGTTTCCTTAAATAGTAAGTTTTCCTTTTGAAGTATTTCTAGTTCATCATATTTCGTACATAGAGCTAAACTATCATTGTGCTTAATTTTTAATCTATCGAAATCACTAACAAGAGAAGCATGCTCTTTTTTTAACAATTTATATTTTTTACTAATTAATTTATATTTATCAAATAAATCATGAAAAGCATTTAATAGTTCATCAAAGGATAAATTTGCATCAAATGAACTACTCACCTCATCTCCAATAGCCATTAGCGCATAGTGAGCAATTTGATCGGTATTGGTTGGCTCCTCTTCTTTGGATGCACTTAAGTTGTCCCAAGTTGCTTCTTCTTTGGTTGCTTCCTCTTTGCTTGGAGATATTCACTCTTGAAGTGTCCCGGCTTCTTGCATTGATAGCATATCACTTGTTCTTTCTTAGGTTTAATTTTATTTTTAGTATCATTTTTAAATTTATTTTTTTTATGAATTTTTTAAACTTTCTTATCAAGAGTGCCAAGTCTTCATCAAAGTCCTCATCACTTCAATTTTCTTTCAAGTGGTCTTCTTGAGTTCTTAGTGTCATATCCTTCTTATTCTTTGGAAGGTTGTTTTCAAGATCTTCATGAGCATTACAAGTCATCTTGTAGGTCATTAATGACCCGATTAGTTTTTCAAGAGGAAAGTTATTTAAATATTTGGCCTCTTGAATGGTCGTGACTTTAGGGTCCAACTCTTTGGAAATGATCTTAAAATTTTATTAACAAGTTCAAAATCCAAGAAATCTTTACCAAGTCCTTTTAGACCATTGACGACATCCGTAAATCAGGTGTACATGTCTCTAATGGTCTCACTCGATTTCATATGAAATAACTCATAAGTGTGCATTAAAAGATTAATTTTTGACTCCTTCACTCTACTAGTGCCTTCGTGAGTAACTTTAAGTGTGTGCCAAATATCAAAGGTCATTTCACAAATTGATACTAGATTGAACTCGTTTTTATCCAAAGCACAAAATAAGGCATTCATAGCCTTGGCATTTAAAGCAAAAGTTTTCTTTTCCAACTCATTCCAATCGTTCATTAGAAGAGAAGACTTTTGAAACTCATTTTCCATAATATTTCATAATTTGAAATCTATTAAAATTAGGAAGATCCTCATTCTAGTCTTTTAATATGTGTAATATGTCCCATTGAACATGGGCAGACGTGTAATTGAATAACCCTCTTGGTTGCCGGCAAATACCATCTCTCTTGAGTTTTAAATCAAATGAGAGTGAACCTTACTCTGATACCAATCGTTAGGATCAAGAGTAGCATTAAGAGGGGGGGGGGGGGGGGGGGTGGTAAATTAAGAATGTAAGGAGAAGCTCAAGGAGATTTGCAGTAAAGTAAATTATAGAAGAGGAAAAGCAAACCAGAATTTAGAGTGGTTCGGTCAATGAGACCTATATCCACTTTGGATTCCTCCTTCGTCGAGGTCACCAGCGTTTAATAAAGGCCTTCCTTCAATAGGCGAAGACCAACCACCTATTACAGCTTTTTCTCCTTTTGCCGGGTTTAGGAGATAACCCTTACAAGTCTCACTCCTCTTTCTTGGATAGGTACAAGGCTAAGAGAGGGAGGAGTGTTGAATCTCGGATTTTGATGATAAAGTCAATTGTAATTCGTTTGATCTAATCTATATATTGAGAAAAGTATACAGGATTAACTACGGTGGCAATAAGACTTGAAGCAAGTGTTGTGCCAGAGTCAAGATCGAGATCACGTTGGGAGTTTGAGAGTTCGTCGGAAGTCTGAACGTTCGTCGGAAGTTCTACGGGAACTAATCGAGAAGTCTAGGAGCTTTCCATAGAAGCTCATCGGAACTCGCCAAGAAGATTATCGCAAAGTCCAGGAGCTTGCCGGGAGTCCACCAGAGCATTGTCGAGAGTTCGTCAGATGTTCACCAGAAGCACGTCGAAGCTTGCCGGAAGAGCGATTGACACACCGAAAGACTTGAAGCAGGTGTTGTGCCGGAGTTAAGATCGAGATCACGTTGGGAGTTCGCGAGTTCGTCGGAAGTCTGAACATTCATCGGAAGTTCTACGGGAACCAACCGAGAAGTCCAAGAGCTTGCCATAGAAGCTCATCAGAACTCACCAAGATGATCATCACAAAGTCCAGGAGCTTGCTAGGAGTCCACCGGAGCATTACCGAGAGTTCGTCGGATGTTCGCCGGAAGTACGCCGGAAGCTTGTCGGAAGAGCGATTGACGCACCGGAATAAGAAGTGTAGTAATCATGTCTTAATTATCATAGTTAGAATATAAATTAAGTTAAGATTGAGGGGTAATCCCAATAACTTAATTAGGGGCCAATTGGGCCCTAAGATGGGCTAGTTTGGGTTGGGTTCAAGGTCCAACCAGGACCTAGAATTTTTAACCTGCGGTGACACCGCTTGGGAGACTCAGTCTCCCAGGAATTCTGGGTGATGGTACCGCCCTTGTCAGGCGGTAGTATCGCCGGCAGTTATTGCTGCCAACAATGGTACCACCCCTGTTAGGCAGTGATACTACCTAGACCGAGTGGTAGTACCACCCAGTATCTGATGTCAGGCGGTAGTACCGCCCAATAATGACGGTGGTACTGCCAGGGCCTTGGAAATCTTGGATGAGACACTTCTTGGCTCCATTTTTGAAAGCCAATGAGGTCTATAAATACCCCACCCTTTTCTGCATGAAAGGGTACCGAAATCTTGATATATTCTTGAGTCTTTGAAATGTTAAAGAGTTGTAAAAGTGTTAGAGTTCTCCTCCTCTTTTTCTAAGTGTTGAGATCATTCAAGAGAGGAGTGAAACTTATAAGGGTTGTCTCCTAAACCTGGCAAAAGGAGAAAAGATGTAAAAGGTGGTTGGCCTTCATTTATTGAAGGAAGGCCTCTAGTAGACGCCGGTGACCTCGTCGGAGGAGGAAGTTGAAAGTGGATGTAGGTCACGTTGTCCGAACCACTCTAAAACTCGGTTTGCATTTACTTTGAGTAACTTTCTTTTATAGCAAACTGCCTCAGTTTTCTTTTACTTTGAGCAACTTTCTTTTATAGCAAACTGTCTCTCCTCTTTATCTTGCATTAACTATGTATATATATGCTTTCACGTAAACATCTTCCAAGATCGACTTTAATCATACGAAGACTTTACGAAACTAACACTTTTCATATGTGTAATTTATATTACTGCAAATCACCTTAGTCTTCTCTTGCACTTTCGCGAAAGGTTTCGAGTTTAAATTTCTTCCGAAACAGATTGAATTAAAACCATTCTCGTTGGAATCAGTTTCAATCGAAATAAGTTTTTTAAAATAACAAAAGTTTTTCGCTACACTAATTCACCCCTCCCCCCCTCTTGGTGCGCTCTTGATCCTAACAATTGGTATCAGAGCAAGGTTCACTCTCAGTTGGTTTTAAACCCAAGAGAGATGGCATTTATCAACAACCAAGAGGGTTATTCAATTACATGTCTGCCCATGTTCAATGGGATGGATTACACATATTATTGGAAGACAAGAATGAGGATATTCCTGATTTCAATTGATTTTGAGCTTTGGAATATTGTAGAAAATGGATTTCAAAAGTCTTCTCTTCCAATGAATGATTGGAATGAGTTGGAGAAGAAGACTTTCACTTTAAACGTAAAGGCTATGAATGTCTTGTTTTGTGCATTAGATAAAAATGAATTTAATCGAGTGTCAATTTGTGAAATGACTTTTGATATTTGACATACACTCGAAGTGACTCATGAAGGCACTAGTAGAGTGAAAGAATTAAAAATTAACCTTTTAGTGTATTCTTATAAATTGATTCGAATAAAATCGAGTGAGACCATCGGAGACATGTACACCCGATTTACAGATGTCGTCAATGGTCTAAAGAGACTTGGTAAAGGTTTCTCGGATTTTGAACTCGTCAATAAAGTTTTAAGATCTCTTCCAAAGAGTTAGGACCCTAAAGTAACGGCTATTCAAGAGGCCAAAGATCTAACTAATTTTCCTCTTAAAGAACTAATTGGGTCACTAACGACTTATGAAATGACATGTAAAACTCATGAAGCACTTGAGGACACCCTTCCAAAGAACAGAAAGGATATGGCATTGAGAACACAAGAAGACCACTTGAGAGAAAATTCAAGTGATGAGGACTTTGATGATGACTTGGCACTTTTAACAAGAAAATTCAAAAGAATCATTAAAAGAAATAAATTTAAAAATGACACTAAAAATAAATTTGAACCCAAGAAAGATCAAGTAATTTACTACGAATGCAAGAAACCGGGACACTATAAGAGTGAATGTCCCCAAGCCAAGAAGAGGACAGCAAAGAAGAAGATACTCAAAGCAACATAGGACGACTCAAGCACATCTGAAGAAGAGGAGCCAACCAACACTGAGCAAGTTGCTCACTATGCGCTAATGGCCATTAGAGATGAGGTAACAAGTTCATTAGACACAAATTTATTTGATGAACTATTAAATGCTTTTCATGATTTATTTGATGAATGTAAAATAATTAGTAAAAAATATAAATTATTAAAAAATGAGCATGAATCACTTGTTAGTAATTTCAATAAATTAAAAATTAAGCATAATGATAGTTTAGCTCCATGTACGAAATGTCTTGATTTAGAAATACTTCAAAAGGAAAAAAATGCTACTTAAGAAAACCTTAGAGAAGTTTGAGGTTGGTAGCAAATCTTTGAACATAATCCTTGCCAACAAGGGTCACGTTCATAGAAAAGGCGGAATCAGATTTGTGAGTAGCTCTCACCATAATCCAACCACCTTTGTTAAAGGCCCTACCTTGCATGTTTCTCCCCAAAAAAAATATAACTTTTATTACAAATTTGGGCATATAGTTTATCATTGTCCATTCAAGAAATGTAGTCCATATAAATTGATTTGGGTTCCTAAAAGAACCTCAAATAACTCAATGCAACATGATAAGTAATTTAGATTGATTTTTGAGGCACCCAAGGTCAAATGGGTATCTAAAAATTATCCTTTTTTGTAGAAATGTTTACCATCACAAGCTAGGAGCAAGAGATGATATCTTGCTTTTGGGTGCTCAAGGTTTATGACTAGAGATTCAAAATAACTCATAAAACTCTCTAGCCAAAATAACAAAAAGAGGGTCATTAGAATTAAAACTATCAATTATAAAATGATACTTATATTCCATATGTTAATCTCGTGTGATAAACACTTAATTTTGACCCCTTAAAATTTTGAAACTTTTAAACTCTTAGGCATGAATTCCCCTTCACACATCTTCCGGATTTCTGAATTTATTAGATACATTCATTCCTCAATTTTTTCGGATCCAACTATATCTTACAAGATCATGAACTTACGGCTTACGAGCCAAGTTTGCATACGAATTTTGTATGATGTAAATCATGAACTTGTATTATATATTACGAGGCTTACGATGCTTGTATGATGAGTCATGAACATATTGTAAACATATGAGTTCTATATGACATTTGGGTATAGTATGCATTTTATAAGATCGATCATGAACGTACAAATCTTCTCTTCTTATGATGTGAATTCTTACATGATTATATAAATAAGGTTGTGTGCTCCACAAACAAAAACTTCAAGTTGAAATCACCCACATTAACCCACACATCCTTGTAAGCAGTGCTCAATGCTTGTAGGCGGTGGTATCGCCCAGCTGGCGGTAGCACCGCCAACTATCACGGGTGGCAGGCGGTAGCACCGCCTAGCCAGCGGTGCCACCGCCCGCAACCTGCTCCCCTTATTGTTGAATCTTAGATTTTGATGATGAAGTCAATTGTCATTTGTTTATCTACTCTATATGTTGAGATAAGCATGAAGGATTAACTATGATGGCAGTAAGATATACAACAAGTGTTGAGCCAGAGTCAAGACCAAGATTACATTGGGAGTTCGAGTGCTCATCGGAAGTCCGAACGTTCGTCGGAAGTTCTGCAGGAATCATCCGAGAAGTCCTAGAGTTTACCAAAGAAGCTCATCAGAACTCACCAAGAAGATCATCGCGAAGTCCAGGAGCTTGCCAGGAGTCCGCCGGAGCATCGCCGAGGGTTCGTCGGATGTTCCCTGGAAGTTCACCGGAAGCTCACTGGAAGAAGCGATTAACGCATCGGAACATGAATTATAGTAATAATGTCTTAATTATTATAATTAGTGTATAGATTAAGTTAGGATTGGGAGATGATCCTACTCATTTAATTAGGGGCCAACTGGGCCCTTAACAAACCCAAATTGGGCCGAATGGAATAGCCCATTCGGACCCAGAATTCCTAGCCGGCGGTGGCACCGCCCAGGAGACTCGATCTCCCAGGGATTCTTGGCAGTATTATCGCCCCTGTCAGGTGGTGGTACCACCAGCAGTTATTACTGCCAGTGGTGTTACCACCCCTATCAGGTGGTGGTATCGCTAGAGCTCGATCTCCAAGCTCTGTCAGGCGGTTGTACCACCCAGTCTGAGCAGTAGTACTGCCCAGTGCCTGATGACAAGTGGTAGTATCACCCAGTTATGGCGGTGCTATTGCCATGACCTCGAAAATCCGGGAATGGATACTTTTAGGCTCCATTTTCAAACTCATAGAGGCCTATATAAACCCCACCCTTTCCTGCATGAAAGGGCAATAAAAACTTGCTTTAATCTTAAGTCTTTAAGGCCTTAAAGTGTTGTAAAAGCTAGAGTTCTCCTCCTTTCTTCTAAGTGTTGAGACCATCCAAGAGAGGAGTGAAAAGTTATAAGGGTTGTCTCCAAAGCTCATAAAAAGGAGAAAAGCTGTAAAAGAGTGGTTGGCCTTTGCCTTTTGAAGGAAGGCCCCTAGTAGATGCCGGTAACCTCGTCAGAAGAGAAAGTCGATAGTGGATGTAGGTCACGTTGACCGAACCACTCTAAAATCTTAGTTTGCATTTACTTTGATCATATTTCCTTTATAGCAAACTGCCTCTCCTCCTTACTATGCTTAACTACGTCTACTTATGCTTTGACGTAAACATCTTTCGAAATCAACTTTACTTATACAAAAATTTTACGAAACCGACATTTTTCAGTTTTGTACTTTACTTTGCTATAAATCCCCTTAGTCTACTCTTGGTCTTTCATGAAAGGTTTCAAGTTTAAAGTTATTCAAAAGGGATTGAGTTGAAATCATTCTTGTTGAATCGGCTTTAATCGAAATAAGTTATTGAAATCATAAAAGTTTTCCACTGCACCCACCCCCCCCCCTCTTAGTGTGCTCTTGATCATAACAATTGGTATCAGAGCAAGGTACACTCTCAGTTGGATTAAAACCCAAGAGACATGGCAATTGCTGGGAACCAAGTGGGTCACTCAATTACACATCCGCCCATGTTTAATGGGATGGATTACACCTTTTGGAAGACTCGAATAAGGATCTTCCTTATTTCTATAGGTTTTCAGCTTTGGAACGTTGTTGAAAATGGTTTTCAAAAGTCTTCTCTTCCGATGAACGATTGGAATGAGTTGGAGAAGAAGACTTTCACGTTAAATGCCAATGCTATTAATGCCTTGTTTTGTTCACTAGATAAAAATGAGTTCAATCGTATTTCGATTTATGAAATAATTTTTGATATTTAGCACACACTCGAAGTGACTCATGAAGGCACAAGTAGAGTGAAAGAGTTAAAAATCAACCTTTTAGTACATTCTTATGAACTATTTCGAATGAAACCGAGTGAGACCATAGGAGACATATACACCCATTTTACGGATGTCGTCAATGGTTTGAAAGGACTTGGTAAAGGTTTTTCGGATTTCGAGCTCGTTAATAAAGTTTTAAGATCCCTTCCAAAGAGTTGGGACCCTAAAGTCACGGTCATTCAAGTGGCTAAAGATTTAAACAGCTTTCCTCTTGAAGAATTAATTGGGTTACTAATGACCTAGAAAATGACATACAAAGCTCATGAAGAGCATGAGGACACCCTTCTAAAGAACAGGAAGGATATGACACTTAGAACTCAAGAAGACCACTTGAGAGAAAGCTCAAGTGATGAAGACTTTGATGATGACTTAAAAATCAACCTTTTAGTAGAGTGAAAGAGTTAAAAATCAACCTTTTAGTACATTCTTATGAACTATTTTGAATGAAACCGAGTGAGACCATAGGAGAAATATACACTCGTTTTATGGATGTCGTCAATGGTCTGAAAGGACTTGGTAAAGGTTTTTCGGATTTCGAGCTCGTTAATAAAGTTTTAAGATCCCTTCCAAAGAGTTGGGACCCTAAAGTCACGGTCATTCAAGAGACCAAAGATTTAAACAACTTTTCTCTTGAAGAATTAATTGGGTCACTAATGACCTACAAAATGACATACAAAGCTCATGAAGAGCATGAGGACACCCTTCTAAAGAACAGGAAGGATATGATACTTAGAACTCAAGAAGACCACTTGAGAGAAAGCTCAAGTGATGATGACTTTGACGATGACTTGGCTCTTTTAACAAGGAAATTCAAAAAGTCATTAAAAGAAATAAATTTAAAAATGACACTAAAAATAAATTTGAACCCAAGAAAGAGCAAGTAATTTGCTACGAATGCAAGAAGCTAGGACACTATAAAAGTGAATGTCCCCAAGCCAAGAAGAGAACACCAAAGAAGAAGACGCTCAAAGCAATATAGGATGACTCAAGCGCATCCGAAGAAGAGGAGTCCAACACCGAGCAAGTTGCTCGTTATGCACTAATGGCCATTAGAGAGGCGGTATCAAGTTCAATTGATGCAAATTCATCATTTGATAAATTATTAAATGCTTTCTATGATTTATTTGATGAATACAAAACAATTAGTAGAAAATATAAATTATTAAAAAAGGAGCATGATTATCTTGTTAGTAATTTTGATAAATTAAAAATTGAGCATAATGATAGTTTAGCTCCATGTATCAAATGTCAAGATTTAGAAATAATTCAAAATGAGAACTTGCTACTCAAGGATACCTTGAAGAAATTTGAGGTTGGTAGTAAGTCCTTGAACATGATCCTTACCAATAAGGGTCATGTTCATAAAAGAAGTGGAATCGGATTTGTGAGAAGCTCTCACCAAAATCCAACCACTTTCATTAAAGGCCCTATCTTGCATATTTTGCATCAAAACAAATACAACTTTTGTTGCAGACATAGACATAGAGTTTATCATTATCCATTCAAGAAGGTTAGTCCAAACAAATTGATTTGGGTTCCTAAAGGAACTATAAAGAACTGCATGCAACATGATAAGCAATTTAGATCATTTTTGAGGCACCCAAAGTCAAATGGGTACCTAAAAATCATCCTCCTTTTTAGAAACATATACCATCACAAGCTAGGAGCAAGAGATGATATCTTGTTTTATGGGTACTTAAAGTTTATGACTAGAGATCCAAAATGACTCATAACGCTCTCTAGCTAAAATAACAAAAAGAGAATCAGTAGAATTAAAACTATCAATTACAAAATGATACTTATACTCCATACGTTAATAATGCAATCCTGTGTGATAAACATTTAAGTTTGATCTCTCAAATTTTAAAACTTGTAAACTCTTATGCATGAATTCCCCTTCACACATCCTCTGGATTTTTAGATTTATTGGATACAGTCATTCCTCAAATTTTTTCGGATCCAACTATATCTTACAAGATCATGAACTTACAGCTTATGAGCCAGGTTTGCATACGAATTTGTATGATGAACTTGAGTTATATATTTCGAGGCTTACGATGCTTGCATGATGAGTCATGAACATATTAAAAACATATGAGTTCTATATGACATTTAGGTATAGTATGCAAGATCGATCATGAATGTACGAATCGTCACCTCTTGTGATGTGAATTTTTACATGATTATGTAATTAAGGTTGTGTGCTCCACAAACAAAAACTCTCTTCAAATTGAAATCACCCACATCAGCCCACACACCCTTGTAAGCAGTGCTCACTACCTATAGGCGGTGGCACCACCCAGTTGGCAGTAGCACGGCCAGCTACCACGGGTGGTAGGCAGTAGCACCGCCCAGCTAGTGGTGCCACCGCCCGTAATCTGCCCCTTTTAAAACCGAGCTAGGATTGGCGGTAGAACCGACCCCAACTCATTTTTCACTCACCCTTACAGCTCTAAACCTCAATTGAACTTCATTCTCTCCCTCTAGCTGCCCAAAACTCCCTATTTCCTACAAGATCAAGGATCAATCCTACATCTTCTTGAAGATCTCAACTAAGGTATTCTCTAAAAGGCTTTGATTTCTCTTTTGTATCATCTACTCTTGCTCATTACTTATCTTCATAATAGTAGTATTTATGGGTTCTAGAAGATCCTCTAGGGACAAAGGGAAGAGGAGATTAGAAGAAATATATGATTCCATACTTTTCGATTCACATCAACATGCCCTAAAATTTGCATCTATAGAATCTAGACATGTTCATAAGGGAAAATATGTTGATTTAGATGGACTAAGTGATTTAGAACCTATTCAATGGTTTGCAAATCTAGACCTTCTCCTAATCCTACAAATAAGTGAACCTATCTATCCTAGACTTGTTAGGTTATTTTACAACAATCTACATGTAGATGAAGAAGAAAGGGTATCAACCTATATTTTAGGACACCATATATCCATTATGGATAGATCTATTTACGACATCATAGGCATCCCGATGAAAGAAGGATATTATTATTTTAGAGGATAATAGGATGATGAAACAATTGTGACCACATATGTTGATGCCTTAGGAATAATTTTTGGGAATCCCAACTTAATGATACTTCCAAAAAGTATGAGCATTTACTACCATTAAGCACCAAAATACTTTATCACATTCTAATTAGTATCATTCTCCCTAAATAATATCATCATGATGAAGTAAGCCAAATGGAACTAGGAACTATGTATTGGATCATAAAGGGATACAACAATTGCTTTCGTTATCTTATCCAACAAAACATGATAGAAATATCTAAAAAGAACTTGATGCTTCTATATGGTGGCATAATCACTAGAATACTCCATGCCTACAATATTACAATTTCACCCGACGAAGAATTTATAAAGCTAGATAGATTTAGCATCATAAATAAAAATCTACTTCGACGGATAAGATGTATATTTAGAAATGGTATGTGGGTTAGAATGCCTAGAAGAACCGATCTCCCTCAACCTGAACCAAAACCAGAAACACCAATCTTTAGGGGCAATCTATCTCCTCCAACTGGTCCCTTTAAGGAATCACATCCAGTAAAGCAAGCACCTCCATCATCTATTGAAGACATAGGGATTTGGATGGATCGCTTTGAACAAAGACAAGATCGATTTAAACAATGACAAGATCAAATCCTATATGAGCTGTAGTAGATTCACCGATAGTTTGACACATTGTTTAGACATTTTAACTTTCCACCACCTGAACGAGCATATATGGACACAATTCCTTTTTGTCATGTTGTAATACTATGTTGTTGTAAACCTTTCATGATACTCACTTTGATGATCGCAATGCCACTTACTTTGATGATTGCAAGTCGTTGATATGTTTAACTATTGGTATCTACGACTTGATGTATTACTTGGTGAGCATTTACGGAGTTAGGAATATTAATTTGTCTGAATGCATAAATTTCATAAATTTTATTTTTGGACTTTCTTTATTCTTTGATCACTTAAATTTGGTGCTGAAAATTTTATGATACGAATTTTACATGATGATAAGATTGTGTGCTTCAATAACATGTTTACTTTGATGTTGGAAATTTTGTGCCTTGATGCTAAAAGTTTCCATGATGATGAGCATGTTTTACTTTTATGATTGTGATTTGAGAAGTTTTAATCATACATCAGATTCTTAATCTTTGAATACTACAAAGCACTAATGATTTTACCTTCATGAGTGGGATTGAAAAGCCATGACAAAACATTGTCTGAATGCATGATTTTGTTGTATTTTTTCTTCTAGATTTAATGTATTTCTTGAATGGAGCTTTCATGAGTCTATGCCATATCAAATTTATTTCATGCTCCATTACTTAATGATACATGGAATTAATTGACAAATGCATCTCTCATAGATTTATCTTTTGTGAATTTTGATTGAGAAATGGATTTGATGTAATGATTCTTTCACATGAATTCCTTCTTGACGAAGGAAGAATTTTTTTTTTGAGATAAACACTTGCAAGGATTTAATTTCACATGTATATCTTGATCCTTGTGAAAAGTGAAGCATGATTTAATGAAACTCTCTTATCGATCTTAACTTCATTTAAAGTTAGTTCTCAATGGCTTTACCTTCCTTACTTTCCTCCTTCATGCAAAGCCTTAATGATAAATAAAAGGGAAGAAGTAATAAAAGCTATCTCCTTAATGTTGAAAACTTTTGAATGATACCATGTCATGATTGCTTGAAAAATAATTTGTATTAATTTCTTTACAAGTTGAAAAATGACATGAATTTTTACTATACTTATTGTTGAATCGCGCTCCTTTTTGTTGATGACAAAGGGAGAGAAATATGTGGTAGATTAATGATAGAATGAATTGCTATACACTTGAAATATTTGCATTAATGATAAGATATCTAGAGCTCAACTTGTAATTTTACAAATTCACATCTTACCATATGATGAATTGCTATGATTGTTATCCTTCATATTTCAAATATAAGACTTGAAAATGGATGTCATGCCTTGACGTCATTTTCAGAATTGCTATATCATGATAGGAATCATGATGAGGGTATTGATAAGTTTAAATGAAATTAACTTATCAATATGTCTCTTGAATTCAAAAGCTTTGAATTCAAGAATGACTTATCTCAAGTATGACATATAGATAGGGGGAGTTAAGGTTAACTCCGTCATCAATTGATTGTTATCATCAAAAGAGGGGAGATTATTGAATCTCAGATTTTGATGATAAAGTCAATTGTCATTTGTTTATCTAATCTATATCTTGAGATAAGTGTGTAGGATTAACTACGATGGCAGTAAGACATACATTAGGTGTTGAGCCGGAGTCAAAACCAAGATCATGGGCGTTCGAGAGCTCATCAGAAGTCCGGACATTCATTAAAAGTTCTGCGGGAACCATCCGAGAAGTCCTAGAGCTTGCCAAAGAAGCTCATCGGAACTCGCCAAGAAGATCGTCACGAAGTCCAGGATCTTGCCGGGAGTCCGCCGGAGCATCGCCGAGGGTTCATCGGATGTTCGCCGGAAGTTCGCATGAAGCTCGCCGGAAGAAGCGATGGACGCACTTGAACATGAATTGCAGTAATGATGTCTTAATTGTCATAGTTAGTGTATAGATTAAGTTAGGATTGAGAGATGATCATACTAACTTAATCAGGGGCCAACTGGGCCCTTAATAGACCCAAATTGGGTCAAATGGAATAGCCCATTCGGACCTAGAATTCCTGGCCGATGATTGCACCGCTAGGGCCGACGGTGGGACCGCCCAGGAGACTCGGTCTCCTAGGGATTCTAGGCAGTAGTACCACCCCTATCAGGCGATGGTACCGTCGGTTGTTATTACTGCCAGCGATGGTACCACCCCTATTAGGCAGTGGTACCGCCAGAGCTCGGTCTCTAAGCTCTGTCAAGTGATAGTACTGCCCAATGCCCGATGAGAAGCGGTAGTACCACCCAGTTATGATGGTGGTACCGCCAGACCCCCAAAATCTGGGAATTGACACTTTTAGGCTCCATTTTCAAACTCATTGGGGCCTATATAAACCCCACCCTTTCTGCATGAAAGGGCAACGAAAACTTGCTTTAATCTTGAGTCTTTAAGGCCTTAAAGTGTTGTAAAAGCTAGAGTTCTCCTTTTTTCTAAGTGTTGAGATCATCCAAGAGAGGAGTGAAAACTTGTAAGGGTTGTCTCCTAAGCCCGTCAAAAGAAGAAAAGCTGTAAAAGGGTGGTTGGCCTTCGCTTATTGAAGGAAGGTCTCTAATGGACGCCGGTGACCTCGTCGGAGGAGGAAGCCGATAGTGGATGTAGGTCACGTTGACCGAACCACTCTAAAATCTTGGTTTGCATTTACTTTGAGCATATTTCCTTTATAGCAAACTGCATCTCCTCCTTACTGTGCTTAACTACATCTACTTACGCTTTGACATAAACATCTTCCGAAATCGGCTTTACTCATATGAAAACTTTACGAAACTGACGTTTTTTAGTTGTGCACTTTACTTTGCTGCAAATCCCCTTAGTCTTCCCTTGGTCTTTCATGAAAGGTTTCAAGTTTAAAGTTATTCCGAAAAGGGATTGAGTTAAAACCATTCTTGTTGAATCGGCTTTAATCGAAATAAGTTATTAAAATCGTAAAAGTTTTCTACTGCACTAATTCACCCCCCCTCTTAGTGTGCTCTTGATCTTAACACTTATAAAACTAAGCTAGGGCCGACGGTAGAACCGACCACAACTCATTTTCCACTTCCCCAAAGAGCTCCAAACCTCCTTTGAACACCATTCTCTCCCTCTAGCTGCCCAAAAATCTCTATTACCTACTAGATCAAGGATCAATCCTACATCCTCTTGAAGATCAACTAAGGTATTCTCTAAAAGGCATTGATTTCTCTTTTGTATTATCTACTCTTGCTCATTATCTATCTTCATAATAGCAGTATTTATGGGTTCTAGAAGATCCTCTAGGGACAAAGGGAAGAGGAGACTAGAAGAAAATTATGACTCCCTACTTTTTGATTCTAATCAATATGCCCTAAAATTTTCATCCATAGAATCTAGACATGTTTATAAGGGCAAATATGTTGATTTAGATGAACTAAGTAATTTGAAACATATTCAATGGTTTGCAAATCTAGACATTCTCTCAATTCTTCAAATAAGTGAACATATCTATCTTAGACTTGTTAGGTTGTTTTACAATAATCTACATATAGATGAAGAAGAAAGGGTATCAACTTATCTATTAGGACATCAAATATCCATTATGGATAGATCAATTTGTGATATCATAGGAATTCCATTAAAAGATAGAGGTTGTTATTTTAGAGGACAATAGGATGATGAAATAGTTGAGACTACTTACTGTTGAATCTCGTATTTTGATGATGAAACCACTTGATATGTGTTTATAATTTAAACTGCATTTTGAGTGATGCAGGTCTACTCGATCAGGATTAGACAGTTGACGCAGGAGGAATTGACGTTGCACCGGAAGAGATCACGTTAGGATATTGGATGGCTGAATGCTTCGGACGTCGGGCATCGGGCCAAGGAGAGCGAAATTGCGCCAAGGATATCGGGGTTGTGGAGGTCAACCGTCGATTGGGCAACCAGTCGTAAGAGAGGACGATGCACCGAAGAATCGGACGAAGCACCAACCAATGACGTGCCGGGCAACAGAATGTCAATTTGTGTTGTAATAATTGTCTAGATCAGAGTAGAGTTTTAGTTTGTGTGTGCAGGATTAACTACGATAACGATGAAGATATAAAGCGAAACAAAGTGCTGGAGTCAAGCGCGAAGGATTCGTTGGGAGTTCCAGAGTTCGACGGAAGTCCGAAGGTTCGTCGGGAATGCTGCCGGAACTAGCCGAGAATGAGTAGGGAGCTTGCCAAAGGGTTTTTCGGAAGCTCGTCGGAAGGTTCATTGGAAGTTCGCGGAGCTCACCGAGAAAGATCAGAGCTTACCGTAGAAGCTCGTTGGAACTCGCCAAGATCAAATCGTGAAGTCTAGGAGCTTGCCGGGAGTCCACAGAATGGTTTCTGAGAGTTTATCGGAAGACCGTCGGAAGTTCGCCGGAAGCTCGCCGGAAGAAGTCTTGACTTACGGACTTTGTAATAGCTTAGAAAATATCTTTTAATTCGTAGTTAGCACGTTAATTAGGGTTAGGATTAGGTGTTAATCCTATAACCCAAGTAGGGGTCAATTGGGCCCGAGTTCGAACTGGTTTGGGCCAAGTTTGGAGCCCAACCAGTGAGATGAATTGGCCTAGGCGGTGGCACCGCCCAGCACTCGAGAGCTGGGCGATGACACCTCCTGGGCTGGGCGGTTGCACCGCCTAGCACCCGAGCGTTGGGCGGTGGCACCGCCAGTATCGGGAACATAAGAGAATTCAAATTTTTGGAGCCCAAATTTGAATCCTCTTGAGGCCTATAAATACCCCTCAAGTCTAAGCTGAGAAAACAACTTTTTGAGCAGTAAGTGTTTGAGAGAAAAGTCTTAGAAAAGTCCTAGCTAATCTTGTTTTCATTTTGTTAGTGTTCACCTCCTTCTTTCTTGCTGAAAATTTGTAAGAGAGTGAATCGCTTGTAAAGAGTTGTAAGAGGGGTATTTACCCTTCCCTTTCAAGAGATTTGCTAGTGGAAGGTGGGAGCCTAATTGAAGAGGGGCCTCGCAAGTGGATGTAGGTCATTTGACTGAACCACTTTAAAATCGGTGTAATCTCCGGTTTGCGTTTATGTTTATGCATTTATCTTTCTGCAAACCTTTACTTTGCTAAGTTCACTGCCCTCATCTTATTACATACGCTTTTAACGCAATTGAAATGGTTTCAAACGAAACATTATTTTTATCGTACGAAAGATTTTTTAAAATCGAAGTTTTAATCCGCTGCACTAATTCACCCCCCCCCCCTCTAAGTGCCGCTCCGATCCTAACAATTGGTATCAGAGCCACATTTTTCTACCTTGGTTTAACACCCAAATAGAAATGACTCTTTACGGCTTTCAAGAGGGTCACTCTCTCATTTGTCATCCCTTTTTCAATGGGACGGACTACACTTATTGGAAAACTCGAATAAGAGTTTTCTTACTTTCTTTGTTTTTGAATTTATGGCACATAGTCGAAAATGGATTTGAAATGTCTTCTCTTCCAATGAACCAATGGAATGATTTGGAGAAGAAGATGTTTTCTTTAAACGCAAAGGCTATGAATGTCTTATTTTGCGCTTTGGACAAAAATGAGTTCAATCGGGTTTCTTTATGCGAAATGGCTTTCGACATATGGCACACTCTTGAAATCACACACGAAAGCACTTCTAGAGTTAAAGATTCGAAAATCAACATTTTAATGCATGATTTCGAGCTTTTTCAAATGAAGCCGAGCGAAACCATTGTTGACATGTACACCCGTTTCACGGATGTCGTCAATGGTTTACAAGCTCTTGGCAAATGTTTCTCGAATTTTGAACTTGTTAGTAAAGTTTTACGATCACTTTCTAAAGCTTGGGAATCAAAAGTAACGACAATACAAGAAACAAAAGATTTAAATATTTTTCCACTTGAAGAACTTATCGGCTCATTAATGATAATAGAAATGGTGCGCAATGCACATGATGAACACAATGAACACTTGAACCACCTTCCAAAGAACAGGAAGGATTTGGAACCTCGGACAAATGAATACCACTTGAGCGATGACTCAAGTGATGAGGACAATGATGAACTTGAACTTCGAACACCAACTCTTAATAAGTTCATTAAACAAAAATCTAAAATAAACAATGAACTTGAATGGAGAAAGAGGCCAAAGAAAAGGAAGGCACCCAAGGATGAATCAAGAACTTCCAAAGGTGAAACGACGAATTGGGCTTTGACGGGCTTCGACTACAAGGTAAGTAACTCAACTCTCTTGAATTATTTTGAAATTACTTGAAGTTTTTCATGAGTTCTTAATTTAGATAGTAGGAATAGGAAATAAAAAAAAATTTATTTTTCAAAAATTATATCATGTATTTCTTTTTTAGCATCTTTGAAAAAAATTAAAAATTTGATCAATGAAAAGTATGTTGCTAAGGTTTCATGCATGTTATGTTTTGAAATGTTGAATGATGTATGCAACATTATGGATTATAGTTATATGATATGTGATAATGCTTAGGATTAATCCATGCATGTGTATTTTGATGATTTTATGTCATGCATGAGTTTTTGAAGTAAATGTTGATTTGATACTCTCATTTTGGATTAACATGTTTTTGGTTTAATCATTTTTATGACGAATTAAGATGACATTCTCATGACATATTAAGATGACATAGTGCATGTACATCTATGTATGAATTTCTTGATAGTCTTTTGATGATAGATGTGATATCATGATGTTTTATTTTTGATGTGTTTTGTCTTGATGGCTTTATGACGAAACTTATGTTTTGACTTTAAATGATGATACAATGTTTTCACAAAAAGACTTAACACTCTCACATGAAATCAATTGTATGAAATGGAAATAAATTTTCTATTCTATTGAGATTAATGAATTTATTTTACCAATCTTATGAATCTCATGAAAATAAACATGATGAATATTTTATAAATGAGTTGTCTTATAAGATTTTGCCTTTACATCTTGAACTTTAATGCTTATATTGATTTGGCATATAAAGACTAAGGCATGCTCATAAGAAGCAAATCACATGAATAGAAATTTATAAAAATGAAATGTAATCCCCTATCTTATTGATTTCTACCTAAGAGACCAATAAAACTATCTATGCCATTTTGAATCTCTTGAAAGAAATGTTGAGATTTTGATGATTTGGATGATTTGAATTTGAATGAGTTTTATTCAAAATCATGATCTTGATTCCGTGATATTTACAAATTAAGATTTATTATGAATCAAGATTTTTTCATTAATCGATCTCCTAAGATTTTCTTTTGATTATTTATGAGTAGGTTTTTCAAAAAGGAATCATGTCTTTTGGTATTCAAATGATTTTATCCTTCATGACATGATTTCTTTGTATTTATGGCTTGCATGGCTTGAAATGTTTTGGTATGATGCATGCAATGATGAAATATTCATAAAGTTAAAATGATGTATGCAATACTTATGATAATGATGTACATGATGTATTTATTGCATATGATGTGTATCATGAATGCTTTAAATGATGAATGTTTGGTATCATGATCAACATGTTGATAAATGCTTAAAAATTTTAATGTTTGAGTATCATGTATGATATGCTTATTAATGATGATTGATTTATTTTTCGGTATCGTGCATGAAAAATAAGCTTATTGAAATTGTGTATGTTTTAATTTGAATATATAATGATGCACAAATAAGAATGATACTTACCTTTGTCATAATATGAAAATTGATATAAGGGTCTTCCCTTCTTTTTGACAATGGCAAAGGGGGAGCAAGAATTTCTAGCGTGGACATCATGAAAAGAGGCAAACTAACTAGCTTGCACAATTCAAGATGAAAGCAAAAATTGCACTTCTCAAAAGAGAAGATGCAAATGTAACATTTGCCAAATTGTTTGCTTGCCTCATGTAAAATATTATCTCTTGCTAGTTTGGCATTTTTGCTAGCTTGTATGTTGCAAAACTTGATAGCTTGAATGTCCTAAGCATGATGCATTACTTGCTAAATTTTCTAGCTTCAAAACAGCATGATGATAAAACTTAATATTATGTTTTTCATGCAATGAGTTGAACTTATATTACAAACACAAAGAATAGTTGTACTTCTCCTTTTTGTTGATGACAAAGGGGGAGAAGTATGTTGATGACATGATATGCATAAGTTTATGCATATGTTCATGATGATGTGTTGCAAGTATTCATGATGAATATTGCAATGACTTGAATTCAGTTTGAATTCAAGGTTCTATCAATATGACATATTGATAGGGGGAGTTTGTTTAAACTTCGGGAGTTAAGGTTAACTCCATCATCAAGTGGTTGTCATCATCAAAAAGGGGGAGATTGTTGAATCTCGTATTTTGATGATGAAACCACTTGATATATTTTTATAATTTAAACTGCATTTTGAGTGATGCAGGTCTACTCGATCAGGATTAGACAGTTGACGCAGGAGGAATTGACGTTGCGCCGGAAGAGATCACGTCAGGATATTGGATGGCTGAATGCTTCGGACGTCGGGCATCGAGCCAAGGAGAGCAAAATTGCGCCAAGGATATCGGGGTTGCGGAGGTCAACTGCCGATTGGCCAACCAGTCGCAAGAGAGGACGATGCACCGAAGAATCGGACGAAGCGCCAACCAATGACGTGCCGGGCAACAGAATGTCAATTCGTGTTGTAATAATTGTCTAGATCGGAGTAGAGTTTTGGTTTGTGTGTGCAGGATTAACTACGATAACGATGAAGACATAAAGCGAAATAAAGTGCTGGAGTCAAGCGCGAAGGATTCATTGGGAGTTCCAGAGTTCGACGGAAGTCCGAAGGTTCGTCGGGAATGCTGCCGGAACTAGCCGAGAATGAGTAGGGAGCTTGCCGAAGGGTTTTTCGAAAGCTCGCCGGAAGGTTCGTTGGATGTTCGTGGAGCTCACCGAGAAAGATCGGAGCTTACCGAAGAAGCTCGTTGGAACTTGCCAAGATCAAATTGTGAAGTCTAGGAGCTTGCCGGGAGTCCGTATATTGGTTTCCGAGAGTTTATCAGAAGACCGTCGGAAGTTCGCCGGAAGCTCGCCGGAAGAAGTCTTGACTTACAGACTCTGTAATAGCTTAGAAAATATCTTTTAATTCATAGTTAGCATGTTAATTAAGGTTAGGATTAGGTGTTAATCCTATAACCCAAGTAGGGGTCAATTGGGCCCGAGTTCGAACTAGTTTGGGCAAAGATTGGAGCCCAACCAGTGAGCTGAATTGGCCTAGGCGGTGGCACCGCCTGTTGGATCTCGGATTTTGATGATAAAATCAATTGATGGGTTATTTGATCTAATCCATATTATTGAGTTAAGTATGCAGGATTAACTACGATAACCAGAAAACACAAAGCAAGAATACTGGAGTCAAGTTCAATGAACGTTTAAGAGTCCGAAGAATCGTCGGAGATGATGATGGAACCAACCGAGAAGAAATCGGGAACCTGTTGGAAGTTCGCCGAAGAGATCGTCGGAGGTTCGCAGAGATCACCGAGAAGTCTCGGCTACTCATTAAAGTCATCACAAGTTCGGGAGCGTGCTTGGACCCCGTCGGAAGAAGTTCGTCGGAAAGCTCGCCGGAACAAGACTTGACGCTCGCGGTTGATAAATTGCTT
Source organism: Musa acuminata AAA Group (assembly GCF_036884655.1). Classification (NCBI taxonomy): domain Eukaryota; kingdom Viridiplantae; phylum Streptophyta; class Magnoliopsida; order Zingiberales; family Musaceae; genus Musa; species Musa acuminata. Next base: position 41,018,715 of record NC_088345.1, read on the forward strand.
AGGATGTGTTTTGTTATGTAGTTCACTTGTAATTAGGATTAGGATTAAGAAGATAATCCTATATCCTGGTTAGGGGCCAACTAGGGCCAAAGTCAGATTTGGTTTAGGCTAAAAGTAAGCCAAACCAAGTGAACCGGAGAGCCAGGCGGTGGCACTGCCTGGCTGGGCGGTGACACCTCCTTGGCTGGGCGGTTGCACCGTCCAACACCCGAGCGCTGGGCGGTGGCGCCTCTAGCACCGGGAACCCTAAGAGAATTCAAATTTTGGAGCCCAAAATTTGAATCCTCTTGAGGCCTATAAATACCCCTCAAATCTCAACTGAGATAACAACTTTTGAGAAGCATTTTGATTGAGAGAAAAGTCTTAGAAAGTCTTAGCAAGTCTTGTTTTCAATTTGCTAGAGAGTTCTCCTCCTTCTTTCTTATTGAAAATCTGTAAGAGGTTGAACTGCTTGTAAAAGGTTGTAAGAGGGGTGTTTATCCTTCCATTTCAAGAGATTTGCTAGTGGAAGGTGGGAGCCTCATCGAAGAGGGGCATCGCAAGTGGAGTAGGTCATTTGACCGAACCACTCTAAAAATTGGCGTAATCTCTGGTTTGCATTTTATTATTGTCATTTACATTACTGCAAATCTTCTTACTACTTTAGTTCCTTATTACCCTTGCTGCGCAACTTTAAGAATACGCTTTCAAGTTAAACTTTTCAAGTTCCGTTCTTATCGTACGAAAGATTTTATTAAAATCGAAGTTTTAATCCGTTGCACTAATTCACCCCCCCCTCTTAGTGCCGCTTCGATCCTAACAAGTGGTATCAGAGCAAGGTTATCTCTCATATTTGGTTTAACACCCAAGAGAGATGGCTTACTCCGGCATGCAAGAGGGCCACTCTATTGCACGACCACCTTTGTTTAATGGGTCGGATTACACATATTGGAAGACTCGCATGAGGATCTTCCTCATTTCTATGGACTTTGAGCTTTGGTCTATTGTTGAGAATGGATTTCAAAAATCTTCTCTTCCGATGAGCGAATGGAATGAATCGGAGAAGAAGGTTTTTGCTTTAAATGCAAAGGCTATGAATGCCTTGTTTTGTGCATTAGACAAAAACGAATTTAATCGTGTTTCAATGTGTGATTCGGCTTTTGATATTTGGAGAACTCTTGAGGTCACTCATGAAGGCACTAGCCGAGTGAAAGAGTCCAAAATCAACATCCTTGTGCACTCTTATGAACTTTTCCAAATGAAACCAAGTGAGTCCATCGGAGACATGTACACCCGGTTTACGGATGTCATCAATGGACTCAAAGATCTCTCCCTAAAAGTTGGGATCCAAAAGTTATGGTCATTCAAGAGGCCAAAGACCTTAAAGCATTCCCTCTTGAAGAACTCATTGGGTCTCTAATGACCTACGAAATGACATGTCAAGCTCATGACGAGCTCAAGAACCCCCTTCCAAAGAACAGGAAGGATATGACACTCAAATCACAAGAAGACCACTTGAAAGGAACATCAAGTGATGAGGACAGTGACAATGACATTGCACTTTTGACTCAAAAATTTTAAAAATATTTAAGAAAGAACAAATTTAAAAAAAACAAAAAAATAAATTTGAACAAAAGGAGGACCAAGTAATTTGCTATGAATGCAAAAAATCGGGACACTATAAGAATGATTGTCCTCAAGCCAAAAAGAGAACATCAAAGAAGAAGGCGTTCAAGGCAACGTGGGATGATTCAAGCGCATCCGAAGAAGAGGAGTCCAACACCGAGCAAGTTGCTCATTACGCGCTAATGGCGTTAGGAGAAGAGGTATGTGATTTATTTAATGAAGATTTATCTTTTGAAGAACTATCTATCGCTTTTCATTAATTATTTGATGAATGTAGAACTGTTAGCAAGAAGTTAAGTATCTTAAAGAAAGAGCATGCTTTGCTACAAGATAAGTTTGATAGTCTTCAAACTCCTCCATGCTCTAAGTGTGAGCACTTAGAAGCATTAAAAAATGAAAATTTGCTTCTTAAGGAAACCTTAAACAAGTTTAAGGTTGGTAGCAAAGGATTAGATATGATTCTTGCACACAAGGGTCACATCGCAAATAGAAATGGAATTGGATTTGTAAAAGGATTACATCAAAATCCTACCACTTTCATAAAAGGACCTACATTACATGTTTCCTCTTATATGAAATGTAACTTTTGTTGCAAATCCGGACATATTGCCTACAGATGCTCATTTAGAAAAATTAGTTCACAAAAATTAATATGGGTTCCTAAAGGAACTATAAAGAATTCAATAATAAATAACAAAGTTAGTGGGTCAATTTTTGAGGCACCCAAAATCAAATGGGTACCTAAAAATCATCCTCTTTTGTAGACAAACCCACAAGCTAGGAGCAAGAGATGGTATCTCGATAGTGGATGCTCAAGACATATGACTGGAGATCCATCTCATTTCTCTATGCTCACTAGCAAAGAAGAATGGTACGTTACCTTCGGAGACAACAACAAGGGCAAAATCATTGGCAAGGGAACTATTGGTAACAAATTTAATTTTTCCATTGATGATGTCTTACTAGTTGATGGATTGAAACATAATCTCTTGAGTATTAGTCAACTATGCGATAAAGGTTACATCGTTAGATTTGAATCAAATATGTGCATTATTGAAAAACCAAATCATAACATGACTATGATTGCTTTAAAACAAAATAATGTCTATACCATCAATCTTGATGAACTAAGTAATGAAATGTGTTTCTCCGCCGTAAATGATGATGCTTGGCTTTGGCATAGGAGATTAGGCCATGCAAGCATGAAAACAATATCTAAGATCTCATCTCAAGAATTAGTACGAGGAATTCCAAATATAAAGTTTATTAAGGACAAAGTATGCGATGCATGTCAACTAGGCAAACAAATAAAAATAAGCTTCAAACCAAAAAATCAAATTAGCACCACTAGACCATTACAATTGATCCATTTGGACTTATTTGGACCAATTGATACAACAAGTCTAGGTGGAAGCAAATATGCTTTTGTGATTGTGGATGACTACTCTAGATACACTTGGACCTATTTCTTAGCTCACAAAAGTGATTGCTTCAAGTGTTTCTCTAAATTTTGTAAACTCACTCAAAACGAAAAAGGCTTCATGATTTCATCAATTCGGAGTGATCACGGTGGTGAATTTCAAAACCATGACTTTCAAAATTTTTGCGAAGTTAATGGATACAATCACAACTTCTCAACTCCAAGAAATCCTCAACAAAATGGTGTAGTTGAAAGAAAAAATAGAAACCTACAAGAAATGGCAAGAACTATGTTAAATGAACATAGTTTACCCAAATATTTTTGGGCCGAAGCCGTAAATACGGCTTGCTACATCATGAATAGGGTTCTAATAAGACCATCTCTATCAAAAACTCCCTATGAATTATGGAATAACAAAAAACCAAATATTTCTTATTTTAAAGTTTCTGGTTGTAAATGCTTTATTTTAAATGAAAAGGATGCCTTAGGTAAATTTGATGCTAAATCCGATGAAGGCATCTTTCTTGGCTACTCTTCCGTTTCTAAGGCTTTTCGGATTTTTAATAAAATAACCTTAGTAATAGAAGAGTCTATTCATGTAGTTTTTAATGAAATTTTCGATTTAAAGAAAAATGATTTTGATGATGATCTTGATTTTGATAATTTGAATTTAAATGAACCCTCTCCTCAAAATAGCCATTTGAATGCATCTTCTTCCGAAATTTCTTTACCAAAAGAATGGAAGTATGTAGATGCTCATCCAAAAGAGCAAATTATACGAGATACATCAAAAGGGGTTCAAACTCGTTCTTCTTTCAAAAATTTCTGTGCTAACGCCGCTTTCCTTTCTCAAATTGAACCTAAATGCATTGACGAAGCCTTAAAAGATGATTTTTGGGTCATTGCAATGCAAGAAGAATTGAACCAATTTGAGAGGAATGAGGTATGGAAGCTTGTTCCTAGACCAAGTGACCACTTAGTCATAGGTACTAAGTGGGTCTTTAGAAACAAGCAAGACGAAAATGGTATCGTGGTTAGAAACAAGGCTAGATTAGTGGCCAAAGGTTTCAACCAAGAAGAAGGTATCGATTACGAAGAAACCTTCGCTCCCGTGGCTCGATTAGAAGCCATAAGGATGCTCCTTGCCTATGCTAGTAGTAATAATTTTAAACTATTTCAAATGGATGTTAAAAGTGCCTTCTTAAATGGTTTTATTTCCGAAGAAGTATATGTCGAACAACCTCCCGGATTTGAAAATACTCTTTTTCCTAATCATGTATTCAAATTGACTAAGGCTCTCTATGGCTTGAAACAAGCTCCTAGAGCTTGGTATGAAAGGCTTAGTTCCTTTCTTATTTTAAATAATTTTACCAAAGGCAAGGTTGATACTACATTGTTTATTAAACATTTTGAAAATAATTTTCTTATTGTGCAAATTTATGTTGACGATATTATTTTTGGCTCTTCGGATGAATCACTATGTGAATCATTTGCCAAATCTATGAGTCATGAATTCGAAATGAGTTTAATGGGGGAATTAACTTTCTTTTTAGGATTACAAATCAAACAACTTAAGGATGGTATATTTATTAACCAATCTAAATACACATTAGAATTGTTAAAATGATTTAACATGGATAATTCAAAAGCAATAAACACCTCTATGAGTACTGCGAATAAGTTAGATATGGATGAAAATAGTGAAAATTTCGATCAAAAAATATATAGGGGAATGATAGGTAGTCTACTCTACCTTACCACAACTAAACCGGATATTATGTTTAGTATAGGACTTTGTGCTAGGTTTCAATCAAATCCTAAATTATCTCATCTCAAAAGTGTTAAAAGAATATTTAGGTATCTTAAAGGAACTCCAAATTTAGGATTATGGTATCTAAAATCTGAAAAATTTGATTTAATAGCCTATGCGGATGCCGATTTTGGTGGATGCAGAATAGATAGAAAAAGTACATCCGGAACATGCCAATTTTTAGGACATGCACTTGTTTCTTGGACTTCCAAGAAACAAAATTCAGTTGTACTATCTACGGCAGAAGCCGAATACATAGCTGCAAGTGCATGTTATGCACAAGTCATTTGGATGAAAAATACATTAGAAGATTATGGAATTCACTTTAAAAATATTCCCATAAAATGTGATAATACTAGTGTCATATGTCTTACTAAAAATCCAATTTAGCATTCTAGAACTAAGCACATCGACGTTAGGCATCATTTCATACGCGATCATGTCCTTAACAATAATGTTGTTCTAGAATTCATTGACACAAAGCATCAATTAGCAGATATATTCACAAAAGCCTTGAATGAAGACCAATTTGAATTCATTAGAAGGGAATTAGGTATGTTAAATTGTCCCTAAACAATAAACTTGTTTGATTGGATTTTCCGTAAAGTTTTTCATCTTCTTTCCATCTCTCATTCTCCTTCAAATTCCATATGACATGTTGTGAAATCTCGAAATCGACTTTGATGACTTGATTATGAATTTCAAGTTAGCGATTTGATTTAAATAAGTTTTATCTAAATCATAATCTTGATCTTGCAAAATTGGAATCACAATTAATATCTTTTGGCATTCATGAATTGATACTTACAAATATGAAAGTATTGGCATTCATGACTTGAATTTGATTAAAACATTGTATGCTTAAATTAATCATTCTCCTATGTTTCAAAAATTCTTTAAATGCCTTATGTGATGATTAAAAAGTAATGTTGAGATTTTCATGAATTTGACGATCTGAATGAGTTTGTATTCGAATTATGATATTGACTTCGTGAAATTACTACTTGAATTTTTTATCCCAATCTCTCTCTTATACATCTACAATTTCTGTTATTCATAGAAAGAAGAGATTAGATAATATGAATGCATGCTGAATTTTCCTCTAAAATGAACTCTGCGTAAATATTTTTGCATACTTAATTTTCAATGATAAAATCGTTGTATGACAAAATATGTGCTTCAAGTCTCATTTTCCTTTTTGTTGATGACAAAGGGGGAGAAAAGTGATGACTTATATCATTCTTAATAGCATGACAAAATATGAATTGCAAAATCCTTGAGAAAAGTGATCGATCGATGATTATCTTATATGCCTTGCAAAATCCTTAAAAATATCGTAAGATTGATTGATCATATTGAATGCATGTCTAAAATGTATAATCATGCAATTCAAGTTGAAAATCTTTATCTCTTGTCATAGTAAAATTTGTCTCTTATCTTTCGACTTGAAAAAGATTTTCATCAAAGTTTCGCATTTACATTATGCTTAATGAGAATAACGATAAGTTCTACGGTTAGAGCTTATCGGTTTATACTTGAATTCAATGATGAAATTCAAGTGTTTTATCTTCTCATAATATGGCATATAGATAGGGGGAGTTACGTTTAACTCCGTCATCAATTGATTGTCATCATCAAAAAGTGGGAGATTATTGGATCTCGGATTTTGATGTAAAATCAATTGATGGGTTATTTGATCTAATCCATATTATTGAGTTAAGTATGCAGGATTAACTACGATAACCAGAAAACACAAAGCAAGAATACTGGAGTCAAGTTCGATGAACGTTTAAGAGTCCGAAGAATCGTCGAAGATGATGATGGAACCAACCGAGAAGAAATCGGGAACCTGTTGGAAGTTCACCGAAGAGATCGTCCGAGGTTCGCAGAGATCACCGAGAAGTCTCGGCTACTCATTAAAGTCATCACAAGTTCGGGAGAGTGCTTGGACCCCGTCGAAAGAAGTTCGTCAGAAAGTTCGCCGGAACAAGACTTACGCTCGCGGTTGATAAATTGCTTAGGATGTGTTTTGTTATGTAGTTCACTTATAATTAGGATTAGGATTAAGAAGATAATCCTATATCCTGGTTAGGGGCCAACTGGGGCCAAAGTCAGATTTGGTTTGGGCTAAAAGTAAGCCAAACCAAGTGAACCGGAGAGCCAGGCGGTGACACCTCCTTGGCTGGGCGGTTGCACCGTCCAGCACCCGAGCGCTGGGCGGTGGCACCTCCAGCACCAGGAACCCTAAGAGAATTCAAATTTTGGAGCCCAAAATTTGAATCCTCTTGAGGCCTATAAATACCCCTCAAATCTCAGCTGAGGTAACAACTTTTGAGAAGCATTTTGATTGAGAGAAAAGTCTTAGAAAGTCTTAGCAAGTCTTATTTTCAATTTGCTAGAGAGTTCTCCTCCTTCTTTCTTATTGAAAATCTGTAAGAGGTTGAACTGCTTGTAAAAGGTTGTAAGAGGGGTGTTTACCCTTCCATTTCAAGAGATTTGCTAGTGGAAGGTGGGAGCCTCATCGAAGAGGGGCATCGCAAGTGGAGTAGGTCATTTTACCGAACCACTCTAAAAATCGGCATAATCTCTGGTTTGCATTTTATTATTGTCATTTACATTACTACAAATCTTCTTACTGCTTTAGTTCCTTATTACCCTTGCTGCGCAACTTTAAGAATACGCTTTCAAGTTAAACTTTTCAAGTTCCGTTCTTATCGTACGAAAGATTTTGTTAAAATCGAAGTTTTAATCCGCTGCACTAATTCACCCCCCCCCTCTTAGTGCCGCTCCGATCCTAACACCGCCCAGCACCCGAGAGTTGGGTGGTGACACCTCCTGGGCTGGGCGGTTGCAACGCCCAGCACCCGAGCGTTGGGCGGTGGCACCGCCAGCATCGGGAACATAAGAGAATTCAAATTTTTAGAGCCCAAATTTGAATCCTCTTGAGGCCTATAAATATCCCTCAAGTCTCAGCTGAGAAAACAACTTTTTGAGCAGCAAGTGTTTGAGAGAAAAGTCTTAGAAAAGTCCTAGCTAATCTTGTTTTCATTTTGCTAGTGTTCACCTCCTTCTTTCTTGCTGAAAATTTGTAAGAGAGTGAACCGCTTGTAAAGAGTTGTAAGAGGGGTATTTACCCTTCCCTTTCAAGAGATTTGCTAGTGGAAGGTGGGAGCCTCATCGAAGAGGGGCCTCGCAAGTGGATGTAGGTCATTTGACTGAACCACTTTAAAATCGGTGTAATCTCCGGTTTGCGTTTATGTTTATGCATTTATCTTTCTGCAAACCTTTACTTTACTAAGTTCACTACCCTCATCTTATTACGTACGCTTTCAACGCAATTGAAACGGTTTCAAACGAAACATTATTTTTATCGTACGAAAGATTTTCTAAAACCGAAGTTTTAATCCGCTGCACGAATTCACCCCCCCCCCCCCTCTTAGTGCCACTCCGATCCTAACACTTACGTTGATGCCTTAGGAACAATTTTTGGCAATCCCAACTTAATGATACTTCCAAAAAGCTATGAATATTTACTACCATTAAGCACCAAACTACTTCATCACATCTTGATTAGTATCATTCTCCCAAAGAAATATCATTATGATGAAGAAAGTTAAATGGAACTAGGTACCATATATTAGATCATGAAGGGATATAATAATTGCTTTGGTTACTTAATCTAACAAAACATGATTGAAATATCTAAAAAGGACATGATGCTTCCATATGGTGGCCTAATCACAAGAATACTCCAAGCCTATGATATTGTCATTCCACCCGACGAAGAAGTTATAAAATTAGACAGATTTAGTATCATAAATAAAAATCTACTTCGATGGATGAGATGTACATTCAGAAATGGTATGTGGATTAGATTGCCTAGAAAGATCGATCCCCTCCAACCTGAACCAGAATCGAAAACACCAATATTTAGGGGTAATCAATCTCCTCCATCTGGTCCCTTTGAGGAATCACCTCCAGTAGAACAAGCACCTCCATCATCTATCAAAAACATAGGGATTCGGATGGATCATTTTGAACAACGATAAGATCGACTTGAGCAACGCCAAGATCAAATCTTAATTGAGTTGTAGCAAATTCACTAATAGTTTGATACCTTGTTTAGATATTTTAACTTTCCACAACCTGAATAAGCTGTGTATATATTTTGAAAAAGTGGACACAATTCCTCTTTGTTATGTTGTAATACTATGTTGTTTACCTTAATGTTGTAAACTTAAAATGCTACTTTGATGATCGCAATGCTATGCTTTTATGCTAGTTACTTTGATAGTAAAGTTTTGTGCTAACTATTTTGATGGATAAATTCTTTGATATATTTAACTATTGGTATCTATGACTTGATGTATTTGTGGATTTAGGAATGTTAATATGTCTGAATGCATGAATTTGTTAAATTTTATTTTCGGACTTTCCTGATTCTTTGATCACTCACTTAAATTCTGTGCTGATAATTTTATGATGCGAATTTTACATGATGATAAGGTTGTATGCTTTAATAACATGTTTACTTTGATGTTAAAAATTTTGTGCTTTGATGCTAAAAGTCTCTAAGATGATGAGCATGATATCATACAATGATGCAATATCATGTTTACCTTGATGATTATGATTTCTATTGAATATTGAGTAGTTTTAATCATATATCGGATTCTTAATCTTTGAGTACTACAAAGCACTAATGATATTACCTCATGCAAGTAGCGATGAAAAGCTATGACAAAACACTTTATAAATGCATGAATTTGATGTATATTTTCTTTCCGGACTATCTTTCACTTAATGTATTTCTTAAATGGAGCTTTTATGAGTCTATGCCATATTAAGTTTATTTTTGATACATAGAAGTTATTGAAAAATGCATCTCTCATGGATTTATCTCTTGTGAATTTTTAAATGAGAAATGGACTTGATATGATAATTTTTTCACATGAATTTTTTCTTAATGAAGGAAGAATTTTTTTTAGATGAACACTTGCAAGGATTTAATTTCACATGAATATCTTGATCCTTGTAAAAAATAAAGCATGATTTAATGAAACTCTTTTATCGTTGTTAACTTCATTCAAAGTTAGTTCTCAATGAATTTTCATCCTTACTTTCCTCCTTCATGTGAAGTTTTAATAAAAAATAAAAAGGAAGAAGACGATGGAAGCCATCTCATTAAATATTTATAACTTTTAATGTGAGAACTTTTGAATGATATCATGTCATGAATGCTTGAAATATGATTTGTATGAATTTCTTTACAATTTGAAATATGACATGAATTTTTACCACACTTGCATTTATTATTGAATCGTTCTCCTTTTTGTTGATGATAAAGGGGGAGAAATAATACCAAAATATGGTAAATTGATGATAAATATATGTAATTTTATACTTGAAATGTTTGCATTATGATAAGATATCTAGAGCTTAACTTGTAATTTTACAAATTGATATCTTGCCATAGAATGAATTGCTATATTTGTCATCCTTCGTATTTGTAATATCAAGACTTGAAAATTGATGTCATGCCTTGACATCATTTTCAGAATGTTACATTATAATAGGAATCATGATGTGTGTATCGATAAGTTTAAATGAACTTAATTTATCAATATGTCTCTTGAATTCAAAGGCTTTGAATTCAAGAATGACTTTTCTCAAGTATAGCATATCGATAGGGGGAGTTAATGTTAACTCCATCATCAATTGATTGTCATAATAAAAAAGAGGGAGATTGTTAAATCTCGGATTTTGATGATGAAGTCAATTGTAATTTGTTTGATCTAATCTATATGTTGAGAAAAGTGTGCACGATTAACTACGATGACAGTAAGACTTGAAGCAGGTATTGTGCTAGAGTCAAGATCAAGATCACGTTGGGAGTTTGAGAGTTCGTTAGAAGTCCAAAGGTTCGTCGAAAGTTCTGTGGGAACCAACTGAGAAGTCCAGGAGCTTGCTATAGAAGCTCATCGGAACTCACCAAGAAGATCATCGTAAAGTCTAGGAGCTTGTCGGGAATCCGCCGGAGCATTGCCAAAATTTCGTTGGATGTTCGCCGGAAGTACGTTGGAAGCTCGCTGGAAGAGCGATTGACGCACTGGAAGACTTGAAACAGGTGTTATGCCGGAGTCAAAATCGAGATCACATTGGGAGTTTGAAAGTTCATTGGAAGTCCGAACGTTCATCGAAAGTTTTGTAGGAACCAACCGAGAAGTCCAGGAGCTTGCCATAGAAGCTCATCGGAACTCACCAAGAAGATCGTCACAAAGTCCAAGAGCTTGCCGAGAGTCCACCGGAGCATTACCGAGAGTTCATCGGATGTTCACCGGAAGTACGCTAGAAGCTCGTCGGAAGAGCGATTGATGCACCATAACAAGAAGTGCAGTAATCATGTCTTAGTTATCGTAGTTAGAGTGTAAATTAAGTTACGATTGGGAGGTAATCCCACTAACTTAATTAGAGGCCAACTAGGCCCTAAGATGGGATGGTTTGGGCTGGGTTCAAGGCCCAACTAGGAACCAAAATTTTCAACCGGTGGTGGCACCGCCTAGGAGACTCGGTCGTCCAGGAATTCTGGGAGGTGGTACCGCCCCTGTCAGGTGGTAGTACCGCCGGTAGTTGTTGCTGCCAGTGGTGGTACCACCCTTGTCAAGTGGTGGTATCGCCAGAGCTCGGTCTCTAAGCTCTGTCAGGCGGTGGTACTACTTAGACTGAGCGATAGTACCGCCTAATGTCAGATGTCAGGTAGTAGTACCGCCCAGTAATGATGGTGGTACCACTAGGACCCCGGAAATCCAGGATGAGACACTTCTTAGCTCTATTTTTGAAAGCCATTGGGGTCTATAAATACCCCACCTTTTTCTATATGAAAGGATACCAAAATCTTGATATATTCTTGAGTTTTTAAAGTGTTAAAGAGTTGTAAAAGTGTTAGAGTTCTCCTCCTCCCTTTCTAAGTGTTGAGATCATTCAAGAGAGGAGTGAAACTTATAAGGGTTGTCTCCTAAACCCGGCAAAAGGAGAAAAGCTGTAAAAGGTGGTTGGCCTTCACCTATTGAAGGAAGGCCTCTAGTGGACGCTGGTGACCTCGTCGGAGGAGGAAGCCGAAAGTGGATGTAGGTCACGTTGATCGAACCACTCTAAAACTCGGTTTGCATTTACTTTGAGCAACTTTCTTTTATAGCAAACTACCTCTCCTCCTTACCTTGCTTTAATTACATCTACATACGCTTTCACATAAACATATTCCAAGATCGGCTTTAATTGTATGAAGACTTTCCGAAACATATGCTTTTCATTTGTGTAATTTATATTGCTACAAACCACCTTAGTCTTCTCTTGCACTTTCATAAAAGGTTTCGAGTTTAAATTTCTTTCGAAACGGATTGAATTGAAACTATTCTCATTGGAATCAATTTCAATTAAAATAAGTTTTTTGAAATAGCGAAAGTTATCCACTGTACTAATTCACCCCCCCTCCCCCCTCTTAGTGCGCTCGTGATCCTAATAAGGAGAACTCTTCTCACTTTTACAACACTTTTCATACCTCAAACACTTAGAATTTTTCACACATATAATAACAATTTGTTACCCTTTCATGCAAAAGAGGGTGGGGTATTTATAGGCCCCAATGGCTTCAAAAATAGAGCCAAAAAGTGTCTCATCCCATATTTCTGAGATATTGATGGTACCACCGCCATTACTGGGTGGTACCATCGCTTGACACATGATATTAGGCGGTACCACCGCCTAGTCTGGGCGGTATGACCACCTGACAGAGCTCAAAGACCGAGCTCTGGTAGTACCACCACTGGCAGCATTGAAGGAAGGCCTTTAGTGGATGCTGGTGACCTCGTCGGAGGAGGAAACCGAAAGTGGATGTATGTCACATTGACCGAACCACTCTAAAACTCAGTTTACATTTACTTTGAGCAACTTTCTTTTATAGCAAACTGCCTCTCCTCCTTACCTTGATTTAATTACGTCTACATATGCTTTCACGTGAACATCTTCTAAGATCAGCTTTAATCGTACAAAGACTTTACGAAACTAATGCTTTTCATTTATGTAATTTATATTGCTGCAAATCACCTTAGTCTTCTCTTTCACTTTCACAAAAGGTTTCGAGTTTAAATTTTTTTCGAAACGGATTGAATTGAAACTATTCTCGTTGGAATCAGTTTCAATCGAAATAAGTTTTTTGAAATAGCGAAAGTTTTCTACTACACTAATTCACCCCCCCCCCCCCCCCCCCCTATTGCACTCTTGATCCTAACAAGGAGAACAAAGGGTAGGGTATTTATAGACCCCATTGGCTTCAAAAATGGAGCTAAAAAGTGTCTCATCCTGGATTTTCGGGGTACTGACGGTACCACCGCCATTACTGGGTGGTACCACCGCTTGACACCTGACATTGGGTAGTACCACCGCCTAGTCTGGGCGGTATGACCGCTTGACAAAGCTCAGAGATCGAGCTCTGGTAGTACCACCATTGGCAGCATTAACTACTGGTGGTACCATCGCCCGGACTACTTGGGAGACGGGGTTACCAGGTCGTGCCACTGCCGACCATGAATTCAGATGCGGAATGGGCTATCCAATCCAACCTAATTCAGCCCTATGAAGGACCCAATTGGCCCCTAACTGAGTTAGTGGGATCACCTTGTTAGAACCCTTGCAGATTCTAAACTTGGGGTTGATCTCTTTAGGGGATCGGCCTCCTTGGAACTCTATAGGGGTTCCTCCCTCCAAGTTGCTGCTCAAAGGCTGCAGAAAAGATTCATCTATTGCTTAACAAAAGAGAAGGAATACATGGCTATTTATAGGGCTTCTAAACCCTAACTCCTAATAGGACTCTTACTTAAGACTCTTACTTCTAACCAACTCCTAATATGACTCATACTCAAGACTTCTATTCCCTTACAACTCCTAATTCTTCTCTAAGAAAAAACCTCCTAACATAATGTCTCTCTCAATTAGGACTCTTCTAGTTAGAGTCCTAACAGAGTGTCCCTCTCAATTAGGACTCTCCTAGCTAGAGTCCTAACAGAATGTCCCTCTCAATTAGGACTCTCCTAGCTAGAGTCCTAACAGACCCGCCCTCTTCAAATCAGCCTTGTCCTCAAGGCTGAGATTCCATGAACTCAGGGAACCGGGTCTTCAGCTCCTCATATGGTTCCCATGTGGCGTCTTCAAGTGGTAGATTATTCCAGTGCACTAGTACTTCAGTAGAGGGATGTCGGCGACGCATCACGATCCTGCGATCGAGGATGGCCTGTGGTTGGGCTTGAATAACTCCATCCTCAGTTGTGTTGGGCAGTTGGATCTGGGGTGACTCGTGTTCTCCCAACTTGGGCTTTAGGCATGATACGTGGAAGACAGGGTGAATTTTGGCATCCTTAGGTAATTTAAGTCTGTATGCCACGGCTCCAATACGCTCTGTGATCTGATAGGGCCCATAAAAACGTGGGGATAGCTTCATGGAGGCTCGAGTGTTGATAGAGAGTTGTTTGTATGGTTGTAGGCGAAGATAAACCCAATCTCCCACTGAAAATTCTCTTTCACTTCGTCGTGTGTCGGCTTGCTGCTTCATTCTGGCTTGAGCGGTAGAGAGATTATCTTTTAACAGTTGTAAGAGTTTATCCCTATCAATCAATTCTTGGTCAACCTGATCTACCTTGGCCGAGCCAATTACATACTTTGGAATCACAGGTGCCGGTCGACCATACAATGCTTCAAAAGGGGCACATTTTGTAGATGAATGATATGTAGTATTATACCACCATTCGGCCCAGGGAAGCCATTTCGCCCACTCTTTTGGTCGGTCGCTAGCGAAACACCGGAGGTATGTCTCTAAGCACCTATTTACCACCTCTGTTTGGCCGTCAGTTTGTGGATGATATGCTGTGCTCATCTTGAGTTTGGTGCCTTGTAACTGAAATAACTCGGTCCAAAATTTACTAGTGAAGATCCTGTCACGATCACTTACGATGGACCTTGGCATCCCATGCAGTTTAACAATATTTTCTATGAAAATCTGGGCAATACTAGCAGCAGTGTAGGGATTTCTCACAGCACAAAAATGAGCATATTTCGTAAGTCGATCAACCACCACGAGAATCGTGCTTTTACCTTTGGAAGATGGCAGCCCTTCAATGAAGTCCATGGAGATGTCAGTCCACACTGAGTCTGGTATGGGTAGTGGTTGTAGCTTCCCTGGATTTGCCACAGTTTCACCCTTGTTCTGTTGACATATATCACATTGTGCCACATATTCAGCAATAATTTTTTTCATCCCTCTCCAATAAAAATTTTGCTTCACTCTTTTGTAGGTTCTTAGGAATCCAGAGTGCCCTGCTGAAGGTATAGAGTGCATTTCATGCAAGATGATTGCGATGCAAGGGGAGTCAGGTATAAGCACAATGCGACCTTTGTAGCGTAAATCCCTCGAATCCCATGTGTAGTGGGCTATTGCACTTGGATCCTCCTCCAATTTTTTTATGATCTTGTTGATCTCTGGATCCTTTTTCCATTCTTCCCTAATGTCCTCGAGGAGACTGGTGGTAGGAAGGGAGATGGCTGAAACCTTAGCTTGTTCAGGTAGCCGTGAGAGTGCATCTGCAACAACGTTTTCTTTCCCCTTTTTGTAAATAATTTCATAATCAAATCCAAGAAGTTTGGTTACCCATTTTTGCTGCTCAGGGGATGATATCTTTTGCTCCAAAAAGTACTTGAGGCTTTTATGGTCAGTTTTAATTTGAAATCGTCGGCCGATCAGGTAGGGTCTCCACCTCGTTACTGCGTGTACAATGGCAAGCATCTCCTTATCATATACTGACATGTTTTGATGGGAGGGAGATAATGCCTTGCTAGTGTATGCGAGTGGTCGACCATTTTGCATGAGAACGGCTCCAATTCCAACTCCAGATGCGTCGGCCTCAATGATGAAGGGTCTATTGAAATCTGGTAGCGCAAGCACCGGCGTCGTTGTCATGGCTGCTTTAAGTTTGTCGAAAGCAGCAGAGGCTTTGTCCGACCATTGGAAAGCATCTTTTTTCAGTAAAGAAGTAAGTGGTGCACTGATCTTCCCATAGTCCTTAACAAATTTTCGGTAGTAGCCCGTTAGTCCAAGGAACCCCCGCAGTAATTTCACGTTTGTAGGTTTCGGCCAGCCTTGCATTGCCTCAATTTTTGTTGGGTCTACCGCCACTCCTTCTTCTGATATTATATGCCCAAGGTACTCTACTTTTTGCTGGAGAAAGCTACACTTTGGTTGCTTAACAAAAAGAGTATTCTCCCGAAGGATCGTCAAAACAATCCGTAAATGCTGAAAGTGAGTCTCAAGAGAAGGGCTGTAAACGAGAATATCATCGAAAAATACCAGCACAAATTTACGAAGAAAGTTCCGAAATATATCATTCATGAGACTTTGAAACGTTGAAGGAGCATTAGTGAGTCCAAAAGGCATTACCAAGAATTCATAATGGCCATGTGCGAAATGCAGTTTTTGGAATGTCATCGTCACATACCCGAATTTGGTGGTAACCGGATCGGAGGTCTAACTTCGTGAAGACTCGAGCTCCTTTCAATTCATCAAGAAGTTCATCCACCACTGGTATTGGGTATTTGTCCTTGACGGTGATGCCATTTAAAGCTCGGTAGTCAATGCACATCCGCCAAGTTCTGTCCTTCTTGCGTACAAGTAGCACCGGTGAGGAATAGGGGCTGCAACTTGGTCGAATCACCCCTGTTTCAAGCATCTCCGTTACGATCTTTTCAATTTCATCTTTCTGGAGGTGAGGATATCGGTATGGTCGAGTGTTCGCTGGTGGCTTGCCCGGAAGGATTGGAATTCGATGGTCATGTTGCCGAGAAGGAGGAAGACCGTGCGGTTCAGCAAATATGTCAGCAAATTCAGTGAGCAATTGGGCAAGATTTTGATCTTCAAATTCTATTTTCTTCCCCTCTGGTTGCTGCTGGAGGTGCATCAAAAAGGCACCATTTACCTTGTGTAAAACTTTCTCCATTCGTTGGGTCGAAACAGTGGTAACGTTGCTTCCGCGCTTCCCGCGTAGGATGATTTGTTTGCCCTTACAGTAGAATTTCATAATTAATTTAGAAAAGTTCCAAGAGACATCACCTAGTGTAGTCAGCCATTCGATACCAAGCACTGCCTCATAGTCATCGATTGGTAGGAGGAAGAAATCGGTGATAATTTCTTGGTCTTGCAGTAATAGTTTCACCTGCGGGCATCTTTGGTCGCACTTTAGGATTCTACCGTCGGCAACCTTTACATCGAACTTGCTGCAACCTTCAATATGCAGTGCCATCCGAGCAGCAACCTTACTATTCAGGAAGTTATTAGTGCTACCCGTGTCGATGAGAACAGTGATCGGCTGTTGTTTGAGAAGGCCTCCAACTTTCATCGTTTGCGGATTTGAGTAGCCGGCTAGTGCATGTACCGTAATGTCGGTCGGCTGTGGCTCTTCTTCCATATCTTCTTCTTCATGTTCAAGGCTCTCTTCTAGATGTTCAATGACCTCTTCTTCTACTGGTTCAATCATAAGAAGTCTACCTTTTTTACAGCGATGCTCGCGGCTCCACGGCTCGTCGCAATGCCAACATAACTCTTTCGCAGATCGCTCTCGAAGTTCTTCTCTTGTTAACCTTTTCGGTGCAGGGACTCGGTTGATAGTAGGGAGGGCTGAGGGCTTTAGTATTGTAGGTTGTGGAGTGATCCTTGTCCTCCGGGCTTCATTGTTCAATCGCTCCTCTTGAAGTCGTGCGAAAGAGATGGCTGCCATAAGCGTGTATGGTTGTCGCGCCTTAACTTCTCCCCGGATCTCCGGCTTTAAGCCCTCAATAAAAGTCCCCAATAACTATTTTTCAGACCAATCATGAGTTTGATTAGATAACCTTTCAAACCTGGTTTGGTACTCCTGAATGGTGGAGGTTTGTCGGATCTTTGCTAGTTGTCCGTCAATGTTCTCATAATAAGTTGGTCCGAAGCGGATCTGTAGTCCTTCTTTGAATTGTCGCCATGAAAGGGCTCCATAAGTGTGTTCAAACCAGTCAAACCATTGTATGGCATCCCCCCCCAGATGTATAGCTGCAATTTCCACCATGGATGCATCCGCAGTTTTATGGTACCGAAAATATCGCTCCGCGCGCGAGATCCAACCAATTGGGTCTCCTTCTTCCCATCTAGGGAAGTCCACTTTCATGCGTGAATAGTTGGGGTCGGTCATAGAACCTCCCCTCTCTTGGAAGTCATCTCTTTGGGCATGATTTGATCGATTAGAGCTCTCTCCTTGATGTGATTTCTTCAGGCTTGGTGGTCGGCCCAAACTGAATTCGGTAAGGAGAGTCCGAAACTTATCCTCCATTCGTGCCTCAAAGGCTTCAAATTTAGCATTGATTGCATCCTCAGATGCCATAGTATATGACTCCAAATCTGTGATGTTAAGATCTCTCTTTTGTTGACGGGTTAAAGGCATGTATGGGTTTGATAGAAATCAGTGAAAGTTTGCTGCAGAATTGTGTTGTCTTGTAAGAGCAGAATTAACGTCGAAGAAACAGCGGTTTCTCGACGAAATCTCCACAAAAAATTTGAGAGATTTGAGGAGGGAATTGACAGCAATATCTCAGTTTATATGACAGCAAGGATGTCCAATTTAATCAAGAAAATTTCGGCAGTAACAACAAGAAAATTGGTGTAAGTTGCAATAGCAGAATTCTCGTCGAAAAATTTCAGCAACTTACGATGAAATTTGCAGCAATATTAGAACGAAATTTTTTTTTTTTTTTTTTTTTTGGATTTTCGAATATGGATAACTAAATTGCAGCAGCAGTAAGGTAGGAAACCAGAACCTGCTGCAATTCACAGGGAGATCACAGGATGATCTGCGGTGGTGGCGATGACGGTGGAATTTGGCGACGATCTTTTAAGCAATTGTGGGAATTGCTTTGGGCGGTTGTGGAGGGTTGATGGATGGCAGTGGAAGGGCAGCGAGATGCCAAGAACGCTGCTCTGATACCAAGTGTTAGAACCCTTGCAGATTCTAAACTTAGGGTTGATCTCTTTAGGGGATCGGCCTCCTTGGAACTCTATAGGGGTTCCTCCCTCCAAGTTGCTGCTCAAAGGCTGCAGAAAAGATTCATCTATTGCTTAACAAAAGAGAAGGAATACATGGCTATTTATAGGGCTTCTAAACCCTAACTCCTAATAGGACTCTTACTTAAGACTCTTACTTCTAACCAACTCCTAATATGACTCATACTCAAGACTTCTATTCCCTTACAACTCCTAATTCTTCTCTAAGAAAAAACCTCCTAACATAATGTCTCTCTCAATTAGGACTCTTCTAGTTAGAGTCCTAACAGAGTGTCCCTCTCAATTAGGACTCTCCTAGCTAGAGTCCTAACAGAATGTCCCTCTCAATTAGGACTCTCCTAGCTAGAGTCCTAACAGAATGTCCCTCTCAATTAGGACTCTCCTAGCTAGAGTCCTAACACACCTCTCAATCCTAACTCAATTTATGATTCTAACTACGATTAAGCAAGCAATTAGTCCGATATGTCGATCTTTCCCTTAGCGATCCTCCAGTGAACTTCTCAATGAGTCTTCTGGCATGCTTCTAGGGAACTCCCGACAAACTCTCGGTGATCTTTCGATCGGCGTTCTCCCGATGAGCTTTCAGCGATGAACTCTCGGTGATCTTTAGACAAGCGCTCGGCGAGCTCTCGGTATATCATCTGAATCTTTGACTCCGGCCTATCATCTACTTTACGCCTTATCGCTATCACCTGCACACTTATCTCGACACATAGATTAGGTCAAATAATTTACCAATTGATTTTATTATCAAAATCCGAGATTCAACAAAAAACCCAATCTTCGAGATTGTTAGGCGATGGTACCACCCAATGTTAGTATGTTAGGCAATGGTACCATTAGACTGGGTGGTATTAGGATTGGAGTTGGCACTAAGAGGGGGGGTGAATTAGTGCAACGGAAAAATCACGTTTTCAAAAACTTCGTTTCGATTAAAATCGTTTCCAATGTAAAACCGTTTCATAAAGGTAATACTTTGAAAGTGTATGTAAGAGAGTAAAGGATGTCAAGAGCAAGTAAGGAGGTTTGCAATTAAAGTAAATTGCTCAAAGAAATGCAAACCAGATTTTAGAGTGGTTCGGTCAACGTGACCTACATCCACTTTCGACTTCCTCCTCCAACGAGGTCATCAGCGTCCACTAGAGGCCTTCCTTCAATAGGCAAAGGCCAATCACCTTTTACACCCCTCTTCTCTTTTTACTGAGTTTAGGAGATAACTCTTACAAGCACTCACTCTCCTCTCTAAACTTATGATCGCAGTAGCATTTTCCTCTCTTTTAATCTCTCTGTGCTTGTGTGTTTTAACCAGGGATGAGAGGGGTATTTATAGGCTTCAAGTTGATTCAAAGGTGGTGGTACCACCGCTTGGCACCTTGCCAAAGGTGGTACAACTGCCCAGACTAGCGGTACCACTACCGAACATAGTCTTGAAAACTGTGCCATGATGGTGAGACTTCTTAGGGTACTATTTGGGCCTCTTATTGGGCCCAACATAGTTCTTACATAGGCCTAGCTGGCTCCTAATTGGGTTGACCCAAATTCAAGACCAATTATATGCTAACTACGAAATCCTAAGATATTTGCTAAGCTAAACAAGTCCCTATGTCTATTCTTCCGGCGAGCTTCTGGTGATCTTTTAGCGAACTTCCGACGATCTCTCGACAATTGTTCCGGTGGACTCCCGGCAAGCTCCTGGACTTCATAATGATCTTCTTGGTGAGTTGCAATGAGCTTCTCAGGCAAGCTCTGAGACTTCTCGGCTAGTTCCTCTAGAACTTCCAACGAATGTCCGGACTTCCGACGAACTCTCGAACACCCACCGTAATCGCATCCTTGACTCCAAGACTTCATTTTGCTTCATGCCTTGCTATCATAGTTAATTATGCACATGTAAAACACACTTCGATCTAGATAATTAATACTAAGCATTAATCAAGTTATCTGGCATATCATTGGTCCCTCGATGCTTCGTCTGATTCTTTGGCGCATCGTCTTCTCTTGCGGCATATTGTCCAATTGGTTAGTTGACTCCACAACTCCGATATCCTTAGTGCAATATTCGCTTTTCTTGGCCGGATGCCCAAATCCATGGCCCGAAGCCTTCTGTCGATATGTCGACCATTCCTCCGGCCCGACGTCCAATCTTCTGACATATTTTCCTCCGGCACAACATGATTTTTCCTGCTTTAATTGTCTTATCCTGATCGAAGCATCCTGCGTCACTCAAAATGCAGATTAAAACATAAATATATATCGATTGGTTTCATCATCAAAATCCGAGAATCAACAATCTCTCTATTTTTTATGATGATAACCAATCGACGATGGAGTTAACCTTAACTCCCGGAGTTTAAACAAACTCCCTCTATCAATATGCCTTATTGATAGAAACTCTTGGATTTAAAAATCCAAGCAATATGTCATGATCAAATCATGCATGACATCAATATACTTCTCCTCCTTTGTCATCAACAAAAAGGAGAAGTTCCAACTCTCATATGTTTAGAAATACAAGTTCAAATCATTGCATGAAAAACATAATATCAAGTTTTATCATTATACAATTTTGAAGCTAAAAAATTTTAGCAAATATTACATCATGATTAGAACATTCAAGCTATCAAGTTGTAGATATGCAAGTTTTACAACATACAAGCTAGCAATAATTTAGAGTTATGCAAGTTTGCAAATTTGCTTTTATTTACGATTTGCAAGATAGCATATTTTTGCATTTTCTTGAGATTTCAAGCTAGCAATTCTCAGTGATATTCAAGATAGCAATTTCTTCTCTTTTGAGAAGTGTAATTTTTGCTTTCTTCTTGAATTGAGCAAGCTAGCTATCTCCCCCTTTATCATTGTCAAAAAGAAGGGAAGACCCTTTACATCAATTTCTAAATCACGACAAAGGTAAGTATCAATCTTATTTATGCATCATTATATTTTTAAATTAAAACATGCACTATTAGGATCGGAGCGGCACTAAGAGGGAGGGGGGGAGGGGGCGGGGGTGAATTATTGCAGCGGATTAAAACTTGAATGTTTGAAAACGATTTTTTAAATGCGTAGATATTTCAATTCAATAATGAGTAGCTCAAGTAAAGTGAGAAAATGAAAACTGAACGATGTATTGCTATGTAATAATGGTTTCAGAAAGATAAATACTCATATATTTAAGGGACACACCAATTTAAAATGGTTCGGTCAAAATGACCTACATCCACTTATGAAGCCTTCTTCGATGAGGCTCCCAACTTCTACTAGCAAATCACTTTGAAGGGGAAGGACAAATACCCCTCTTACAACCTTTTACAAGTGGTTCACACAATTACAAATTTTCAATTAGAAAAAAGGAGGTGAACATTCAAGCAATTGAAAACAAGACTTGCTAAAGACTTTGCTAAAGCTTTATCTCAATCTTTAACTTCTCAAAGGTTGTATTCTCTGTTGAGAATTGAGGGGTATTTATAGGCCCCAAGAGGATTCAAATTTAAGCTCCAAATTTTGAATTCTCTTGGGTTCCCGATGCTAGCGGTGTGACCGCCTCTCAGTGTCTGACACTAACAGTGTACTAGCGGTGCCACCTATTAGGATCAAGAGCACTAAGAGGGGAGGGGGGGTGAATTAGTGCAGCGGAAAACCTTCTGTGATTAAAATCGAAAACTGCATTCGTTAGATAGAAGTGATTTTGGTAAGAAAGCCGATTCGTAAATCACTTCAACTTTTGACTAGGAGAGATGTAGCAAAGATATAAACGTAGTTTGCAGTTATAATGGAAATCAGAACGTAAGCGCAAATTGAAATACGATGTTTGTACGATAAAACTGATTTGCGTCTTAAACCCCGATTCGGAAAGTACTGAACTTTGAAACACATTCGTAAAAACACAGAAGGCAGTAAGCTATTGAGGAGGTTTGCAGTAAAGATAAGATGCTCAAAGTAAATACAAACCGAGATTTAGAGTGGTTCGGTCAATCTTGACCTACTCCACTTTTGGCTTCCTCCACCGACGAGGTCATTGACGTCAACTAGAGGCCTTCCTTCAATAGGCGAAGGCCAACCACCCTTTTACAAATTCACTCCTTTTGACGGGCTTAGGAGACAACCCTTACAGAATTTTCTCTCCTTTCTTTACAGCTTAGAACTTGGAAGAAAAGAGGAAGAAGAACTTTTGGCCTTTACAACAATTTTGAGCTCTAAAAATCACAGAACAAGATCAAGATTTCGGTGTGTATTCTGTGCTTTCTTAGTGCTGAATGGGTGGGGTATTTATAGGCCCCAACCCAATTCAAATTTGGAGCTCAAAACTGTCAATTCCCAGAATTTAGAGATTAAGCGGTTGCACCTCCTGACTGGAGCGGTTGCACCGCCTGGTAGAGCTCGAAGACTGAGCCTCTAGGCAGTGCCACCTCCTGTCAGGGGTGGTTGCACCTCCTGCCAGAGCTTGAAGGCCGAGCTCAATCGGTGCCACCACCTGACTAAGGTGGTTGCACCTCCTGCCAGAGCTCGAAGACCGAGCTCAGGCGGTGCTACCTCCTGTCAGGGGAGGTTGCAACACCCAATCTCGCTTGGAGATTGAGCCCAGGCGGTGCTACCTCCTGGCTAGGGTGGTTGCACCGCCCAATCTCGCTCGGAGACTTATCCCAAGCGATGCTACCTCCTGGCTGGGGCGGTTGCACCTCCCAACAGAAATCAGGGTCCGAATGGGTTGATCCATTCGGCCCAATTTGGGTTTTTCAAGGGCCCAATTGCCCCAAGATTAAGTTAATGGGATCACCTCCCATTTCCAACTTAATCATTGTGCTAACTATGATATTCCCTAAGACATTTACTGCAACTTGCTCCGGTGCGTCAATCGCTTCTTCCGGCGAGCTTCCGGCGAACTTCCGTCGATCATCCGATGAACCCTCGGTGATGCTCCTGCGGACTTCTGGCAAACTCCTGGACTTGCAATAATCCACTTGGCGAGTTCCGACGAGCTTCTTTGGCAAGCTCATGGACTTCTCGGATTTGTTCTCGCAGAACCTCCGACAATTGTTCGAACTTCCGTCGAACTCCCAACGTGATCATTGTCTTGACTCCGACGCAACTCCTACTGCATGTCTTACTTTCATCATAGTTAATCCTGCATACTTAAAACAAAACTTTGATCGAGACAATTAATCCTAAGCAATTAACCAAGTTGTTCGGCATGTCATTGGTCCCTCGACGCTTCGTCCGATTCTTCGGCACATCGTCCTCTCCTGCAGCCTATTGCCCAATTGGCCAATTGACTCCGCAACTCTAATATCCTTGGCACAATACCCGCTCTTCTTGGCCCGATGCCCGAGTCCACGGCCCAAAGCCTTCTATCGATACGTCGACCGATCCACCGGCCCGTCGTCCAATCTTCTGACATGTTCCTCCGTCACAACATGATTTTCTTGTTTTAATTGTCTCATCCTGATCAAAGCATCCTGCGTCACTCAAAACGCAGATTAAATCATAAACATATATCAAGTAGTTTCATCATCAAAATACGAGATTCAACAATCTCCCCTTTTTTGATGATGACAACCACTTGATGACGAAGTTAAACTTAACTCCCGGAGTTCAAACAAACTCCCCCTATTAATATGCCATATTGATAGAACCTTGAATTTAAACTGAATTCAAGTCATTGCAATATTCATCATGAATACTTGCAATACGTCATCATGAACTTATGCATAACATCATACTTCTCCCCCTTTGTCATCAACAAAAAGGAGAAGTCCAACTATTCTTGTGTTTGGAATATTAGTTTAACTTATTCCATGAAAAACATAATATCAAGTTTTATCATCATGCAGTTTTGAAGCCAAAAAATTTAGCAAATGTTACATCATGCTTAGAACATTCAAGTTATCAAGTTTTAGATATGCAAGTTTTACAGAATACAAGATAGCACTTTTAGAACATGCAAGCTAGCAATGTTACAACATTTTAGAACTTGCAAGCTAGCAATTTAGAGATGTTCAAGAAGGCAACTCTTGCTTCTTGAAATATGCAAGTTGCAAGCTAGCAAATTTTTGCTTCCTTTGCAATGTTTGAGCTCGCAATTTTGCTTCCATTGCAAGGTGTAAGTTTAGCATGTTTTGCTTCTTGAGATAGGCAAGATAGTACTTTTGCAATTTTTGTTTGGCAAGCTTGTGATGTTCAAGATAACAAGCTCTTCCTTCTCTTTTGAGAAGTGTCATCTTTGCTTTCTTTGCAAAGTGCAAGCTAGCAAAATGTCAAACTAGCAAGAGATAATGTTTTACATGAGGCAAGCAAACAATTTGGCAAGTGTTACATTTGCATCTTCTCTTTAGAGGAGTGTAATTTTTGCTTTCATCTTGAATTATGTAAGCTAGCTAGTTTGCCTCTTTTCATGATATCCACGCTAGAAATTCTTGCTCCTCCCTTGTCATTGTCAAAAAGAAGGGAAGACCCTTTTTTCTTTTAATTTTCAGATTATGACAAAGGTAAATATCAATTTTATTTGTGCATCATTATATATGCAAATTAAAACATACACAATTTCAAAAACCTTATTTTTCATGCATGATACCGAAAAATCAATCATCATTAATGGGTATATCATACTTGATACTCAAACATTAAAATTTTTAAGCATTTATCAACATGTTGATCATGATACCAAGCATTCATCATTTAAAGCATTCATGATACATATCATATGCAATACATCATGTACATCATTGTCATAAGTATTGCATGCATCATTTCAAATTCATGAATATTTCATCATTGCATGCATCATGCCAAATCATAAAATATACAATATGCATGATTCCTAATCATCATTTATTTTGCAACATGATGATACCAAATTTGTCAAATTACATGCTATCATACATGATCGAAACTTCTTATTTGTATACATCAAAACAAATTAATGAATATTTCACATATTCTTATCATCACATAAGGAATTTCAAGAAGAATTATTAGGTCATGAGATAAACATTTCATGAATACAAGGAATTGCATAAAAATCATATCATAAGTGTTTCATGTATTCATATTATCACATGAAGCATACAAGACAACAATGCAAAGAAATCTTGTTATTTCTATATTATGAAATATATGATATCAAGGCTCATGATTCATTTGAAAAGATATAGCACAAAGAGCAACTTGAAACATTCTTATCAAAATCACATTTTAAATTATTCCAAGTATCAAGATATCAATATGACACTTCATTGAATTCTGAGAAATCAAAAGACAAGTTACACTTCATTTGAAGAATTCTTTTTTTGATAAATGTAGGGAGCATAATGAACGATCTTGATCTATAAAGAACTTCATGTTATAATGATCAAGATCATGATTTTAATAATTATTTTCTTTAGCAAAGAATCACAAAAGCTCTTTATTTTTGCATAAGAAATCTCATTGTATTATGATTTATAAATTCTTTCTCTACACATGAATCATGGGAGATATGTATGTGAAACAAATCTTTGCAAGTAAAAACACTATCATCCATATATCAAGATGGAATTTATGAGCATGAATCATTTCATCAAATCCATTTCAGAAAAAATATTTTATAATAAGTGTATGAGAAAATCTGATTGTTAGGATACCAATTATTAAGCAAATTTGAAAATGAAATTAACACTTTCATGCATTCAGATAAGATTTTGCTATAGATTTTCAAGTTCAATCATGAAGATAAAACATGCTCATGATCATAAAAATTTTGTATCCAAAACACATAATTTCCAACATGTTATTAAGGCATGTAATAGTGTAAAATCATCATGGCAATTAAGTGATTTGAACATTGAATCAAGAAAGTCCAAAAAATAATCTTAACAAGTTCATGTATTGGAGCACATTTTTGTCATAGGTTTTCAAATACACTCATGAAAATAACACATGCTTATCATCATGTATAGCTTAAAATCTCATGCATTGTTAATCAACATATTTAATTTCATCATTATGCATTTCTTCAAATCAAACATGATTTTTTTAAAATCAAAATCGAGAAATAACAATGGAAATCAGCGTAATACACATTATTACTTCTTAACCATGATTTTATATTTTCAATCAAGATCATTTTATTTGTTTATCATAAAATATGCAATATTATCATTTTCAAAATTACTTAGCATGATCATAATTTTTTTTTTTAAAACATGTAATTCTTAAGAAAATTAATTATAAACTAAAAGAGAAAATACATCATGAAAGCATCAAGTAATTTCAAAATAAATTAGGGAGATTTCGATTACCTCATCATTGAAAACGATTAAGGCATAGTTTGCAACCTCGCCTTTCTTGATTTTCTCCTCGTCTTCAAAGGAGCTCGATTCATCTCACTTTGTGTTCTTCTTCTTTGGCCTCTTCCTTCATTCAAGTTTATTGTTTATTTTAGATTTTTGTTTAATAAACTTATTAAGATTTAGTATTCGAAGTTCATGTTCATCATTGTCCTCATCACTTGAGTCATCGCTCAAGTGGTATTCATTTGTCCGGAGTTCCAAATCCTTCATGTTCTTTGGAAGGTGATTTTGTTCATCATGTTCATCATGTGCATTGTGCACCATTTCATATGTCATCAACGAACCAATTAGTTCTTCAAGTGGTAAGTTGTTTAGGTTTTTAGCTTCTTGTATTGCAGTTACTTTTGAATCCCACTTCTTAGAAAGAGAACGCAAAATCTTGTTTACGAGTTCAAAATCCGTAAAATATTTTCCAAGAGCTCTTAAACTATTGATGACATCCGTGAAACGGGTGTACATGCCGCCTATAGTCTCGCTTGGTTGCATTCGAAAAAGCTCAAAATCATGCAATAAAATGTGAACTTTCGAGTCTTTGACTCTACTAGTTCCCTCGTGCGTGATTTCAAGTGTTCGCAAAATGTCAAAAGCCGTTTCGCACGTAGAAATCCGATTGAACTCATTTTTGTCCAAAGCATAAAATAAGGCATTCATAGCCTTTGCGTTTAAAGAAAAATACTTCTTCTCCAAATCCGACTATTCGTTCATCGGTTTAGAGGGAAGTTGAAAACCGTTTTCAACGATATTCCACAAATCCAAATTCATAGAAATCAAGAAAACTCTCATTCGAGTTTTCCAATAAGTGTAGTCCAATCCGTTAAACAACGGTGGATGAACAACCGATAAGCCCTCATGGTTTCCGGCGTATGCCATCTCTCTTGGGTTTTAATCCATTTGAGAGTTAACCCCACTCTGATACCAATTGTTAGGATCAAAAGCACTAAGAGGAGGGGGGGGGGGGGGGGGGGGGGGGGGAATTACTGCAGCGGAAAACCTTCTGCGATTAAAATCGAAAACTGCATTCGTTCGATAGAAGTGATTTTGGTAAGAAAGCCGATTCGTAAATCACTTCAACTTTTGACTAGGAGAGATGCAGCAAAGATATAAACGCAATTTGCAGTTATGATGGAAATCAGAATTTAAGCGCAAACTGAAATACGACGTTCGTACGATAAAACTGATTTGCGTCTTAAACCCCGATTCAGAAAGCATTGAACTTTGAAACACGTTCGTAAAAACAAAGAAGGCAGTAAGCTATTGAGGAGGTTTGCAGTAAAGATAAGATGCTCAAAGTAAATGCAAACTGAGAATTAGAGTGGTTCGATCAATCTTGACCTACTCCACTTTTGGCTTCCTCCACCGATGAGGTCACAGACGTCAACTAGAGGCCTTCATTCAATAGGCGAAGGCCAACCACCCTTTTATAGTTTCACTCCTTTTGACGGGCTTAGGAGACAACCCGTACAGAATTTTCTCTCCTCTCTTTACAGCTCAGAACTTGGAAGAAAAGAGGAAGAAGAACTTTTGGCCTTTATAACAATTTTGAGCTCTAAAAATCACAGAATAAGATCAAGATTTCGGCGTGTATTCTATGCTCTCTTAGTGCTGAATGGGTGGGGTATTTATAGGCCCCAACCCAGTTCAAATTTGGAGCTCAAAACTGTCAATTCCCGAAATTCTGGGATCAGGCGGTTGCACCTCCTGACTGGAGCGGTTGCACTGCTTGGCAGAGCTTGAAGACTGAGCCTCTGGGCGGTGCCACCTCCTGTCAGGGGCGGTTGCACCTCCTGCCAAAGTTCGAAGACGGAGCTCAGGCGGTGCCACCACCTGACTGAGGCGGTTGCACCTCCTGCCAGAGCTCGAAGACCGAGCTCAGGCGGTGCTACCTCCTATCAGGGGAGGTTGCACCGCCCAGTCTCGCTCAGAGACTGAGCCCAAGCAGTGCTACCTCCTGGCTGGGGCGGTTGCACCGCCCAGTCTCACTCGGAGACTTAGCCCAGGCAGTGCTACCTCCTGGCTGGGGCGGTTGCACCTCCCAGCAAAAATCAAGGTCCGAATGGGTTGATCCATTCGGCCCAATTTGGGTTTTTTAGGGGCCCAATTGCCCCAAGATTAAGTTAATGGGATCACCTCCCATTTCCAACTTAATCATTGTGCTAACTACGATATTCCCTAAGACATTTACTACAACTTGCTCCGGTGCGTCAATCGCTTCTTTCGGCGAACTTCCGTCGATCATCCGATGAACCCTCGGTGATGCTCCTGCGGACTTCCGGCAAACTCCTGGACTTGCAATAATCCACTTGGCGAGTTCCGACGAGCTTCTTTGGCAAGCTCATGGACTTCTTGGATTTGTTCCTGCAGAACCTTCGACGACTGTCCGAACTTCCGTCGAACTCTCGAACTCCCAACGTGATCATTGTCTTGACTCCGGCACAACTCCTCCTGCATGTCTTACTTTCATTGTACTTAATCCTGCACACTTAAAACAAAACTTTGATCGAGACAATTAATCCTAAGCAATTAACCAAGTTGTCCGGTATGTCATTGGCCCCTCGACGCTTCGTCTGATTCTTCGGCGCATCGTCCTCTCCTACAGCCTATTACCCAATCGGCCAGTTGATTCCGTAACTCCGATACCCTTGGCACAATACCCGCTCTTCTTAGCCAGATGCCCGAGTCCACGGCCCAAAGCTTTTTGTCGATACGTCGACCGATCCACCGGCCCGACGTCCAATCTTCTGACATGTTCCTTCGGCACAACATGATTTTCCTGCTTTAATTGTCTCATCCTGATCAAAGCATCCTACGTCACTCAAAATGCAGATTAAATCATAAACATATATCAAGTAGTTTTATCATCAAAATACGAGATTCAACACCACCGCTCAGTCCGGCGGTGCCACCGCCGGACCTCTCGGGTGCTGGGTGGTGCCACCGCCCAGTCCGGCAGTACCACCGTCCGATCCTCGGGTTCTGAGCGGTGCCACCACCCAGTCCTACGGTTCCACTGCCCGGTCCTACGGGTCATTAGATGGGCTTCAAATTTAGCCCAAACTAAGTAATATTGGGCCCAATTGGCCCCTAATCAGGATATAGGATTATCCCTTAATCCTAACTCTAATTACATGCAAACTACGCAATTGAAAACATAGTCCTAAGCAAGTTTTCAACCAGCAAATATCAAGTCTCCTTCAAGCGAGCTTTCCAGTGATCTTCCAATGGACTTCCGATACACCATCAGATATCTTCCGGCGGACTCCCAATAAGCTCCCGATCTTGTGGCGAGTTTAGCGAGTAGCCGAGCCTTCTCGGTGATGTTCGTGAACCTCCGACGATCTCTTGGCGGACTTCCGAAAACTCCGACAAGTCCCCAATTTCTTCTTGGTTGGTTCCGGTAGCATCTCCGACGAATCTTCGGACTTTCGAACACCCATCGAACTTGAGTCCGGTAGACTTGCTTTGTGTCTTCAAGCTATCATAGTTAATCCTGGACATGTAAAACAAAAGTTTGATCTAGACAATTACTCCTAAGAAATTAATCAAGTTGTCCGGCATGTCATTGGTTCCTCCACGCTTTATCTGATTCTTCGGTGCATCATCCTCTCTTGCGGCCTATTGCCCAATCAGCCAGTTGACTCCGCAACTCCGATATCCTTGGCGCAATACCCGCTATTCTTGGCTCGATGCCCGAATCCACGGCTTGAAGCCTTCTGTCGATACGTCGACCGATCCATCGGCCCGACATCCAATCTTCTTACATGTTCCTCTAGCATAATATGATTTTCCAGCTTTAATTGTCCCATCCTGATCGAAGTATCTTGCGTCACGCAAAACGCAGATTAAATCATAAACACATATCAAGTGGTTTCATCATCAAAATACGTGATTCAACATGCACAACCATACATTTCATTTTTCATGAATGATACAAATAAATCAATCATCAAGAAAAAAAATTAATTGGGTGATGAATACAAGGAGTTATACAAAAATAAAAAATCATGTCATGAAAGATAAGATCATGTGAATACTAAAAGACATGATTCATTTTGACACATCTCCTCTTTAAATAAAATACCAAGAAGAATCGTAGGAAAACGATTAATGAAAAATCTTGATTCATAATAAATCTTAATTTTAAATATCAAGGAATCAAGATCATAATTTAGATAAAAATTTATTCAAATTTAAATAATCAAAATCATTTTCAAAGTCTAAGAGATTCGTAAAGATTATACAAATGGATTCATCAAACTCATTTTTGAAAAAATTGAGAAAGTAGGAAAAATAAATTTTTCTAGGAGAAACCTTTTCTCTTTTAAGTTGTTTCAATTCATGTGATTTATTTCATTTATGCCAAATAAAAATGTGCATCAATGTTTAGGATCGAAAAATGAATTTCGTCATAAAAACCATCAAGACCAATAAATCACAAAAATCATCATGCATCATTTTGAAAGATAAACTCATTAAGCGTGATCATTATGCATTATTTCAAATCAAACATGGTTTCATTTATTTTCAAAATATTCATCATGATAGGACATACAAGCCAAAGAAATTATTAAACATAAAGCAGATTCATCAATCATGGTTTCATTGAGCATAAGGTATTTTCAACCAAAATCATTTTGTTATTTGTTGTAGTCATGCATTTTTCTTTTTAGGAAATCTATCTTTTCATGCTTAGTTTTTTATACAAAAGCCATGCATCATCATTAAGCATGATATTAAACTTCTTAATATTTTCATTAAGACATTAAGCATGGTTTCAATCAAAATAAAAAATCATCAAGATACATATTATTTCTTCTTGAAAAACATTCATAGAATCATCATTAGATTTAAATCTAACATTTTATTCCATTAACATAAAACATGTAATTTTTGTTATCATTTTTAAAATTACTAGCATGAACATAATTTTTGTATTTTTATTTTTAAACATGTAATTTTTAAGAAAAATTAATTCTAAACTAAATTTAAAAAAAATACATTATGAAAAGCATCATGTAATTTCTAAGTAAATTAATGGGGTTTCGATTACCTCATCGTCGAAAGCTGTTAAGGCGTAGTTTGCCACCTCACCTTTGTTGATTTTCTCCTCGTCTTCAGAGGAGCTCGATTCGTCTTTTGGCAACTTCTTCTTGCATTCATAGCAAGTAGTTCCATTCTTTTTATTCTTTAATTTTTGTTTCATTAACTTTTTAAATTTCTTAGTGAGTTCATGTTCATGTTTACCATCACTTGAGTTTATACTTGAGTAGTCTTCAAATATTCTCAATACAAAATCCTTCTTGTTTTCTGGGAGGTGGTTCTCAAGTTCTTTACGTGTATTGCATATCATTTCATATATCATTAAAGACCCTAATAGTTCTTCGATTGGAAATTGGTTAAATTTTTTTATTCTTGAATAGCCGTTATTTTTTTATCTCAATTCTTATTAAGAGAATGTAAAATATTGTTTACAAGTTCAAAATCCGAAAAACATTTGCCAAAAGTATTTAAACCATTAACGACATCTGTAAAATGGAAGTACATGTCAACAATGGTTTCGCTCGGCGTCATTCGAAAAAGCTCAAAATCATATATTAAAAAATTAATTTTTGAATCTTTAACTTTGCTAGTTCCTTCATGTGTGATTTCAAGAGTGCACCAAATATCAAAAGTCATTTCGCAAGTAGAAACACGATTAAACTAATTTCTATCTAAGGCACAAAATAAGGCATTCATAGCTTTTGTATTTAGAGAAAACGTCTTCTTCTCCAAATTATTCCAATGGTTCATTAGAAGAGAAGACATTTAAAAACCAAATTCGACTATGTGCCATAAATCGAGATTCAATGAAAGCAAGAAAACTCTTATTTGAGTTTTCCAATAAGTGTATTTCGTCCCATTAAAAAAGAGAGGACGAATGAGAGAGTGACCCTCTTGAAAGCCGAAAAAAGCCATTTCTCTTGGGTGTTGAACCAACTGAGAAATCACAAGGCTCTGATACCAATTGTTAGGATCAAGAGCACTAAGAGGTGGGGGGGGGGGTGAATTATTATAGCGGAAAAATCACATTTTCAAAAACCATTTCCAACTTAAAACCATTTCATAAAGGTAATACTTTAAAAGTATACGTAAGAGAGTAATAGATGTAAAGAGCAAGTAAGGAGGTTTGCAGTTAAAGTAAATTGCTCAAAGAAATGCAAACTAGATTTTAGAGTGGTTCGTTCAACGTGACCTACATCTACTTTTGACTTCCTCCTTCGACAAGATCATTGGCGTCCACTAGAGGCATTCCTTCAATAGGCGAAAGCCAATCACCTTTTACACCCCTCTTCTCCTCTTACTGGGTTTAGGAGATAACCCGTACAAGCACTCACTCTCCTCTCTAAACAGAAATCTAAGTTTAAGCTAAGGAGGGAATACACTTATGATCGCAACAGTATTTTCTCTCTTTTAATCTCTTTGTGCTTGTGTGTTTTAACCAAGGATGAGACGGGTATTTATAGGCTTCAAGTTGATTCAAACTTGGAGCCTAAAACTTTGTCATCCCGGGTTCCCCGGGCACGGGCGGTACTACTGCCTACGTTGGGCAGTATCATCGCCTAGTGTCAGTCTGGCTAACATTGCCCTAGGCAGTACCATCGCCCAGGTCTGGCGGTACCACTGCTTGGGGGGTAGTGTTGGGTGGTACCACCGCCCAAACTGGCGGTACCATCGCTTAGCACCTTGCCAGGGGTGGTACAACCGCCCAGATTGGCGATACCACCGCTTGACATAGTCTCGAAGATTATGCCATGACAGTGAGACTTCTTAGGGCACTATTTGGGCCTCTTATTGGGCCCAACACAATTCTTACATGGGCCTAGCTGGCCCTTAATTGGGTTAGCCCAAATCCAAACCCAATTACGTGCTAACTACGAAATCCTAGGACATTTGCTAAGCTAAATAACTCCCTATGTCTATTCTTCTAGCGAGCTTTCGGCAAACTTCCGACGATCTCTTGGTAATGTTCCAACGGACTCCCGGCAAGCTCCTAGACTTTATGACGATCTTCTTGGAGAGTTGCGATGAGCTTCTCTGGCAAGCTTTGAGACTTCTCGGATGGTTCCTCCAGAACTTTCGACGAACGTTCGGACTTCCGACGAACTCTCGAACTCCCACCGTAATCATGTCCTTGACTCCGGGACTTTATTTTGCTTCATGCCTTGCTATCATAGTTAATATTGCACATGTAAAACATACTTCGATCTAGATAATTAATACTAAGAATTAATCAAGTTGTTCGGCATGTCATTGGTCCATCGATACTTCATTCGATTCTTCAGCGCATTATCCTCTCTTACGGCCTATTGCCCAATTGGCTAGTTGACTCCGTAAATCCGATATCCTTAGCGTAATATCCGCTATTCTTGGCCTGATGCCCGAATCCATGGCTCGAAGCCTTCCGTCGATACGTCGACCATTCCTCCGGCCCGACGTCCAATCTTTTGACATGTTTTCCTTCGGCATAACATGATATTTCCTGCTTTAATTGTCTCATCCTGATCGAAGCATCCTACATCACTCAAAATGCAGATTAAAACATAAACATATATCAATTAGTTTCATCATCAAAATTTGAGATTCAACAGGTGGTACTACCACTAGTGTTAGACTAGCAGACGATGGTACCACCCAGTATTGGCGATGGTATCGCTAGTACCCTGAAAACCTAGGATGAGACCATTTTGGCTCTAAATTTGAATTGACTTGGGGCCTTTAAATACCCCACTCATCCCTAGTCGATTGAAATAAGAAATTGAGTAGTAAGAGGGAAAGAATCCTTGAACAAAAAAGTTGTAATATCTTTTAAAGTTTAGTATCCATCCTCTTAAAACTTAAAGATAGTTCTAAGGGAGATGTGTGAGGAAACACTTATAAAAGCGGAGTGTAAGAGATCTTTCCTGAACCTATGAAAAAGAGAAAGAGTTGTAAGAAGGTAGTTGATCTTTTCCTGTTAAAAGAAGATCGGTAGTGAAAGCCGATGGTCTCGAGTGAAGAGAAATCGGGAGTGGACATAGGTCACGATGACCGAACCAATATAAACTCGGTTTACATTTCCTTCATGCTTTTCATTACCATTACTTATTGAATTACTTGCATATTATATTTATTTATGAAGCATGAATATCATAATTCATATTACTAAGTGAGAATAATATATACATATTATTTGTGCTTACTAAGTGAGAATAATATATACATATTATTTGTGCTTCTATTGGTATGCTAGCTATAGGTCAAAGTGTGTGAAACTCTACCACTATAATTTTATATAGTTTGTTTGACAAAACAATATATAAATAAAATACACAAAATATACAATAGACCAAAGTGGACAACATAAACCTCATCATCACTTGAAACCAACCTATACATCATATTTTCTATATTTTGTCTACTATGCAACTGATCTCTAAAGTATTTTTTAAATGTATAACCTAAAGCCATTACTTCAACATTTACGACTTGTGCACGATTAGGAACCATAAAATCAAAGCAATATCACTCATCCTAAACTCAATTGGGACACTACCAAACATAAAAGTAGACTCCTCTATCTAATATTCTAAAATACTATACATAGTAGATTTACAAGTAGGAATGTAAGGAATATATATTATATGACAAAAATGTGTCCTCCTAAGAACATGAAAATGAGACGATTTAAGAGAAATGGATATAATTGTTAAATCTCGTATTTTGATGATGAAACTACTTGATATATGTTTATGATTTAATCTGCGTTTTGAGTGACGCAGGATGGTTCGATCAGGATGAGACAATTAAAGCAGGAAAATCATGTTGTGCTGGAGGAACATGTCAGAAGATTAGACGTCGGGCTGGTAGATCGGTCGACGTATCAACAGAAGGCTCCGGGCAGTGGACTCGGGCATCGGGCCAAGAAGAGCGGTTATTGTGCCAAGGATATCGGAGTTGCGGAGTCAAATGGCCGATTGGGCAATAGGCCGTAGGAGAGGACGATGCGCCGAAGAATCATACGAAGCGTCGAGGGACCAATGACATGCCGGACAACTTGGTTAATTGCTTAGGATTAATTGTCTCGATCGAAGTTTTGCTTTAATTGTGCAGGATTAACTATCATAACGATGAAGACATAAAGCGAAACAAAGTGTCGGAGTCAAGCGCGAAGGATTTGTTGCAAGTTCGAGAGTTCGACGGAAGTCCGAAGGTTCATCGGGAATGCTACTGGAACTAGCCGAGAATGAGTTGAGAGCTTGCCGAAGGATTTTCGGAAGCTCGCCGGAAGGTTCGTTGGAAGTTCGAGGAGCTCGCCGAGAAAGATTGGAGCTTGCCGAAGAAGCTCGTTGGAACTCGCTAAGATCAAATCGTGAAGTCTAGGAGCTTGCCGGGAGTCCGCAGAATGGTTTCCGAGAGTTCATCGGAAGACCGCCGGAAGTTTGCCGAAAGCTCGCCAGAAGAAGTCTTGACTTGCGGACTTTGTAATAGCTTAGAAAATGTCTTTAAAATCATAGTTAGCATGTTAATTAGGGTTAGGATTAGGTGTTAATCCTATAACCCAAGTAGGGGCCAATTAGGCCCAAGTTCGGACTGGTTTGGACCAAGTTTGGAGCCAAACCAAGTGAGCTGAAATAGTGAAAGAGGTGGCACCGCCCAGGAGAGGATCTCCCAGCGAAGCTGGGCGGTGCAACCGCCCCAGCCAGGAGGTGGCACCGCCTGAGCTCAGTCTTCGAGCTAGACTGG
This sequence comes from Musa acuminata AAA Group, assembly GCF_036884655.1. Lineage (NCBI taxonomy): Eukaryota > Viridiplantae > Streptophyta > Magnoliopsida > Zingiberales > Musaceae > Musa > Musa acuminata. The sequence continues at coordinate 41,055,758 of NC_088345.1, forward strand.
GCGGTGCAACCTCCCTGACAGAGAGGTGGCACCGCCTGAGCTCGGTCTTCGAGCTCTGGCAGAGAGGTGCAACCGCCTCAGTCAAGAGGTGGCACCGCCTAGGGCTCAGTCTCCGAGCCAGACTCAGGCGGTGCAACCGCCCCTGACAGAGAGGTGCAACCTCCTAGGCTCAGTCTTCGAGCTCTACCAGGCGGTGCAACCGCTCCAGTCAGGAGGTGCAACCGCCTGATCCCGGAATTCCGGGATTTGATCGTTTTGAGCTCCAAATTTGAATTGGGTTGGGGCCTATAAATACCCCACCCATTCAGCACTGAAAAGATACAGACCTACACCGAATTCTTGATCTTTTCTATGATTCTAAGAGCTCAAATTTGTGTAAAGTCCTAAAGTTCTCTTTCTGTTCTTCAAGTCTTAAGTTGTAAAGAGAGGAGAGAAAGGTCCTGTATGGGTTGTCTCCTGAGCCCATCAAAAGGAGTGAATCTGTAAAAGGGCAGTTGGCCTTCGCCTATTGAAGGAAGGCCTCTAGTTGACGTCGGTGACCTCGTTGGTGGAGGAAGCCAAAAGTGGAGTAGGTCAAGACTGACCGAACCACTCTAAATCTCTGGTTTGCGTTTATTTTGAGCACTTTATCATTACTGCAAACCTCCTACATAGCTACTGCTCTCTGCGCCTTTACGAACAAGTTTCTAAGTGCTGATCTTTCCGAATTTGCATTTAGACGTAAATCGGTGTTTTCATACATTACAGTTTACGTTTACGTTTTGATTCTGCAAAACTGTCTTCTGCGCTTTTATGAACAAGTTTCTAAGTGCTGATCTTTCCGAATCTGTATTCAGACGTAAATCGGTGTTTTCATACATTACAGTTTACGTTTACGTTTTGATTCTGCAAAATTGTCTTCTGCGCTTTTACGAACGAAGTTTCTAAGTTCAGATCCCTTTAAAACTACGTTTAGACGTAAACTGTGCAAACTGTGTTTAGACGTAAAACTGTGTTTTAGACGTAAACTACTTTTAAACGCAAAACTACGTTTAGACGTAAAACTGCGTTTAGACGCAAACTGCGTTTAGACGTAAAACTACGTTTAGACGTAAAACTGTGTTTAGACGTAAAACTGCGTTTAGACGCAAACTGCACTGCGCTTAGACGCAATCTGATCTTAGACGCAAACTGCGCTTAGACGCAAACTGCGCTTAGACGCAATCTGCATTTAGACGCAAACTACATTTAGACACAAACTGTGTAAACTGCGCTTAGACGCAAACTGTGTTTAGACGTAAACTGCACTTAATCATAAGTATTCTTAGAATCGACTTTTGCATCAAAATAGTTTTATCAAACGAACGCAGCTTTCGTTTTTAATCGCTGAAAGATTTCCGCTGCACTAATTCAACCCCCCCCCCTCTTAGTGCTCTCTATCCTAACAATAATGTACCCTCAACTTTTACCATTTGATTCACAAAGAAAATGCTTAAAATAGTCAATATAGGGTGGTGAATGAGGGGGTGACGAAGAAGGAATAGGTGATTCAAGCATCTTAGACTTTATACTTGAAAAAATAATAATAATTAGTTACATGTAACTTAATAATGATTAATATAAATCATTAATCCTAAATATATTTCCTATAGTAGGCACTTCATCTACTTTCTTATCTCGAAATAAAAAAAAATCTAAAATCTACATAATGATATCATTCTATTTATATATAAAATTAAATATTATAAATAAGGAACATTATATCCAAAGTTTAGAGGAGAACAAACACTAACAAAAACTAATACACTAACCAGAGCAAATGATTAATATAAACTTAATATAAATCTGCCCCAAGTTTCACATATTGGCCATCATTATGTGTGGTTACAGTAACATTGTCAAAATTCTTCTAATACACTCCAATGCTGGCTTAATTAGCCCATAATCTATCACTAATTTTTTGCACACTTGGTTAGGAAATAATACTAATCCCATGATCTATCACTAATATTCCAAAACATTCTTGTACACTAAACTACCATTTTGGTTGTGTTCTCGCTTGAAGGATACTATTGTAGCACAAGTGTCGCCAGAAATGGATCAAACATGATCAAAGACTGGGTTCTATCGTCCTCTCCTACAGCCTATTACCCAATCGGCCAGTTGATTCCGCAACTCCAATACCCTTGGCACAATACCCGCTCTTCTTAGCCAGATGCCCGAGTCCACGACCCAAAGCTTTTTGTCGATACGTCGACCGATCCACCGGCCCGACGTCCAATCTTCTGACATGTTCCTTCGGCACAACATGATTTTCCTGCTTTAATTGTCTCATCCTGATCAAAGCATCCTACGTCACTCAAAATGCAGATTAAATCATAAACATATATCAAGTAGTTTTATCATCAAAATACGAGATTCAACACCACCGCTCAGTCCGGCGGTGCCACCGCCGGACCTCTCGGGTGCTGGGTGGTGCCACCGCCCAGTCCGGCAGTACCACCGTCCGATCCTCGGGTTCTGAGCGGTGCCACCACCCAGTCCTACGGTTCCACTGCCCGGTCCTACGGGTCATTAGATGGGCTTCAAATTTAGCCCAAACTAAGTAATATTGGGCCCAATTGGCCCCTAATCAGGATATAGGATTATCCCTTAATCCTAACTCTAATTACATGCAAACTACGCAATTGAAAACATAGTCCTAAGCAAGTTTTCAACCAGCAAATATCAAGTCTCCTTCAAGCGAGCTTTCCAGTGATCTTCCAATGGACTTCCGATACACCATCAGATATCTTCCGGCGGACTCCCAATAGGCTCCCGATCTTGTGGCGAGTTTAGCGAGTAGCCGAGCCTTCTCGGTGATGTTCGTGAACCTCCGACGATCTCTTGGCGGACTTCCGAAAACTCCGACAAGTCCCCAATTTCTTCTTGGTTGGTTCCGGTAGCATCTCCGACGAATCTTCGGACTTTCGAACACCCATCGAACTTGAGTCCGGTAGACTTGCTTTGTGTCTTCAAGCTATCATAGTTAATCCTGGACATGTAAAACAAAAGTTTGATCTAGACAATTACTCCTAAGAAATTAATCAAGTTGTCCGGCATGTCATTGGTTCCTCCACGCTTTATCTGATTCTTCGGTGCATCATCCTCTCTTGCGGCCTATTGCCCAATCAGCCAGTTGACTCCGCAACTCCGATATCCTTGGCGCAATACCCGCTATTCTTGGCTCGATGCCCGAATCCACGGCTTGAAGCCTTCTGTCGATACGTCGACCGATCCATCGGCCCGACATCCAATCTTCTTACATGTTCCTCTGGCATAATATGATTTTCCAGCTTTAATTGTCCCATCCTGATCGAAGTATCTTGCGTCACGCAAAACACAGATTAAATCATAAACACATATCAAGTGGTTTCATCATCAAAATACGTGATTCAACATGCACAACCACACATTTCATTTTTCATGAATGATACAAATAAATCAATCATCAAGAAAAAAAATTAATTGGGTGATGAATACAAGGAGTTATACAAAAATAAAAAATCATGTCATGAAAGATAAGATCATGTGAATACTAAAAGACATGATTCATTTTGACACATCTCCTCTTTAAATAAAATACCAAGAAGAATCGTAGGAAAACGATTAATGAAAAATCTTGATTCATAATAAATCTTAATTTTAAATATCAAGGAATCAAGATCATAATTTAGATAAAAATTTATTCAAATTTAAATAATCAAAATCATTTTCAAAGTCTAAGAGATTCGTAAAGATTATACAAATGGATTCATCAAACTCATTTTTGAAAAAATTGAGAAAGTAGGAAAAATAAATTTTTCTAGGAGAAACCTTTTCTCTTTTAAGTTGTTTCAATTCATGTGATTTATTTCATTTATGCCAAATAAAAATGTGCATCAATGTTTAGGATCGAAAAATGAATTTCGTCATAAAAACCATCAAGACCAATAAATCACAAAAATCATCATGCATCATTTTGAAAGATAAACTCATTAAGCGTGATCATTATGCATTATTTCAAATCAAACATGGTTTCATTTATTTTCAAAATATTCATCATGATAGGACATACAAGCCAAAGAAATCATTAAACATAAAGCAGATTCATCAATCATGGTTTCATTGAGCATAAGGTATTTTCAACCAAAATCATTTTGTTATTTGTTGTAGTCATGCATTTTTCTTTTTAGGAAATCTATCTTTTCATGCTTAGTTTTTTATACAAAAGCCATGCATCATCATTAAGCATGATATTAAACTTCTTAATATTTTCATTAAGACATTAAGCATGGTTTCAATCAAAATAAAAAATCATCAAGATACATATTATTTCTTCTTGAAAAACATTCATAGAATCATCATTAGATTTAAATCTAACATTTTATTCCATTAACATAAAACATGTAATTTTTGTTATCATTTTTAAAATTACTAGCATGAACATAATTTTTGTATTTTTATTTTTAAACATGTAATTTTTAAGAAAAAATAATTCTAAACTAAATTTAAAAAAAATACATTATGAAAAGCATCATGTAATTTCTAAGTAAATTAATGGGGTTTCGATTACCTCATCGTCGAAAGCTGTTAAGGCGTAGTTTGCCACCTCACCTTTGTTGATTTTCTCCTCGTCTTCAGAGGAGCTCGATTCGTCTTTTGGCAACTTCTTCTTGCATTCATAGCAAGTAGTTCCATTCTTTTTATTCTTTAATTTTTGTTTCATTAACTTTTTAAATTTCTTAGTGAGTTCATGTTCATGTTTACCATCACTTGAGTTTATACTTGAGTAGTCTTCAAATATTCTCAATACAAAATCCTTCTTGTTTTCTGGGAGGTGGTTCTCAAGTTCTTTACGTGTATTGCATATCATTTCATATATCATTAAAGACCCTAATAGTTCTTCGATTGGAAATTGGTTAAATTTTTTTATTCTTGAATAGCCATTATTTTTTAATCTCAATTCTTATTAAGAGAATGCAAAATATTGTTTACAAGTTCAAAATCCGAAAAACATTTGCCAAAAGTATTTAAACCATTAACGACATCTGTAAAATGGAAGTACATGTCAACAATGGTTTCGCTCGGCGTCATTCGAAAAAGCTCAAAATCATATATTAAAAAATTAATTTTTGAATCTTTAACTTTGCTAGTTCCTTCATGTGTGATTTCAAGAGTGCACCAAATATCAAAAGTCATTTCGCAAGTAGAAACACGATTAAACTAATTTCTATCTAAGGCACAAAATAAGGCATTCATAGCTTTTGTATTTAGAGAAAACGTCTTCTTCTCCAAATTATTCCAATGGTTCATTAGAAGAGAAGACATTTAAAAACCAAATTCGACTATGTGCCATAAATCGAGATTCAATGAAAGCAAGAAAACTCTTATTTGAGTTTTCCAATAAGTGTATTTCGTCCCATTAAAAAAGAGAGGACGAATGAGAGAGTGACCCTCTTGAAAGCCGAAAAAAGCCATTTCTCTTGGGTGTTGAACCAACTGAGAAATCACAAGGCTCTGATACCAATTGTTAGGATCAAGAGCACTAAGAGGTGGGGGGGGGGGTGAATTATTATAGCGGAAAAATCACATTTTCAAAAACCATTTCCAACTTAAAACCATTTCATAAAGGTAATACTTTAAAAGTATACGTAAGAGAGTAATAGATGTAAAGAGCAAGTAAGGAGGTTTGCAGTTAAAGTAAATTGCTCAAAGAAATGCAAACTAGATTTTAGAGTGGTTCGTTCAACGTGACCTACATCTACTTTTGACTTCCTCCTTCGACAAGATCATTGGCGTCCACTAGAGGCATTCCTTCAATAGGCGAAAGCCAATCACCTTTTACACCCCTCTTCTCCTCTTACTGGGTTTAGGAGATAACCCGTACAAGCACTCACTCTCCTCTCTAAACAGAAATCTAAGTTTAAGCTAAGGAGGGAATACACTTATGATCGCAACAGTATTTTCTCTCTTTTAATCTCTTTGTGCTTGTGTGTTTTAACCAAGGATGAGACGGGTATTTATAGGCTTCAAGTTGATTCAAACTTGGAGCCTAAAACTTTGTCATCCCGGGTTCCCCGGGCACGGGCGGTACTACTGCCTACGTTGGGCAGTATCATCGCCTAGTGTCAGTCTGGCTAACATTGCCCTAGGCAGTACCATCGCCCAGGTCTGGCGGTACCACTGCTTGGGGGGTAGTGTTGGGTGGTACCACCGCCCAAACTGGCGGTACCATCGCTTAGCACCTTGCCAGGGGTGGTACAACCGCCCAGATTGGCGATACCACCGCTTGACATAGTCTCGAAGATTATGCCATGACAGTGAGACTTCTTAGGGCACTATTTGGGCCTCTTATTGGGCCCAACACAATTCTTACATGGGCCTAGCTGGCCCTTAATTGGGTTAGCCCAAATCCAAACCCAATTACGTGCTAACTACGAAATCCTAGGACATTTGCTAAGCTAAATAACTCCCTATGTCTATTCTTCTAGCGAGCTTTCGGCAAACTTCCGACGATCTCTTGGTAATGTTCCAACGGACTCCCGGCAAGCTCCTAGACTTTATGACGATCTTCTTGGAGAGTTGCGATGAGCTTCTCTGGCAAGCTTTGAGACTTCTCGGATGGTTCCTCCAGAACTTTCGACGAACGTTCGGACTTCCGACGAACTCTCGAACTCCCACCGTAATCATGTCCTTGACTCCGGGACTTTATTTTGCTTCATGCCTTGCTATCATAGTTAATATTGCACATGTAAAACATACTTCGATCTAGATAATTAATACTAAGAATTAATCAAGTTGTTCGGCATGTCATTGGTCCATCGATGCTTCATTCGATTCTTCAGCGCATTATCCTCTCTTACGGCCTATTGCCCAATTGGCTAGTTGACTCCGTAAATCCGATATCCTTAGCGTAATATCCGCTATTCTTGGCCTGAAGCCCGAATCCATGGCCCGAAGCCTTCCGTCGATACGTCGACCATTCCTCCGGCCCGACGTCCAATCTTTTGACATGTTTTCCTTCGGCATAACATGATATTTCCTGCTTTAATTGTCTCATCCTGATCGAAGCATCCTACATCACTCAAAATGCAGATTAAAACATAAACATATATCAATTAGTTTCATCATCAAAATTTGAGATTCAACAGGTGGTACTACCACTAGTGTTAGACTAGCAGACGATGGTACCACCCAGTATTGGCGATGGTATCAATAGTACCCTGAAAACCTAGGATGAGACCATTTTGGCTCTAAATTTGAATTGACTTGGGGCCTTTAAATACCCCACTCATCCCTAGTCGATTGAAATAAGAAATTGAGTAGTAAGAGGGAAAGAATCCTTGAACAAAAAAGTTGTAATATCTTTTAAAGTTTAGTATCCATCCTCTTAAAACTTAAAGATAGTTCTAAGGGAGATGTGTGAGGAAACACTTATAAAAGCGGAGTGTAAGAGATCTTTCCTGAACCTATGAAAAAGAGAAAGAGTTGTAAGAAGGTAGTTGATCTTTTCCTGTTAAAAGAAGATCGGTAGTGAAAGCCGATGGTCTCGAGTGAAGAGAAATCGGGAGTGGACATAGGTCACGATGACCGAACCAATATAAACTCGGTTTACATTTCCTTCATGCTTTTCATTACCATTACTTATTGAATTACTTGCATATTATATTTATTTATGAAGCATGAATATCATAATTCATATTACTAAGTGAGAATAATATATACATATTATTTGTGCTTACTAAGTGAGAATAATATATACATATTATTTGTGCTTCTATTGGTATGCTAGCTATAGGTCAAAGTGTGTGAAACTCTACCACTATAATTTTATATAGTTTGTTTGACAAAACAATATATAAATAAAATACACAAAATATACAATAGACCAAAGTGGACAACATAAACCTCATCATCACTTGAAACCAACCTATACATCATATTTTCTATATTTTGTCTACTATGCAACTGATCTCTAAAGTATTTTTTAAATGTATAACCTAAAGCCATTACTTCAACATTTACGACTTGTGCACGATTAGGAACCATAAAATCAAAGCAATATCACTCATCCTAAACTCAATTGGGACACTACCAAACATAAAAGTAGACTCCTCTATCTAATATTCTAAAATACTATACATAGTAGATTTACAAGTAGGAATGTAAGGAATATATATTATATGACAAAAATGTGTCCTCCTAAGAACATGAAAATGAGACGATTTAAGAGAAATGGATATAATTGTTAAATCTCGTATTTTGATGATGAAACTACTTGATATATGTTTATGATTTAATCTGCGTTTTGAGTGACGCAGGATGGTTCGATCAGGATGAGACAATTAAAGCAGGAAAATCATGTTGTGCTGGAGGAACATGTCAGAAGATTAGACGTCGGGCTGGTAGATCGGTCGACGTATCAACAGAAGGCTCCGGGCAGTGGACTCGGGCATCGGGCCAAGAAGAGCGGTTATTGTGCCAAGGATATCGGAGTTGCGGAGTCAAATGGCCGATTGGGCAATAGGCCGTAGGAGAGGACGATGCGCCGAAGAATCATACGAAGCGTCGAGGGACCAATGACATGCCGGACAACTTGGTTAATTGCTTAGGATTAATTGTCTCGATCGAAGTTTTGCTTTAATTGTGCAGGATTAACTATCATAACGATGAAGACATAAAGCGAAACAAAGTGTCGGAGTCAAGCGCGAAGGATTTGTTGCAAGTTCGAGAGTTCGACGGAAGTCCGAAGGTTCATCGGGAATGCTACTGGAACTAGCCGAGAATGAGTTGAGAGCTTGCCGAAGGATTTTCGGAAGCTCGCCGGAAGGTTCGTTGGAAGTTCGAGGAGCTCGCCGAGAAAGATTGGAGCTTGCCGAAGAAGCTCGTTGGAACTCGCTAAGATCAAATCGTGAAGTCTAGGAGCTTGCCGGGAGTCCGCAGAATGGTTTCCGAGAGTTCATCGGAAGACCGCCGGAAGTTTGCCGAAAGCTCGCCAGAAGAAGTCTTGACTTGCGGACTTTGTAATAGCTTAGAAAATGTCTTTAAAATCATAGTTAGCATGTTAATTAGGGTTAGGATTAGGTGTTAATCCTATAACCCAAGTAGGGGCCAATTAGGCCCAAGTTCGGACTGGTTTGGACCAAGTTTGGAGCCAAACCAAGTGAGCTGAAATAGTGAAAGAGGTGGCACCGCCCAGGAGAGGATCTCCCAGCGAAGCTGGGCGGTGCAACCGCCCCAGCCAGGAGGTGGCACCGCCTGAGCTCAGTCTTCGAGCTAGACTGGGCGGTGCAACCTCCCTGACAGAGAGGTGGCACCGCCTGAGCTCGGTCTTCGAGCTCTGGCAGAGAGGTGCAACCGCCTCAGTCAAGAGGTGGCACCGCCTAGGGCTCAGTCTCCGAGCCAGACTCAGGCGGTGCAACCGCCCCTGACAGAGAGGTGCAACCTCCTAGGCTCAGTCTTCGAGCTCTACCAGGCGGTGCAACCGCTCCAGTCAGGAGGTGCAACCGCCTGATCCCGGAATTCCGGGATTTGATCGTTTTGAGCTCCAAATTTGAATTGGGTTGGGGCCTATAAATACCCCACCCATTCAGCACTGAAAAGATACAGACCTACACCGAATTCTTGATCTTTTCTATGATTCTAAGAGCTCAAATTTGTGTAAAGTCCTAAAGTTCTCTTTCTGTTCTTCAAGTCTTAAGTTGTAAAGAGAGGAGAGAAAGGTCCTGTATGGGTTGTCTCCTGAGCCCATCAAAAGGAGTGAATCTGTAAAAGGGCAGTTGGCCTTCGCCTATTGAAGGAAGGCCTCTAGTTGACGTCGGTGACCTCGTTGGTGGAGGAAGCCAAAAGTGGAGTAGGTCAAGACTGACCGAACCACTCTAAATCTCTGGTTTGCGTTTATTTTGAGCACTTTATCATTACTGCAAACCTCCTACATAGCTACTGCTCTCTGCGCCTTTACGAACAAGTTTCTAAGTGCTGATCTTTCCGAATTTGCATTTAGACGTAAATCGGTGTTTTCATACATTACAGTTTACGTTTACGTTTTGATTCTGCAAAACTGTCTTCTGCGCTTTTATGAACAAGTTTCTAAGTGCTGATCTTTCCGAATCTGTATTCAGACGTAAATCGGTGTTTTCATACATTACAGTTTACGTTTACGTTTTGATTCTGCAAAATTGTCTTCTGCGCTTTTACGAACGAAGTTTCTAAGTTCAGATCCCTTTAAAACTACGTTTAGACGTAAACTGTGCAAACTGTGTTTAGACGTAAAACTGTGTTTTAGACGTAAACTACTTTTAAACGCAAAACTACGTTTAGACGTAAAACTGCGTTTAGACGCAAACTGCGTTTAGACGTAAAACTACGTTTAGACGTAAAACTGTGTTTAGACGTAAAACTGCGTTTAGACGCAAACTGCACTGCGCTTAGACGCAATCTGATCTTAGACGCAAACTGCGCTTAGACGCAAACTGCGCTTAGACGCAATCTGCATTTAGACGCAAACTACATTTAGACACAAACTGTGTAAACTGCGCTTAGACGCAAACTGTGTTTAGACGTAAACTGCACTTAATCATAAGTATTCTTAGAATCGACTTTTGCATCAAAATAGTTTTATCAAACGAACGCAGCTTTCGTTTTTAATCGCTGAAAGATTTCCGCTGCACTAATTCAACCCCCCCCTCTTAGTGCTCTCTATCCTAACAATAATGTACCCTCAACTTTTACCATTTGATTCACAAAGAAAATGCTTAAAATAGTCAATATAGGGTGGTGAATGAGGGGGTGACGAAGAAGGAATAGGTGATTCAAGCATCTTAGACTTTATACTTGAAAAAATAATAATAATTAGTTACATGTAACTTAATAATGATTAATATAAATCATTAATCCTAAATATATTTCCTATAGTAGGCACTTCATCTACTTTCTTATCTCGAAATAAAAAAAAATCTAAAATCTACATAATGATATCATTCTATTTATATATAAAATTAAATATTATAAATAAGGAACATTATATCCAAAGTTTAGAGGAGAACAAACACTAACAAAAACTAATACACTAACCAGAGCAAATGATTAATATAAACTTAATATAAATCTGCCCCAAGTTTCACATATTGGCCATCATTATGTGTGGTTACAGTAACATTGTCAAAATTCTTCTAATACACTCCAATGCTGGCTTAATTAGCCCATAATCTATCACTAATTTTTTGCACACTTGGTTAGGAAATAATACTAATCCCATGATCTATCACTAATATTCCAAAACATTCTTGTACACTAAACTACCATTTTGGTTGTGTTCTCGCTTGAAGGATACTATTGTAGCACAAGTGTCGCCAGAAATGGATCAAACATGATCAAAGACTGGGTTCTATCAACTCAATCAGTCACATTTGTTCCGAAATCAAAATCCTATTGATTATTTACTAACAATTACTACGTTCTATCAACTCAATCAGACAATTTTTCGGTTTTACCAAAAAGAGATATGAACACCAATAACTTTGACAAAATATGTAGTGACAGATAAAGATGTTATCATAGGGAGGAGAGGAGAGGAAGGGAAGGTGATGCCAATGGCTTGGTGTTCGGTGATGCTATTAACGAAGTTGTTGCCAAGTTCAACGTGCCGGAGAGGAGAGGAGCGGCTTGGTGCTCGATGATGCTATTGACGAAGATGTTGTCGAGCTGAACACGTTGAAGAGGAGAGAAGGTCGATGCTGCTCAGTGATGCAGCCAACAAAGCTGCTGTCAAGCTTCACACATTGGAGAGGAGAGGAGGTTGTTGCTGCTCAGTAATGCCACCAACGAAGCCACTGTCGATTTCAACACACCAGAGATGAGAGGTACTCGTGATCGTCACCACTTACACTAGGGTTACACTTGTTCGATGCAACCCACAAGTGTAACCCCTTTGTCAATTAAGTGAAACTTAACCTGACTAGATATGTAGGATTCGACCTAAATTGATCGGACTTGGATTAAGACTCCAATCGGAACGAATCAGCCCTTGGATCAATTAAGTTTGAATCAGACTAATTTAATAAAAAGGGATAACTTGAGTTCAAGAATATTTTTGATATTTTAATAAAAAAATGCTCTAATAAATATCAAATATTGGGCATCATATGATAAAACTTTATTAATATATTTTTTTGAATAAATTATCCTTAAAAATATAAATGTAGTTAGAAACGTATCATAGCACTAAAACTTTCAATTCTCCTACAACCAACAAAATAAACATCATTGATGTAGAATTCTTGCTCGAAGGGGGATAATGGGATGGGATTCGATGAACAGCCATGCCAAAGGGCACCTCACACGAAGAGACGACATCGGGCCTTCGCCTATATGGAGTTCGTAGTGTGGAAGGCGCCTGCACGACATCCATCGCGTTTCCTTCATATCGATTATGTAATCAAGTTGTCAGATCCACACTCGACAATGGATCTAATAACTTGACGATTCTCACTCGATGCTAACATGAACCAGACAGGAATGGTTTAGTAACTACCTCACGGCAGACAATAGTATAAAATGGTATCCTCTCATCAGAAGGCCGTAAACCCCTTGCCCCCAGTTTTTCCCCTCCTCTAACATCCAAACCCTAATTAGGCAAGCGAGGTGAGCCAAATTGAGACACCTTTGGAGCAATTCATCGGCGTTGAAGGCCTTTGAGGCTATCTAGGTTTGGATTTTTCTCTCTTCCTTCTTTCCCTTTGTCCTCATTGTTTTCCATCGATTATTTCACCGGCTCGTCCCTTGAAATTGTGGTTTCCGAAGTTCAACATGGTCGTTGATTTCATGAAAAGAATTGTCTTTGAATTTTTAACTTTGTTCACATTTTTTTCTTGTTAATGCATTTTGTGAACCGAAGCGATTTTGAGCAAGTTCATGTTAGGAAAAGAGTCGGTACTAAGAGAGGGGGGGGTGAATTAGTGCAACGGTAAAAATTACGTCGGTTCAACGGTAAAAATTACGTCGGTTCAAAATTTTTTGTACGATTAAAACCGATCTCGGAAAGATGCTTAGATTGAAGGTGTATTCGTAAACATATTGAAGATAGTTTATAGTTAATGTAAATTACAATAAGTAAATACAAACCATATTTTATAGTTGTTCGACCATCATGACCTACATCCACTTCGTCGATTTCTCTTTCGTCGAGGCCACTGGCATCCATTATCGGTCTTCCTTCAATCTACCTTTTATAACTCGATTCTTCTTTTATCGGATTTAGGAGATAACCCTTACACCCCCCACTTACTCCTCTCTCAAACTATTATAATACTTAGAACTTTTGAGAGGAGTTCATACAAGATTACAATAGTATTTCTTTCTATTTTTACTCTCAAGTCTTGTATTTTTTTAACTAGGGATGAGAGGGGTATTTATAGACCTCAAGTTGATTCAAACTTGGAGCCTAAAAATATCTCATCCCGGGTTTCCTAGGTTCGGGCAGTACCACCGCCTATGCTGGGCAGTACCACCGCTAGTGTCAGTCTGACACTAACACTGCACTGGGCGGTACCACCACCTGGTACTGGGCCACTAGGCGGTACCATCGCCTTACATAGTCTCGAAGATTGTGCCATGACGGTGCCACTTCTTGGGTCACTGTTTGGGCCTCTTATTGGGCCCAACACAGTCCTTACATGGGCACAACTGGCCCCTAATTGGGTTGGCCCAACTCCAATCTCAATTACGTGTTAACTACGAAATCTAAGGTATACTTAAGCTAAAAAAAGTCCCTAGGTCTTGGTTTCTTCTAGTGATCTTCTGATGATCTTCCGGCGAACTTCCGATGATCTCCCGGCAATGTTACAACAAGCTTCCAGTAAACTCTTGGACTTCACGATGATCTTCTTAGTGAGTTCCGATGAGCTTCTTTTGACAAGCTCTAGGACTTCTCGGTTGGTTCCTATAGAACTTCCGACGAATGTCTAGACTTCCGATGAACTCTCGAACTCCCAACGAAATCGCGTCCTTGACTCCAAGACTTCATTTTACTTCATGTCTTGCTATCATAGTTAATCCTGCATATGTAAAACCTACTTCGATCTAAACAATTATTACTAAGTATGAATCATGTTGTCCAGCATGTCATTGGTCCATCGACGCTTCGTTCGATTCTTCGGCGCATCGTCCTCTCTTGCAGCCTATTGCCTAATCGGCCAGTTGACCTCCGCAAGTCCGATATCCTTGGCATAATGTCCGCTCTTCTTGGCCCGATGCCTGAATTCACAGCCCGAAGCCTTCTGTTGATACGTCGACCAATCCTTCGGCTCGACGTCTAATCTTCTAACATGTTTTCCTCCAGCCCAATATGATTTTTTCTGCTTTAATTGTCTCTCCCTGATCGAAGCATCCTATGTCACTTAAAACGCATATCAAATCATAAACAATTATCAATTGGTCTCATCATCAAAATACGAGATTCAATAGTTCAAACACTTTTCTTTGGCAATGGTAATTCTATCATTTGAATTATTTCACTTTTTTTGCCCATTTGTATGTCACTCATTTCTTAGAAGTAAATATGTTTTTCAGGTTATATTTTTGATAATGCATGCTCTGTAATGTCAAGAAGGAAGTAGCAAATTGGATGATACTATATCTTACCAATTCTTTATTGCTTGTGAATTTTCTCATCATATTTAAAGCCCCAATATAATTATAGAGAAATCCAACAACAAAGAGTATCCTTTCTAAATTCTTCTTGATTTTAGAAATATTTTTAATATCCTCCATTAAATCAATATAATGTGTCATACATAGAGTTCAATATAAGCATTTTCTTTTTGCTTCAAGTAATTTATCTAAGACAAAAAATAACAAAATTGATAAAACTTGGGAGTCACATAGTTCTTCTATTCAAATTAGAGACAAAGTAATTAAAAAATTAAAAATATATATATAATATAAATCTTATTAGCTAACACATAGTTGCTTCAATTATTGGTTATAACTTGGACGATATTTTGTTCATCAATTTCTTCTACAAACTTATCAAGCAAATCATATATTTTTTCTCTAGATTTCATAAAAAATTATACATATATTGACTTCACAAACATGAGTCATAAAGAATAGTTAAATATAAAATTAATTATATTCCTATATCTCCAAGTAGTTCAAGCAACTGACATAATAAAGTAACCATACTTTAGCCATGATTCTTTGTGGCACTTTAATAAGTTATTTGTATAATCTAACTCTTTTTTCAGTAATAAAACTCACATCTCATAATAACTTGGAGGATTTAATCCCCTACTATATCGTTCAAGAACTTCAATCATCTTCTTAAAACTATCTAAACGAGTTGTACTAAAAGGAAGACCAACCTAATAGAAGAAACGAGCAATGTGCTGAATTATTCTTCCTTTTATTTTCTTATTACTAGCATCACTTATATTTATTTATCTTAATTTTACTCCTACTTGCCTTTGTTGTTTCTGTGATCCTATATATATATATATATATATATATATATATATATATATATATATATATATATACTATTTTCTTATTTGGATTGACATGTTCAAAATAATCTTCTTCTTCATCATCTTTAATATGTTCAACACTATCCTATAATAAAATTTTATAAAATTTATTCTTTTACATCTTTTTTTCATTTATATAAGCCAGCAACTCTTTTTTTTCATCAAGTGGACACTTTTTTTAGGTCGATGCATTCTTGAAATTTTTTACTAAATACTGCTTTGCATAAATAATACCACCTATAGTAGTCTTATTACAAAAGATACAAGTAACTGTATTAGGATCTTTAGGATTCTTTAGATAATTATATTTTCAAACAAGATCCTTTCTTAATTTTTTTTGAAGAATCTACTAGATTGCTTTGTACACTTGTCACTTGTCGAAGGGATTTATGTCTTGTTAGTGCTGGTTAAATTCTTGGTTAGCAAAACCAATTAGTTGTTTTTCAGGTTAATGTTTTATATAAACCACTCATTTGTTTTTCAGGTTTCTTTTTTTTACATTTGAAACTTAGTCTCTTTAGCTTTTTACTGATCTGTCATAAAGAAACTCTTCTAGGCTGACCCTAATTCAAGTCCTTCCTACTAAGATATCTAAAGATCGGTTAACACTTTTGGGATTCTTTTGTTTGCTTTCTCTACCTATTGTAGAGAACGACTTCAGTACTCTTACTAACAAGGGTATGTCTCACCTGACAGAGCATCCTTGAGGTTTCGCTGCATGCGTCAAAGTGCGGTAACCCTCGATGTGCTTATAAACTCTTCTTCCATAGTAGGAACTGCAAGGTACGCGGCAATGGAGGTTGTACCCCATGCAAAAAAGATCTGGCTTCTTTTGTTGCAACATGCCAGTGCTTGCCAAGAGTTTTGAGTGCCATGTGCCACGGTGCAAGTATGTGTGCATTTCAGTTTCCAATTGCTATACCTCACCTTCTCTATTTCTGCCAAGACTGTCACTGATGGTTTTTCTAAACGTAGGGATCTGAAGAGGAAGTTGAGACTGTCACTGATGGACTTTGAAGAGCTGGATCAAAGAAAAGAATCAGGATGCAAAGTAGCATTTCTGAATCCACTATTTGACAAAATGAGCAGTTCCAAGTTTGCATCATGGAGGAACGTGTGAGGGCCCTGGAGCCAAATTAGTTACTATCTTCAAGTCAGTGGAGTAGCAGTTGTATCCAAATTTTGCTCGGCTTGACGGTAAAGATTAAGAGAAGAATACAATGTTTATTACAGACTGTAAATATGTAGGAATCACCAACAATAGGTACAGCAAGAAAGTATTCAGAATTCCTTGGGTGATGCTTGTACGAAGAAGAATTCGCCTTGTGTATTTGTAATCACCAATTTTCACGGATAACAAAGGAAGAATAAGCTAAAGGGAAGGGATAACAGTGAAATAGATAGTGAACTAACCACAGCTACATTAGCTTTCTTGTATATAACTTGTGTGATGGCCATTCTTTTGTGTGTCCAAATGAACAAGTGGCTATGCATTATGATGCTATCTTTTGTACAGGGAGGAAGTTTCTCATGTGTTAATAGTGTTCCTTCAATTACTCTTCACTTCGTCACGGAGAATTGCTATTGCAATCAGTTAGGGTCAGTTCCGTACAAGATGTAACATTTGAGATTCTGTGTTTGAAGTTACGGATGTATGCGGTAAACACCAAATCTATAATGACAGAATATTTTCCTCCCTTACCATAAATTAAATAACCATAATTAATATGTTATCTTATTTTGATGATTAATTTTTTTTGTATTATGATTAAAAAATAGTTAAAATTGATTTCCTTGATGGTGCGGGCAAGTTAAGAATTTAGTTAGTCAATTAATTAAGTAAATAATTTAAATTTATTAATTGATATATTTCTTATTATTTATAGAAAGTAATTATTTTGAATTTTATTTTTGTGTCTGAATCATAAAAAAAATGTTGTCATTCTAATTTTACGTTTGAAAATGATATACAAATAAATTAAATAAAAAATAAATTATTACTTATCTATGGTGCTCATCTTCTTGTATATAAAGAGGCTGATTGGATTAAGAAGAGATAGGATTCTTTACCTTTTTTGTTTCTAATCAACTTTTGATTCATGTCTTGAAATCTTTAATATTGAAATTATTATAATTTTATGATTAAAATAATATTTTAATCTTAAAATTTTATTATTAATAAATAATGATCATTGATTTGTGATGTTAAAATGATTATTTGACTTATAATGGTTTCTTTAACTTAAATAAAATTTAAGATTGATTAACTATTAATTTTTTTATTGTTAGATTAACATAATAGTTCTAATTTATTAAATTAGATATATTTATGTTTCAAAAATTATGTGTGATTTTTTATGATTTAATTAATTTTAAAATTGGGACCAAAAATTTTAATTACTTAATTCATGGATTTGAGTTACACTTTAATAATTTAAAGTATTTCTGAAAATATTAAAATCTAATTTAATTAGATATGTTTAATTGGGGACTAACCTAAGTTAAGTTGATATGCTTGATCGGGTCGACCTAGCCCTTATGGCTAGACACGACCATAATCCAACCTATGTGGTAAAGCATGACCCAACCCATGTGGCCTAGTATGACTCAACTCATGTGACCATGTATAACCCAACCTTTGTAGTTAAGCATAATTCAGATCATGTGATCAATTATAGTCTAGCCCATGTGGCTAGACATGACCTAGCCCATATGATCAAACACGATCGAGCCCATGTGGCTAGACACGACCTAACCCATGAGCCAAGCATGACCCAATTTAATGATAAGGTTCGGTCTAACCCATGAGTGAAGCTTAACCCAACCCGTGAGACTAGGCCTATTCAATTATGTGTAGAGAAATCTAGGGGTGACATCACATGCGCAATATAAGAATAGAAAATAAAAATCTCAAATTTCTAAAATTGTATTTGTCGTCGTGTGAGGATTGGTGTGCAAAAAACCTGTGAAACTTAAATCCATATGTGAGATAGTTATGTTTTATCTAAAGAGATCGTATATCAATAAATCCCTACATATTTATATAAGAGGATGAAAGAGGTCAAGCGTCCTCCTCTCTAACGGTGATCCACATAGTAGAGCTACAACGATGCTCCTTAAATCGCTGCTCAAAACTCCACACCTGCTATCTGAGGAGGAGAAGGTGAGAGGAGAATAGGAGGTGGTAACCAAGAAAACCCTTGACCTATGAGTCTTAGGTTCCCTCCTATTTATAGAGGTCCCCTATCTAGATTAGTAGATCTCTATCCACTAATCTCTCGTTGGCTCTTACTGGATTTCATCCATAGGATCCAATAATTTATGGGCTTATTAGATATCCAATAAGATAGGGACTCCGACGGATATCTCATATTCGAACCTCTACTCATCGCAATATCTACCATTTGTGTGTGACCCTCTAGGCCTAATATTGAATTGGCTGTGAGTCATATCTGTCAGAAATCCTTCTAGCTAGTGAATTATTATCTCCATAATAATTCACTCGACTTATCAACTATGGACGTACTATGCCACTATGCTGTAATCCCAAACGATACAAGGGAATCTAATCCATTGGACCTATCTGTTCTCAATTACCATGTATTTAAAGGTCATTATCCATCTAATACCCCAAAGATGATATACCTTATTAAATCTCGGATTTTGATGATGAAATCAATTGATGTGTTTGTGATCTAATCTGTGTTTTAAGTGACACAAGATAAGCTTCGATCAGGAAAGACAATTAAAGTAAAAAGAATCAATGTTGGGCTAGAGTGGAACATATCAGAAGATTGGACGTCGAGCTGAAGCAATAGTCGACGTATCGGTAGAAGGCTTCGTGCCATGAGTTTGGGCATCGGGCTTAAAAGAGCGGACATTGCACCAAAGAGATTAGAGTTGCAGAGGTTAACATGCCGATTGGACAAAAGATTGTAAAAGAGGACAATGCGCCGAAGGATTGGACGAAGCGTTGATGAACTAATGATATGCCAGAAAACATTTGATTAAATGCTTTGTAATATTTTCCTAAATCGAGTTAGTTTAGGTAGTAATTGGATTAGTTTAGAATGTAATTAGGTCAACTCAATTAGGGGGCAATTAGGCCCAAAATAAGGCTAAGTTGGGCCAGATGGAAGGCCCACTCAACCACTTGGAGCCTTTCCAAGCGGTGGCATCGCCCAGGGTGGGCGGTGGAACTGCTTGAGGCTCAGTCTCCAAGAGGTCTGGGTGGTGGTACCGTCAAGACTGGGCGATGGTACCACCGGCAATTAATGCTACCAAGCAGTGATACCACCAGACTGGGTTGTGGTACCGCCCAATGTCATAGTATCAAGCGGTAGTACTGCCTACTACTAGTGGTAGTACCACCAGTACCCCGAAAATCGAGGATATGATACTTTTTAGCTCTAATTCTGAAGTCAATTGAGGGCTATAAATTTCCCTTACTTCTCAGTTGGTAAAGTACAGAGAAATGATAAGGACTGAACTAAAACTATAGTGAAATAGCTTGCAAAAGTTGAGAGCTCTCCTCCATCATTTCTAAGTGTGAAAGTCTGTAAAAGGAGAGTGAGCCACTTGTGAAAGTTCTATAAAGTGGTGGTTGATCTTTGCCCTTAAAAAAAGATCAATAGTGGAAACTAGTGATCTCATTTGAGGAGGTGTCAATAGTGGATGTAGGTCAGACGACTGAACCACTATAAAATTGGTGTGATCTCTGCTTGGTGCATACTTTACTTTTGTTGCATTCTACTTTACTTCATTACAAACTATCCAATCGATTCCTCTCTACTCACTTACAAACTTATTCGAGTCAAACGTCTTTTCAAAATGTTTTCATAGAACTAAGAGTTTTATCGCACCAAGTTTTTCGAAGTTGTTTAAATTTGTCATTTTTATCTGCTGCACTAATTCACCCTTCCTTTTAGTGCCGACTCGATCCTAACATATCTGGCATGGTACTATTAGGCTTATATAGTTTCTACTCGATTCTCGCTTTAATCAAATTCTCCTAAATAACTCTTTCTCTCTTAATTTGAATGACCCTAGTGTTGAGAAATCTTGGAGGCGACATCATATGCATAGTGGAAGAATAGAAAATAAAATCTCCAATTCCCAAAGATATGTTCGTCGTTGTGCGAAGATTAATGCATAAAAATCCATAAAATAAAAAACTACGTGTGAGATAGATTTTGTTACCTAGAGAGATTGTATATCCTTGAATCCCTACAGATCTCTAGGAGAGGGTGAAGGAGGTCAAGTCCCCTCCTCTCTGATGGTGATCCATACAGTAGGGCTGCGATGACGCTCCTCAAAACTCAAAACCTACTCTGAGGTGGAGAGGGGGAGGAGAATAGGAGAAGACAACCAAAAAGACTCTTTTCTATGAACCACTAGTTCCCTCCTATTTATAGAGGTCCCCTATTGGGTATTGGATCTCTATCCAACTACCCAAACCTCTTATATTAGTAGATCTCGATCTAATAATCTCTCATGGGCTTTTATTGGATCTTATTCATAGGATCCAATAATTCAGGGGCTTATTAGATATCCAATAAGATAAGAGCTTTGGTGGATATCTCATATCTGAACCTCTACTCATCGCAATGCTTACCATATATGTGTGACCCTCTAGGCCCAATATCGACCTGGCCGTGAGTGATACCTGTTAGAACTCCTTCTGACTTAATGAATTATTATCTTCATAATAATTCACTCGACTCATCGATTGCGGATGTACTAGGCCACTACGCCACAATCCCCAGATCATACAAGGAAATCCAATCTATTAGACCTATCTGTCCTCAATTACCGTGTACCTATAGTCCCTTATCTATCTAATATCCCAGAGCCCGTATACCGAGCATGGTGTCATCAGATCTATATGGTTTCTACTCGAGTCTCGCTCTAATTGGATTCTCCCGAAGAATACTTTCTCTCTCAATTCGAACGACTCTAGCTAGGGATTTTTCTGAGCAAGAACACATGGGACATTCCTCTCAAGACACCAAGAGTGGATGATCCTCTATTGACACTCAATAGCCCTCGTAAGATTAACTACCCCTCCCGATGATCGGCTGTGCTAGATCTAGGACATCCAAACCTATAAGTCTAATATCAAAGAGTGGAGCACTCATACAGGACATCCTTGGTGTTTCAAGTCTAAGGACCAAATACACCATTGGGACCACGGAATCACTGTTTGACAATAAGGCATCATCAACCATTCAGCATTCCGTAAGCAGATTAATTAGTGAACTTATTCCCCAATGAGCACCTGTATTGTATCCCTATTGCCCCCACACGAGCAGCTATGAGACCAACTGCATCCATCATATGGACGAGTATACAACACACCAATCTGTCCGACTATCTCGATGTCCCTCTCAAGTAATCTATGACTAAGATTATTTAGGATCTGTGTTTAAAGGCGAATCGGTCTCATTATCATGATCTCATCACGATCTGATTCTCATTGCATAGATCCAAGGACTTCACAAAATATATATATATATATATAACAAGTAATATAATGTAATAAATACCAAAATATAATAAGAAAAAAGACTGCGTGTCAAGTCACACGTGCCATCACTCACGTGAATGGCTTGTAGGGCACATATGACTAGCACCTAGTTAGGGATTTGTCTGAGCAAGAATACATAAGATATTCCTCTTATGACACTGAGAGTGGATGATCCTCTATCGATACTCAATAGTTTTTGTAAGGTTGACTACCACTCTTGATGATTGGTTGTGCTAGATTTGGAATTTCTAGGACTATAAATTCGGTATCAAAGAGTGGAGTACTCATACATGACATCCTTGGTGTCTCAAGTATAAGGACCATATACACCATTGGGATAACAGAATCACTATCTGACAATAAGACATCATCAACCATTCAGCATTATGTGAGCGGATTAATCAGTGAACTCATTCTCCAATGAGCACCTGCACTGTATCCCTAGTGTCCCCACACAAGTAGCTATGAGACCAACTCCCTCCATCATATGGATGGGTATACAGCACATCAATCTATCCGGTTATCTCGATGTCCCTATCGAGTAACCTATAACTAAGATTATTTAGTGTTTATGTTTAAAGATAAATCGGTCTCATTATCGTGATCTCATCATGATCCGATTCTCATTGCACAGATTCATAGACATCATAATATATATATACATATATGTAACAAGCAATATAAAGTGATAAATATAAAATAATATAATAAGTAAAAAGAATGCATATCATATCACACATGTCATTACTCACGTGATTGGCTTGCAAAGCACCTATGATTAATAATCTTCCACTTGACATAAAGCTAATCACCAATGTGTCTGATCCTCATTAGACCCCTATGACGCTCAAAGATAATCTAAGATAATGGCTTTGTTAGTGGATCTGCGATGTTCTCTTTGGATGAAACTCTTTCTACTACTACATCTCCTCGGGTCATGATCTCTTTGATAAGTTAGAACTTCCTCAGAACACTTCTAATGAGACTCAGGTTCTCTCATTTGAGCAATCGCCCCATTGTTGTTGCAATATAAGAGAATTGACTCCTTGTTACCCGATTTGACTCCCAGATCTATGATGAACTTTATCATCCAAACTCACTCATTTGCTACCTCTATTGTAGCAATGTACTTTGCCTCTTTGTTCAAGTCAACAGTAGTATATTGCTTGGAACTCTTCTAGCATATTGGTCCTCCATTCAGGATGAACACATACCCTGAATTAGACTTGCTATTATCAATATCATATTGTAAACTCGAGTTCATATAGCCTTTAACCCTAAGAGTCTACTACCTTTATATACTAGTAAAAGATCCTTAGTCCTTCGCAAATACTTAAGGATACACTTTATTGCTTTTCAATACTTCAAGATTAGATCTGTCTGATACCTAATCGTGACACTTAGAGCATATGCTATATTAGGCCTGGTACATAGTATGACATACATGATAGACCATGAGGCATAGGGTATCCTATCCATATTCACCCTTTCTTCATGAGTCTTTGGAGACATCTCTTGGAATTTTCCTTACTAAACCTTTTGACAATGGTGTCTATATACTTGGATTAGGATAAGACAAGCATCCTCTTAGATCTATCTCTATATATCTGAATCCCTAAGATATATGATGCTTTCCCTAAGTCTTTTATGGAGAAGTGTCTAGATAACCAAGATTTTACTATGGATAGCATTCCTACATCATTCCCAATATTTAGAATGTCATCCACATATAATACCAAGAAGGTAATAGTACTCCCTCTTACCTTCTTGTATACATAAGGCTCATCTTCGTTCTTAACGAAGTTATAAGATCTGATCGCCTCATCAAATCTTATGTTCCAACTTCAGGAAGCTTGTTTCAGTCTATAAATGGACCTAAGTAACCTACACACCTTATTTGGGCAGTCTTTGGACACGAATTCCTCAGGTTGTATCATATATACCTCATCCTCAAGGTTGTTATTAAGAAATATGATTTTCACATCCATCTGTCAGATCTCATAATAGTAGTTTGTTGTAATAGCTAATAGAATTTGAATAGATTTTAGCATGGCTATGGGTGAGAAGGATTTATCATAGTCAACACCTTACCTTTGACGATACCCCTTAGCCACTAGCCTTACTTTATAGATCTCTACCTTTTCATATACTCCGATTTTCTTATTAAAGATCTAATTGCAAGCAATGGGTATAAAACCCTAGGTGCATTAACTAGGTTCCAAACCTTATTGGAGTATATGGAATTCATCACAGAATTCATGTCTTCTTATCACTTCCAGGAGTATATACTCGTAACAGCCTCCTCGTAGGTTTGAGGATCAATATCCTCAACATTTTCTCCTCTATTATGTCTCATATATCTCTTAGAATGATGGGATACTCTACCATACCTATATAAAGTTAGAACTTATGCACTAGGAACCTGAATAGACTCGGACTATGGAGTGATACTTGAGCTATATTCTCCAACCTCGCTCAACTCTATCAGGCTCCTACTGTCTTTGACAAGAATGTATTCTTTCTGAAGGAACACCACTCTCTTGGCTATAAAGACCTTTTGGTCCTCGACATGATAGAAATAATACCTACAAGTTTTCTTGGGGTATGCCACAAACTTGTATCGCTACGTCTTATATTCCAACTTATCAGTGTTGTGTCTTTTAACGTGGGTAGGGTAGCCCTAAATCTTAACAACCTTAAGATTGAGCTTTTTTTCTTTTCATATCTCATATAGTGTAAACATTACCGACTTAGTTAGAACTCTATTCAGAAGATAAGCTGTGGTCTCTAGGGTATATCCCTAGAATGAGATGGGTAGGTCAGTGAAGCTCATCATGGACCGCACTATGTATAATAGTATATGATTCCTCCTTTCAAATACACCATTGAGTTGAGGTGTATAAGGAGGTGTCCATTGGGATAGAATCTCATAGTCTTTAAGAAACTGGGTGAACTCTGTAGTCAAGTACTCTCCTCATCGATTTGATCGAAGTGTCTTGATACTCTTTCCAATCTAGTTCTCCACTTCATTCTTATACTCTCTAAATTTCTTAAAGGCCTCAAACATGTACTTCATCAAGTACATATGTCCGAGAAATCATTAGTAAAAGTAATAAAGTAAAAGTAACAACCTATGACATGAGTTGACATGGGTCCACATACATCACTATGTATGAGTTCCAATAGCTCAATAGGTCTCTCTCTAGTTCTACTAAATGGAGAGTTAGTCAATTTTTCATGAAGGTAAGACTCGCAAGTTGCAAAAGACTCATAGTCGAATGGATCTAGATATCCATCATTTAGCAACTTTTAAATCCTTCCCTCATGGATATGACCTAGCCTACAATGCCACAAGTATGCACTATTCACCTCATCTCGTTTCCTCTTGGACACACTTATATTCTTGATATTGGAGTAGTGTCTAGCATAAACAAACCATTATGCAATGTTCCTCTCACGATAATCTCATCATATAATAATATTGAACAATCATTATTTAAAAAACTAATTTATATCCGCCAACTGTTAAATATAAAATTAAAATAATATTTTTGATAAAAGAAGAAAAAAAATAGCATGCATCCAATGTAATAATAACTTCACCAAGCAGATGTAGGGTGACCTCACTAACTAATACTATAACAACTTTTGCTCCATTGCCCATCTTGAGATCCATCTCACCTCTTGCCAATCTCCTAGGTCTTGTTAGAACTTGTAACGAATTACAAATATAATAAGCAATACCGGTATCCAATACCCATGTGTTATCATAAGAGTCTTGACAAATAGAGACTGGTCATGAATATACCTAAGCATCTTCAAGCTTCTATTTTGCCCTCTCTATAAAATCCTCTTTGTAGTTCCTCTTCCAATATCCATATTTGTCGTAGTGGAAGTGCTGGCCTTTGTTTTTTATCAGGTCTTTCTTAGTAACCTTTGCTTTACCTAGTTTGCCCTTGCCCGTGCCCTTCTTAAGAGACTTTTCTACCTTCCTTTTCTTTCTAGTCTCACTAGTATATGTTGAATCTCATATTTTGATGATGAAACTACTTGATATATATTTATGATTTAATCTGCATTTTGAGTGACGCAGGATGCTTCGATCAAGATGAGACAATTAAAGCAGGAAAATCATGTTGTGCCGGAGGAACATGTTAGAAGATTGGACGTCGGGCTAGTGGATCGGTCGATGTATCGATAGAAGGCTTCGGGCCGTGAACTCGGGCATCGGGCCAAGAAGAGCGGGTATTGTGCTAAGGATATAGGAGGTGCGGAGTCAACTGGCCAATTGGGCAATAGGCTGCAGGAAAGGACGATGCGCCGAAGAATCTGACGAAGCGTCGAGGGACCAATGACATGCCGGACAACTTGGTTAATTGCTTAGGATTAATTGTCTCGATCGAAGTTTTTGTTTTGAGTGTGCAGGATTAACTACGATGGAAGAAAGACATGCAGCAGGAGTTGCGCCGGAGTCAAGACAATGATCACGTTGGGAGTTCGAGAGCTCGACGGAAGTTCGGACAATCATCGGAGGTTCTACGGAAACAAATCCGAGAAGTCCAGAAGCTTGCCAAAGAAGCTTGTCGGAACTTGCCAAGTGGATCGTCGCAAGTCCAAGAGTTTGCCGGAAGTCCGCAGGAGCATCACCGAGTGTTCATCGGATGATCGACGGAAGTTCGCCGGAAACTCGTCGGAAGAAGCGATTGACACATCGGAGCAAGCTGCAGAAATTGTCTTAGGATTTATCGTAGTTAGCACTAATGATTAAGTTGAAAATGGGAGGTGATCCCATTAGCTTAATCTTGGGGCAATTGGGCCCCTGAAAAACCCAAATTGGGCCGAATGGATCAACCCATTCGTACCCTAGTTGTTGTGGGAGGTGCAACCGCCCAAGCCAGGAGGTAGCACCGCCTGGGCTAAGTCTCCCAGGGAGACTGGGCAGTGCAACCGCCCCAGCCAGGAGGTGCAACTGCCTGGGCTCAGTCTCCGAGCGAGACTGGGCGGTGCAACCTCTCCTGACAAGAGGTGGCACCGCCTAAGCTCAAGTTTCGAGCTCTGCCATGCGATGCAACCGCCCCAGTCAAGAGGTGCAACTGCCTGATTTCGGTCTTCGAGCTCTGGCAGAGAGGTGCAACCGCCCCTGATAGAGGTGGCACCACCTAGAGGCTCAGTCTTCGAGCTCTGCTAGGCGGTGCAACCGCCCTAGTCAGGAGGTGCAACCGCCTGATCCCGAAATTTCGGGAATTGACAGTTTTGAGCTCCAAATTTGAACTGGGTTGGGGCCTATAAATACCCCACCCATTCAGCACTGAAAGAGCAAGAACTTACCCGAAATCTTAATCTTTTTCAATGATTTTTAGAGCTCAAAATTATTGTAAAGGCCAAAAGTTCTCCTCCCACTTTTCTTCCAAGTTCTGAGTTGTAAAGAGATGAGAGAAATTTCTGTAAGGGTTGTCTCCTAAGCCCGTCAAAAGAAGTGAAACTGTAAAAGGGTGGTTGGCCTTCGCTTATTGAAGGAAGGCCTCTAGTTGACGTCGGTGACCTCATCGGTGGAGGAAGCCAAAAATGGAGTAGGTCAAGATTGACCGAACCACTCTAAATCTCGATTTGCATTTACTTTGAGCATTTTATCTTTACTGCAAACCTCCTTAATAGCTTACTGCCCTCTGCGCTCTTAACGAACGAGTTTCTAAGTTCAGAGCTTTCCGAATCTGCGTTTAGACGTAAATCGACTTTTTTCGTACGATCATCATATTTCAGTTTACGTTTACGTCTTGATTTCAATCATAATTGTTTACTGCCTTCTGCGATCTTACGAATAAGTTTCTAAGTTCATAACTTTCTAAATCTGCGTTTAGACGTAAATCGGCTTTTATCGTACGAACGTCGCATTTCAGTTTGCGCTTGTATTATGCTTTCCATCATAAACTGCAAACTGCCTTCGTAGATCTACTTTAACATCATCTCGCTTAATCTCAAGTTAAAGTAATCTTAGAATCGGCTTTCACATTGAAATTGTTTTTATCGAACGAACGCAGCTTTCGTTTTAATCGCTGAAAATTTTCCGCTGCACTAATTCACCCTCCCCCCCCCCCCCCTCTTAGTGCTCTTGATCCTAATAGTATAGAGAACCGACTTCTCTTTCTTGATAGTGCTCTCTACCTCACTCAACATATTAAGGAGCTAGAGTCACATCAAGCTTATTTATATTAAAATTTATTATGAATTATGAAAAGGAATCTGGTAGGGACTGAAGCACAAGATCTATACACAAGTTATCCTCTAAGACCATTCCTAGACCTGTAAGTTTCTCTATCCATTTAATCATCCTTAGGACATGATTCTAAACTGGTGTCCCCTTAGTTATCCTAGCATAGGCGAGAATCTTGGATATCTCATATCGCTGAGTCCTTTCCTATTCCTCAAACAGTTTACGGACATGTAGAAGAATGAATTTGAAATCTATCTTTTCATATTGTCTCTATAACTCAAGAGTCATGAAGCCCAACATCTAACACATAGCAAGAGTGGAGTCATCTATGTACTTCATATAGCAAGTGATCTCATCCTCGCTTACCCCTTCCTTAAGCGTAGGCATCACTGGATCAAGAACGTACATGATTTTTTTTACCATGAGAATAATTCTCAAGTTGCAAAGCCAATCCGTATAATTCAGACTAGTGAGGTGATTAACATCATATATGACACGCAAGAGATTTGAAAGTGACATTTTTTAAAAATAAAGATTCAACAAAAATAAATAACATATATATTTTGTAGAAAAATAAACAATCAAGATATGGACTTCTAGTATGAGTTGGAGAAGAAGACTTTTCTCTTTAAATGCAAAAGCTATGAATGCCCTATTTTGTGCATTAGATAAAAACAAGTTTAATCGAGTATCGATTTGTGAAATGACTTTTGACATTTGGTACACACTCGAAGTGACTCATGAAGGCACTAGTAGAGTAAAGGAGTCAAAAATTAATCTTTTAGTGCATTCTTATAAGTTGTTTCGAATAAAACTGAGTGAGACCATTGGCGACACGTACACCCGATTTACAAATGTCGTCAATGGTCTAAAAGGACTTAGTAAAGGTTTCTCAGATTTTAAACTGATTAATAAGATTTTAAGATCCCTTCCAAAAGATTGGGATCCTAAAATAACGGTCATTCAAGAGGTCAAAGATCTAAATAATTTTCTTCTTGAAGAACTAATTGGGTCACTAATGACCTACGAAATGACATGCAAAGCTTATGAAGAACTTGAGGATACCCTTCCAAAGAACAAGAAGGATATAGCATTGAGAACATAAGAAGACCACTTGAAAGAAAAATCAAGTGATGAGGACTTGGATGAAGACTTGGTACTATTAACAAGAAAATTTATAAAATTTATAAAATAAATAAATTTAAAAATGATACTAAAAATAAATTTGAACCAAAGAAAGAACAAGTGATATGCTATGAATGCAAGAAGTCGGGACACTTCAAGAGTGAATGTCCCCAAGTAAAGAGGAGGCAACCAAAGAAGAAGGCACTGAAAGCTCCATGGGATGACTCAAGTGCTTTCGAAGAAGAGGAGTCAACCAACACTAAGCAAATTGCTCACTATATGCTAATGGCTACTAGAGATGAGGTAACAAGTTCATTAGATGCAAATTTAACTTTTGAAGAGCTTTCAAGTACTTTTCATGAATTATTTGATGAATATAGAATTTTGAGTAAAAAATATAATTCTTTAAAGAAACATGCTTCTCTTATTAGTAATTTTGAAGAGTAAAGATTGAGTATAAAAATAGCTTAATTTCCTGCACAAAATGCCATGATTTAGAAATACTTCAAAAGGAAAACTTGCTACTCTAAGATACCTTGAAGAAATTTGAGATTGGTAGCAAGTCCTTGAACATGATCCTTGCCAACAAGGGTCACGTTCATAGGAAAGGCGGAATCTGATTTGTGAGTAGCTCTCATCAAAATCCAACCACTTTTATTAAAGGTCCTACCTTGCATATATCCCTCACACCAAATGCAACTTTTGTTGCAAACATGGACATATTGTGTACAAATATCCATCCAAGAAATATAGTCCACATAAATTGATTTGGGTTCCTAAAAGAACCTCAAATGACTCAACGCAACATGATAAGTTATGTAGATCAATTTTTTAGGCACCCAAGATCAAATAGGTACCTAAAAATTATCTCTTTTTGTAGAAAAATGTACAATCACAAGCTAGGAGCAAGAGATGGTACCTTGATAGTGGATGCTCAAGGCATATGACCGGAGATCTATCTCATTTCTCTAAATTCAATAGCCTAGACGAAGGATATGTCACATTCGGAGACAACAACAATGGTAAAATCATTGGCAAAGGAACCATAGGTAACAAATCCAACCTTTTTATTGAAGATGTATTATTAGTTGATGGTTTAAAGCATAACCTTTTGAGTATTAGTCAATTATGTGATAAAAGATATATTGTTAGATTTGAATCTAATGTTTGCATTATTGAAAAATCATACAAAAACATATCTATGGTTACACTAAAATAAAATAACATATACACTATTGATATCAATGATCTTTACAATGAAATATATTTTTCGGTTTTGAATGACGATGCTTAGCTTTGGCATAGGAGATTAAGTCATACTAGTATGAAACTAATCTGTCAAATTTCATCTAAAGAACTTGTAAGAGAAATTCCTCATATCAAGTTCGTCAAGAATAATGTGTGTAATGCATGTCAACTAGGAAAACAAATAAAAGGTGGCTTCAAACCTAAGAACCAAATAAGCACCTCTAGACCTTTGCAATTGATCCATATAGACTCATTTGGATCAATTGCTACATCAAGCCTAGGAGGTAGCAAATATGCATTTGTCATTATGGATGATTTTAGTAAATAAATATAGAATTACTTTTTAGCACACAAAAATGATTACTTTAGGTATTTCTCTAAGTTTTGTAAACTTGTTCAAAATGAAAAAGGTTTTATGATTTTATCAATTCGAAGTGATCATGGAGGTGAATTTTAAAACTATGATTTTCAAGAATTTTATGAATCTAATGGATACAACCACAACTTCTCTACTCCAAGAAATCCTCAACAAAATGGAGTAGTAGAAAGAAAGAATAGAAACTTATAAGAAATGACTAGAACCATGTTAAATGAACATAGCCTACCCAAATATTTTTGGGTCGAAGTCAAAAATATGGCATGCTATGTCATGAATAGGGTTCTAGTAAGACCATTACTTTCCAAAACTCCTTATGAGTTGTGGAATAATAAAAAACCCAATGTTTCATACTTTAAAGTTTTCGGATGTAAATGCTTTATATTGAATAAAAAAGATACCTTAGGAAAGTTTGATGCAAAATCTGATGAAGGAATTTTTCTTGGTTATTCTTCAATTTCTAAAGTCTTTCGTATCTTTAACAAAAGAACTTTGATTATAGAAAAATCAATTCATATGGTTTTTAATGAAATTTTCGAAGTTAGGAAAAATAATTTTGATGATGATCTTAATTTTGAAAATTTAAACTTGAATGAATATCTTTCTTCTTCTAGCATCTTAGATACATCTTCTTCCGAACCTTCTTTACCGAAGGAATGGAATTATATAGATGCTCATCCTAAGGAGCTAATAATAGAAGACACATCTAAAGGGGTTCAAACTCATTCCTCTGTTAAGAATTTATGTGCAAACGCCGCTTTTCTCTCCCAAATTGAACCTAAGTGTATTGACGAGGCCTTGAAAGATGATTCATGGGTCATCGCAATGCAAGAGGAGTTGAATCAATTTAAGAGAAATGAGGTGTGGAAGCTTATTCCTAGGCCAAGTGATCATTTAGTTATTAGTACTAAATGGGTCTTTAGAAATAAGCAAGATGAATTTAGTATCATGGTTCGAAATAAAGCTATCTTAGTGGCCAAGGGTTTCAACCAAAAAGAAGGTATCGATTATGAAGAAACTTTGCTCCTTTGGCATGATTAGAAGTCATAAGGATTCTCCTTGTTTATGCTAGTAGTAATAATTTTAAGTTGTTTCAAATGGATGTTAAAAGTGCATTTCTTAATGGCTTTATTTCCGAAGAAGTTTATGTTGAACAACCTCCCGGATTTGAGAATGATAATCTCCCTAATCATGTATTTAAATTAACTAAAGCTCTTTGTGGATTGAAACAAGCCCCAAGGGCTTAGTATGAGAGACTTAGCTCATTTCTTATCGAAAATAATTTCTCTAAAGGCAAGGTCGATACTATATTGTTTATCAAAAATTTTAAAAATAATTTTCTTATTGTTCAAATTTATGTTGATGATATTATTTTCAGTTCTACAAATAAATCTCTATGTAAATCATTCACTAAAAGTATGAGTCTTGAATTTGAAATGAGTTTGATGGGGGAATTAAGTTTTTTTTTGGGCTTACAAATCAAACAACTAAGTAATAGTATATTTCTTAGTCAAACAAAATATATTTTAGATTTGCTAAAAAGATTTAATATGGATAGCTCAAAGGCTATCAACACTCATATGAGCACCTCCACTAAGTTAGAAATTAATGAAAGTAGAGAAAACTTTGATCAAATAAGCTTATAGAGGTATGATAGGAAGTTTACTTTACCTCAACGCAACTAGACTGGATATCATATTTAGTGTAGGACTTTATGCTAGGTTTCAATCTAATCCTAAGATATCTCATCTCAAAGTAGTTAAAAGTATACTTAGATATCTTAAAGGAACCATAAATCTAGGATTATGGTATCCAAAATCCGAGAAGTTTGAGCTAATTGCTTATGCTGATGTGGATTTTGCTGGATGTAGATTAGATAGAAAAAGTACATCTGAAACACGTCAATTTTTAGGACATGCACTTGTTTCTTGGTTTTCCAAGAAATAATACTCGGTTGCATTATCTACAACCGAAGCTAAGTACATTGCAGCTAGTTATGCACAAGTTGTGTGGATGAAAAATACTTTAGAGGATTATAAGATTCATCTTAAAAGCATTCCCATAAAATGTGATAACACAAGTGTAATATGTTTAACAAAAAATCCTATTCAACACTCTAGAACAAAACATATTGATATTATGCATCACTTTATATGAGATCATGTTACTAATCAAGATGTAATCTTAGAGTTTGTTGATACGAAACATCAATTAGCTAATATCTTTATAAAACCTTTAAGTGAAGAATAATATGATTTTACTAGAAGAGAGTTAAGAATATTAATATGTCCAAATGCATGAATTTAATGTATATATTTTT
The DNA here is from genome assembly GCF_036884655.1 of Musa acuminata AAA Group. Lineage (NCBI taxonomy): Eukaryota > Viridiplantae > Streptophyta > Magnoliopsida > Zingiberales > Musaceae > Musa > Musa acuminata. The sequence goes on from NC_088345.1 coordinate 41,089,088, forward strand.
CGGACTCTTTATAAATTTCTTGAATGGAGCTTTCATGAGATTATGCCATATTAAGTTTACTTCATACCCTTGCTCCATCACTTTTGATGCACTCAATCACTTCATGGATTTCATTGACAAATGCATCTCTCGAATTTATCTCTTGTGAATTTTTATTGAAAAATGTAATTGATGTGATGATCCTCTCATTATGAAGGCTTATTCATGGAACTTCTTTTATCCTTCATATGATGATTCTTTCACATTAATTCTTTTTTAATGAAGGAAGAATTTTTATGATTCTTTTTTATGAGATGAACACTTACAAGAATGAGGATTTGATTTCACATGAATATCTTGATCCTTGTGAAAATTGAAGCATGATTTAATGAAACTCTTTTATTGTTTTTAACTTCATTCAAAGTTGGCTCTCAATGGATTTTCCTCCTTACTCTCCTTCTTCATACAAAGTTTTGATAAAAAATAAAAAGGGAGAAGTTGATGAAAGCTATCTCTTCAATAATTATAACTTTAATGTTGGGAACTTTTGAATAATACGATGTCATGAATGCTTGAAATATAATTGGTATGAATTTTTTTTTTACAATTTGAAATGTGACATAAATTTTTACCACACTTACGAATTGTTCTCCTTTTTGTTGATGACAAAGGGGGAGAAATAATACCAAAATGTGGTAAATTGATAACAAATGCATGTAATATATTTCATCATATATACTTGAAATGTTTGCTTGATAAATTTTCTTCATTATGATAAGATATCTAGAGCTTAACTTATAATTTTACAATTGATATCTTGCCATAGAATGATGAATTGCCATGTTTATCATCCTTCATATTTGAAATATCAAAACTTGAAAATAGATGTCATGCCTAGACATCATTTTGAGAATGTTAGATCATGATAGGAATCATGATATATGAATTGATAAGTTTAAATGAACTTAACTTATCAATTTATTTCTTGAATTCAAAAGCTTTGAATTCAAGAATGTCTTTTCTCAAGTATGGCATATAGATAGGGGAAGTTAAGCTTAACTCCGTCATCAATTGATTGCCATCATCAAAAAGGGGGAGATTGTTGAATATCAGATTTTGATGATGAAGTCAACTATAAGTTGTTTAATCTAATCTATATGTTGAGAAAAGTATGCAAGATTAACTACGATGGCAGTAAGACATAAAGCAGGTGTTGTGCTGGAGTCAAGATCGAGATCTCATTAGGAGTTCAAGAGTTCGACGGAAGTCCGAACGTTCGTCGGAAGTTCTACGGGAACCAACCGAGAAGTCCAAGAGCTTGCCATAGAAACTCATTGGAACTTGCCAAGAAGATCATCGTAAAGTCCAGGAGCTTGCCGAGAGTCTACCAAAGCATTGCCAAGAGTTTGTCGAATGTTCGCCGGAAGTACGCTAGAAGCTCACCGGAAGAGCAATTGACGCATCGGAACATGAAGTGCAGTAATCATGTCTTAATTATCGTAATTAGAGCATAAATTAAGTTAGGATTGTGAGATAATCCCACTAAATTTGGGGCCAACTAGGCCCTAAGCTGGGCTAGTTTGGACTGGATTCAGGGCCCAACTAGGACCCTAAATTCTCGGCCAGCGATTGCACCGCTTGGGAGACTCGATCTCCCAAGAATTTTGGGCGGTGGTACCACCCCTGTCAGGAGGTGGCACCACTGATACTTATTGCTGCCAGTGGTGGTACCGCCGGTACTTATTGCTGCCAGTGGTGGTACCGCCCCTATCAGGCGATGGTACCACCAGAGCTCGATCTCCGAGCTCTATCAAGCGGTGGTACCACCCAGACTGAGTGGTAGTACTGCTCAGTGTCAGGTGTTAGGTGGTAGTACCACCTAGTAATGACGGTGGTACCGCTAGGACCCCGGAAATCCGAGATTAGACACTTTTTTGCTTCATTTTTGAAGCCATTGAGGCCTATAAAATCCTCACCCTTTTCTGCATGAAAGGGAACGAATCCTATTGGCATAATCTTGAGTTCTTGAGTCTTAAAGTATTGTAAAAGTTAGAGTTCTTCTCTTTCATCTCTTATCCTTGTAACCATCCAAGAAAGAGGAGCGAGACTTGTTGAATCTCAGATTTTGATAATAAAACTAATTGATTGTGTTTAGATCAAGATTAGACAGTTAATGCAGGAGGAATTGACATTGCAGGTCTACTCGATGTAAGAGTGATGCAGGTCTACTCGATCAGGGTTAGACAGTTAATGCAGGAGGAATTGACGTTGCGCCAAAGGAGATCACGCTAGGATATTGGATGGCAGAAGGCTTCGGACATCGGGCATCGGGCCAAGAGCAAAATTTCGCCAAGGATATCGGGGTTATGGAGGTCAACCACCGATTGGACAACAAACCACAAGAGAGGACGATGCGCTGAAGAATCGGACGAAGCGCCAACCAATGACGTACCGGGCAACAGAATGTCAATTCGCGTTATAATAATTATCTAGATCGGAGTAGAGTTTTGGCTTGTGTGTGCAGGATTAACTATGATAACGACAAAGATATAAAGCGAAACAAAGTGTCGGAGTCAAGCACGAAGGATTTGTTGCGAGTTCAAGAATTCGACGGAAGTCCGAAGGTTCGTCGGGAATGCTGCTAGAACTAGCCGAGAATGAGTAGGGAGCTTACCGAAGGGTTTTTCGGAAGCTCGCCGGAAGGTTCGTTGGAAGTTCATGGAGCTCGCCGAGAAAGATCGGAGCTTGTCGAAGAAGCTCGTTGGAACTCGCCAAGATCAAATCGTGAAGTCTAGGAGCTTACCGGGAGTCCGCAGAATGGTTTCCGAGAGTTCGTCAGAAGACCGCCGGAAGTTCACCGGAAGCTCGCTGGAAAAAGTCTTGACTTGCAGACTTTATAATAGCTTAGAAAATATCTTTAAATTTATAGTTAGTACGTTAATTAGGGTTAGGATTAGGTGTTAATCCTATAACCCAAGTATGGGCCAATTGGGCTCGAGTTCGGACTGGTTTGGGCCAAGTTTGGAGCCCAACCAGTGAGCTGAAATAGTGTAGGCGGTGTCACCACCTAGAACCCAAGAACTGAGTGGTGGCACCGCCCAGCACCCGAGAGGTCAAGCGGTGGCACTACCACCGACATGCGGTGGCACCGCCAGCCTCGGGAACCCAAGAGAATTCAAAATTTGGAGCCCACATTTGAATCCTCTTGGAGCCTATAAATACCCCTCAATTCTCAGTTGAAATTACAACTTTTTGAGAATAAATTGATTTAGAGAAAGGTCTTAGAAAAGTCTTAGCAAGTCTTGTATTCAATTTGTTAGAGTGTTCACCTCCTTCTTTCTTGCTGAAAATTTGTAAAAGTGTGAACCGCTTGTAAAAAGTTGTAAGAGGGGTATTTGCCCTTCCCCTTCAATAGATTTGCTAGTGGAAGGTGGGAGCCTCATTGAAGAGGGCCTCGCAAGTGGATGTAGGTCATTTGACCGAACTACTTTAAAATCGGCGTGATCTCTGATTTACATTTTATTATCGCTATTTACATTACTGCAAACCTTCTTACGTGCTTTATTTCCTCATTACCTTTCCTGCATACCTTTACAAACACACGTTCAAGTTAAACTTTTCAAGTTTGGTTTTTATCATATCAAAAGATTTGTCGAAACCAAAGTTTTAATCCGCTGCACTAATTCACCCCCCCTCCCTCTTAGTGCCACTCCGATCCTAACAATTGGTATCAGAGCCCGATATTTCTCATTTCATATTTACACCCGAGAGAAATGGCTCTTCATGGCTTTCAAGAGGTCTTATCGGTTTTTCGTCCACCGTTGTTTAACGGATTGGACTACACTTATTGGAAGACTCGAATGAGAGTTTTCTTGATTTCTATGAATTTGGATTTATGGAATATCGTTGAAAACGGTTTTCAACTTCCCTCTAAACCGATGAACAAATGGTCGGATTTGGAGAAGAAGTATTTTTCTTTAAACGCAAAGGCTATGAATGTCTTATTTTGTGCTTTGGACAAAAATGAGTTCAATCATATTTTTACGTGCGAAACGGCTTTTGATATTTGGCGAACACTTGAAATCACGCACGAGGGAACTAGTAGAGTCAAAGACTCGAAAGTTAACATTTTATTATATGATTTTGAGCTTTTTCGAATGCAACCAAGCGAGACTATAGACGTCATGGACACCCGTTTCACGGATGTTGTCAATAATCTAAGAGTTCTTAGTAAATCTTTTTCGAATTTTGATCTCATAAGCAAGATCTTAAGATCCCTTCCAAAAAGGTAGGATTCTAAAATAACTGCAATATAAGAAATAAAATATTTAAATATTTTTTCACTTGAAGAACTAATTGGTTCATTGATGACATATGAAATGGTGCACAATACACATGATGAATATGATGAACAAAATCACCTTCCAAAGAACAGGAAGGATTTGGAACTCCGGACAAATGAATACCACTTGAGCGATGACTCAAGTGATGAGGACAATGATGTACTTGAACTTCGAACACTAAATCTTAATAAGTTTATTAAATAAAAATCTAAAATAAACAATCAACTTAAACGGAGGAAGAAGCCAAAGAAGTGGAAGGCAACCGAGGATGAATCAAAAACTTCCAAAGGTGAAATGATGAAGAGCTTCGACTACAAGGTAAGTAACTCAACTCTCTTGAATTATTTTGAAATTACATAATACTTTTCATGAGTTATTTTTAATTTAGTTTAGGATTAATTTTCTTAAAAATTACATGAAAATATAAAATAATAAATTAGAAATCATGCTTATCATTCTAGTAATTTTGAAGATAATCATGAAAATTATATATTTATGATAAAAAAATGATTTTGATTAAAAATGCCTTATGAAATATGATATCATGCCTTATAAATTTATTTTTTGAAGCTATGCATGATGATGATGAGTTTTGGGTAATTTATAGTTTATTGATTATTGATTATTTCCATAATGATCTATTACGATTTATGGATTATCGATTTATACCATGATGAAAGTTGCTTTAGAAAATGATGCACGACTTTTGTATGCAAACTAAGCATGAAAAGATAGATTCACCTAAAAAGAAAAATGTATGACTACAACAAATAACAAATGATTTTGGTTGAAAATACTTTATACTCAATGAAACCATCATTGATGAATATGTTTTATGTTTAATAGTTTCTTTGGCTTATATGCTCTATCATGATAAATATTTTCAAAATAAATGAAATCATGTTTGATTTGAAGTAATGCATAATGATCATGCTTAATGATCCATTTTTTGATTTGACATAAAAGTGGCTTTAAAAAATTATGTATGTTTTGATTTGACATAAATGAAATAGGCATGCTTATATGAAATAGTGAAGTGTCATGCTTGACAATTGTATAGTTAATGATGCATAAAGTTGTAATAAAAATATTAATATTTTAATACTATGATTTGATGATTTTATGCATGATATTGTAAAGTTATATATAATGATGCATAATGATGAAATTGTGTAATAAACATATTAAACATTTTGAAACCATATTTTAGTGTCATGCATATTGATCATGCTTAATAAATTTCGAAATTATACATGATGAATCTTATGATTTATGGATTATTAATTTTTACCATAATGAAAGTACCTTATTGATCTTTGTTGAAATAAATCCTACTCTTTCGGTTTTAAACATGATACATGTTTTTATTTGGCATAAATGAAACAAAATCATATGTTTTGAAACAATCAAAAAGAGGAAAACATTCTTGAAAATTATTTTGCTCAATCTTATTGATTTTGATGAATCCATTTGTATCATCTTTGTGAATCTCTTGGATTTTGATAATGATTTTGATGATTTAAATTTGAATAATTTTTTATCGAAATCACGATCTTGATAATTATGTTTTGAAACTTCATGTAAACCAAGAATGTTCATCATGATTCTCTCTTTGAATATTTAAAGAGGAGAATTTTCTAGATGAATCATGATTTTGATGATTGAATATTTGATGTGCATGAATTGAGATCTTGCTCTCCTACTATTCTTTTTGCTATTCATCAAAAGGAAGACTAATTCTAATAAACCATGATATGTTATATGAATTTTATTGTATTCATGAAGTAATATCTCATCACTAATTTTTGTTTATATTCCTTCATGTGATGATATGAATGTATGAAACACTTATGATATGAATTTTTATACAATTCCATGTATTCGTGAAATATTTATCTCATCACCCAATTAATTCCTCTTGATACTCCTAATGTGATGAAGTGAAATTATGCATGAAATACAAATGGGGAGAAGATTTGATCATGCATGATAGGATATAATTTGACAAATTGATACCATCATGATATGAAACATTTATGATTTGCAATGATGTATGCAATACTTGTGCTTTCTAATTATGATGTGATGTATTACATATGATGTAAATCATGATTTAAAATACTATGAGTTGTTGCTAAAATGATGTATTATAAATATTGATTTAATGTTTTGTATCATGAATACTCTAAATGATGAATGTTTGGTATCATGATCAAAATGTTGACAAATAGTTAAAAAAATTTAGTATAATGTATGATATCCTCATAATGTTGATCGATTTATTCAATATCGTGCATGAATGAATATAAAGTTTTTGAAAATATGCATATTCTAATTTGAAAATATGATGATGCACAAATAAGATTGATACTTACCTTTGTCATAATTGATGTAAAGGGTCTTCTCTTCTTTTTAACAATGACAAAGGGGGAGATAGCTAGCTTGCACAAGTCAAGAAGATGCAAAAACTTGATTTCTAGCTTACCTATCTTAAGTAACAAAGATTGCTAACTTGCTTATTAAAGAAGCAAAAGTTGTCTTCTTGAACATCACAAAAATTTGCTACCTTGCATGATGTAAAATTTACTAAGATCACTATCTCAAATGAGTTGCTATCTCAAAAAAATCAAATGTGCTATCTTGCCTATCTCAAAATACAAAACATGCTAACTTGTTACGAAAGCAAAATTGCTAGCTCAAACATTGCAAAGGAAGCAAAAATTTGCTAGCTTGAAACTTGCATATCATGAAAATTGCTAGCTTGTAGTCTAATGAGAAGCAATTAGTTGTCATCTCAAAAAAAGCAAACATGCTAAACTTACACATCTTTAATTGCTAGATTGCATGATGATAAAATTTGATACTATGTTTTTCATGCAATGTATGGAACTTTTTATCTCTAAACACATAAGAGTAGGAACTTCTCCTTTTTGTTGATGACATAGGGGGAAAAGTATATTGATGACTTCATGCATTGAATTGAATATTTTAATTATATTTGCATGATGGTTTAAATGTTTTTCATAACATGTGATGAATGTTACTTGGATTTGGGATAATCCAAGTGTTCTATCAATGGCATATTTATAGGGGAAGTTTGGTTAAACTCAAGGGAGTTAAGGTTAACTCCGTTAGTCATCAATTAGTTATCATCATCAAAAAGGGGGAGATTGTTGAATCTTAGATTTTGATGATGAAACTAATTGATTGTGTTTAGATGTTTAACTACATTTTGAGTGATGCAGGTCTACTCGATCAGGATTAGACAGTTAATGCAGGAGAAATTGACGTTGCGTCGGAAGAGATCACGTTAGGATATTGGATGGCAGAAGGCTTCGGACGTCGGGCATCGGGCCAAGAGCGAAATTGCGCAAAGGATATCGGGGTTGCGGAGGTCAACCACCGATTGGGCAACAAGCCACAAGAGAGGACGATACGCTGAAGAATCGGACAAAGTGCCAACCAATGACGTGCCGGGCAATAGAATGTCAATTCGCGTTATAATAATTATCTAGATTGAAGTAGAGTCTTGGCTTGTGTGTGCAGGATTAACTACGATAACGACAAAGACATAAAGCGAAACAAAGTGTCGGAGTCAAGCGTGAAATATTTGTTGCGAGTTCGAGAGTTCGACGGAAGTCCGAAGGTTCATCGGGAATGCTGCCGGAACTAGCCGAGAATGAGTAGGGAGCTTGCCGAAGGGTTTTTCGGAAGCTCGCTGGAAGGTTCGTTGGAAGTTCGCGGAGCTCGCCGAGAAAGATCGGAGCTTGCCGAAGAGGCTCGTTGGAACTCGCCAAGATCAAATCGTGAAGTCTAGGAGCTTGTTAGGAGTCCGTAGAATGGTTTCCGAGAGTTCGTCAGAAGACCGCCGGAAGTTCACCGGAAGCTCATCGAAAAAATTCTTGACTTGCAGACTTTGTAATAGCTTAGAAAATGTCTTTAAATTCGTAGATAGCATATTAATTAGGGTTAGGATTATGTGTTAATCCTATAACCCAAGTTGGGGCCAATTGGGCCCGAGTTCAGACTAGTTTGGGCCAAGTTTGGAGCCTAACCAGTGAGCTGAAATAGTGTAGGCAGTGGCACCGCCCAGAACCCGAGAAATGAGCGGTGGCACTGTTGGACTGAGCGGTGGCACCGCCCAGCACCCGAGAGGTCAGGCGGTGGCACCGCCACCGACATGCGTGTTGAATCTCGTATTTTGATGATGAAACTACTTGATATATGTTTATGATTTAATCTTTGTTTTGAGTGACGCAGGATGCTTCAATCAGGATGAGACAATTAAAGCAGGAAAATCGTGTTATGCCGGAAGAACATGTCAGAAGATTGGACGTCGGGCCGGTGGATCGGTCGACGTATCGACAGAAGGCTTCGGGCCGTGGACTCGGGCATCGGGCCAAGAAGAGCGGGTATTGTGCCAAGGATATCGGAGTTGCGGAGTCAACTGGCCGATTGGGCAATAGGCTGCAGGAGAGGATGATGTGCCAAAGAATCGGACGAAGCGTCGAGGGACCAATGACATGCCGGACAACTTGGTTAATTTCTTAGGATTAATTGTCTCGATCGAAGTTTTGTTTTAAGTATGCAGGATTAACTACGATGGAAGAAAGATATGCAGCAGGAGTTGCACCGGAGTCAAGATAATGATCACGTTGGGAGTTCGAGAGTTTGACGGAAGTTCGGATAATCGTCGGAGGTTCTACGGGAACAAATCCGAGAAGTCCATGAGCTTGCCAAAGAAGCTCATCGGAACACACCAAGTGGATAGTCGCAAGTCAAGGAGTTTGCCGGAAGTCCGCAGGAGCATCACCGAGGGTTCATCGAATGATCGACGGAAGTTCGCCGGGAGCTCGCCGGAAGAAGCGATTGACGCACCGGAGCAAGTTGCAGTAAATGTCTTAGGGAATATCGTAGTTAGCACAATGATTAAGTTGGAAATGGGAGGTGATCCCATTAACTTAATCTTGGGGCAATTGGGCCCTTGAAAAATCCAAATTTGGCCGAATGGATCAACCCATTCGGACCCTGATTTCTGCTGGGAGGTGCAACCGCCCCAGCCAGGATGTAGCACCGCCTGGGCTAAGTCTTCGAGCAAGACTGGGAGGTGCAACCGCTCCAGCCAAGCGGTGGCACCGCTTGGGCTCAGTCTTCGAGCAAGACTGGGCGGTGTAACCTCCCCTGATAGGAGGTGGCACCGCCTGGGCTCGGTCTCCGAGCACTGGCTGAGCGGTGCAACCGCCTCAGTCAGGAGGTTGCACCACCTGAGCTCGGTCTTCGAGCTCTAGCAGGAGATGCAACCGCCCCTGACAGGAGGTGGCCCCGCCCAGAGGCTCAGTCTTCGAGCTCTGCCAGGCGGTGCAATCGCTCCAGTCAGGAGGTGCAACCGCTTGATCCCGGAATTCTGGGAATTGATAGTTTTGAGCTCCAAATTTGAACTGGGTTGGGGCCTATAAATACCCCACCCATTCAGCACTAAGAAAGCATAGAATACACACTGAAATCTTGATCTTGTTTTGTGATATTTAGAGCTCAAAATTGTTGTAAAGGCCAAAAATTCTTCTTCCTCTTTTCTTCCAAGTTCTGAGCTGTAAAGAGAGGAGAGAAAATTCTGTAAGGGTTGTCTCCTAAGCCCGTCAAAAGGAGTGAAACTATAAAAGGGTGGTTGGCCTTTGCCTATTGAAGGAAGGCCTCTAGTTGACGTCGGTGACCTCGTCGGTGGAGGAAGCCAAAAGTGGAGTAGGTTAAGATTGACCGAACCACTCTAAATCTCGGTTTGCATTTACTTTGAGCATATTATCTTTACTGCAAACTCCTCTAAAGCTTACTATAAACCTCCTCTAAAGCTTACTGCTTTCTGCACATATACAATTGGGTTTTAAGCTTTGCACTTTCCGAATCAACATTTAGATGTAAATCTATTTTTTCATATGATCATCATATTTCAGTTTGCGTTTACGTTTTGATTTCAATCATAACTACAAACTACCTTTATATCCTTGCTTAAACTGCATCTCGCCTAATGAAGTGATTTACGAATCAGCATTTAGATGTAAATCAGCTTTTTCGTACGAACGTCGTATTTCAGTTTGCGCTTATATTCTGTTTTTCATCATAACTGCGAACTGCCTTCATAGATTGATTTTAACGTCATCTCGCTTGATCTTAAGTTGAAGTAATCTTAGAATCGGCTTTCACACCGAAATTATTTTTATCGTTCGAACGTGTTTTATCGTTGAAAGATTTCTGCTGCACTAATTCACCCCCCCCCTTTTAGAGCTCTTGATCCTAACAATGCGGTGGCACCGCCAATCTCGGGAACCCAAGAGAATTCAAAATTTGGAGCCCAAATTTGAATCCTCTTGGGGCCTATAAATACCCCTCAATTCTCAGCTGAGATTACAACTTTTTGAGAAGCAATTGATTGAGAGAAAGGTCTTAGAAAAGTCTTAGCAAGTCTTGTATTCAATTTGCTAGAGTGTTCACCTCATTCTTTCTTGTTGAAAATTTGTAAGTGTGAACCGCTTGTAAAAAGTTGTAAGAGGGGTATTTGTCCTTCCCCTTCAAGAGATTTGCTAGTGGAAGGTGGGAGCCTCATCGAAGAGGGCTTTGCAAGTGGATGTATGTCATTTGGCCGAACCACTTTAAAATCAGTGTGATCTTTGGTTTGCATTTTATTATCGCTATTTATATTACTGCAAACCTTCTTACATGCTTTATTTCCTCATTATATCGCTATTTTCAAGTTCAATTTTTATCATATCAAAAGATTTGTCAAAACCAAAGTTTTAATCCGCTGCACTAATTCACCCCCCCCCCCCCCCCTCTTAGTGCCGCTCCGATCCTAACAAGACTTGCAAGGGTTCATCTCCTAAACCCGAGAAAAGGAGAAAGTGCTGTAAAGAGGTGTTTGGTCTTCACCTATTGAAGGAAGGCCTTTAATGGATGTCGGAGACCTCATCGGAGGAGGAATCCGAAAGTGAATGTAGGTCACGTTGACCGAACCACTCTAAATCTGGTTTGCATTTCATTTTGAGTAATTTCTTTAACTGTAAATTATTTCATAGCAAAGTGCTTCTTCTCCTTATCTTGCTTTCACTACACTTATGCTCTCTTACGTTTTAAAGTTACTTTCTTTCCGAATCATTTTCTTTTGAATGTATGAAATATTTTATACGAGAATCGAAAAGTTTTTCGCTGTACTAATTCACCCCCCCTCTTAGTGTCACTCTTGATCCTAACAGATACTAGGGATATAGTGCAGGTGCTCATTAGAGAATGAGTTCACTAATTGTTCCACTCATGAAATACTAGATGGTTAATGATGCCTCATTGTCAGACAATGATTCTATTATCCTAGTGGTGTACCTGGTCCTTAGATTTGAGATACTAAGGATATCATATATGAGTACTCCACTCTTTGATATCAAACTTATAGGTTTGGAAGTTTCAGATCTAGCATAGCTAGTCATCGGGAGTAGCAGCCAACCTTACGAGGGCTATTGAGTGTCGATAGAGGATCATCCACTCTTGGTATCATAAAAAGAATATCTCATGTATTCTTGCTCAGAAAAATCCCGAGCCAAGGTCATTCGGATTGAGAGAGAAAGAGTTCTCCAGGAAAATCCGATTAGAGCGAGACTCGAGTAGAAACCGTATAGGTATGACAGCACCATGCCTGGTATACGATCTCTGGGATATTAGATGGATAAAAGACTATATATACATGTTAACTGAGGATAGACATATCTAATTAATTGGATTCCCTTGTATGATTTGGGGAATGTGGCATAGTGGTCTAATACGTCCGTAATCAATAAGTCAAGTGAATTATTATGGAGATAATAATTCATTGAGCCAAAAGGAGTTATAACGGGTATGACTCATGGCTAGCTCGATATTAGGCCTAGAGGGTCACACACATATGGTAGGCATTACGACGAGTAAAGATTTGGATATGAGATATCCGTCGAAGCCCTTGTCTTATTGGATATCCAATAAACTCCTAAATTATTGGATCCTATGAATGAGATCCAATAAGAGCCACTGAGATATTATTAGATAGAGAACCACTAATCTAAGATGTTTGGATAGTTGAATGGAGATCCAATACCCAATAGGACAGGATCCATTAGGGTTAAGTTGATATGGTACCTTTATAAATAGGAGGGAACCAAAGGCTCATAGGCAAGAGGTTTTTGGTTGACACCTCCTATTCTCCTCTCCCCTTCTCCTCCTCAAATAGCAAGTCTAGAGATTTGAGCAGCGTCATCGTAGCCTTGATATGTGGATCACCGCTAGAGAGAAGGACGCTTGACCTCCTCCACCCTCTCCTATAGATCTGTTGGGATTCAGGGATATATGATCTCCCTAGGTAACATAATATTTTATATATGCAGTTTTCAATTTTATGGATTTTAGGTACCAATCTTCGCACGACGACGAACATAATTTAGCCAGGGTGACCACTACGAGCGGGCATGCCCCTGCCCGCGAGTGATGTGCTTATGGGCGGTTCTACCCTCGGGCGCAATGCCTACAGGCGACGCTACCGCATCTATAGGTGCCTCTGCCTATAGGCGTAGCACCCACAGGTGGCACTATTGCCCCCGTAGGCGCCTCTGCCCACTTGTGAGTGCCGCCCATCCTTGAGCAAGAACTCTTTTTTTCTCAATCTGAATGACTCTAACTAAGGATTTTTTTGAGCAAGAATACAGAAGATATTCCTCTCATGACATTGAAAGTAGATAATCCTTTATCGACACTTAATAGTCCTCATAATATTGGTTGCCACTCTCGATGACTTATTGTGTTAGATATGAAACTTCCTGACTGATAAGTCCGATATCAAAGAGTGGAGTACTCATACAGGACATCCTTGGTGTCTCAAGTCTAAGGACCAGATACACTATTGGGATAATAGAATCATTGTTTGATAATAAGGCATCATCAACCATCCAACACTATGCAATTGGGGCTAAGCATACTTTTGCTCCTTTATTCAACTCGTTACACCTCTATTCAACTTGCTACTTGAGACAAGCTTATGTGATGCATGTGACTAGTCTAAGACATAGGTAAGTCGGTTCAGTTTGTGATTTGAGCTCACTAGTTGATTGAACTAGACCAACTTGACCGTTCAAGTTGATTTAAGGTGATTACAAACCAATTTGACTTGTTCAAGCTTATTTGACTTAACTGAAATCGGTTAAGTTCAAATTAGATGAGTTTAGGATGGTTCTAAATTAGTTTAATAAAAATTAGAGGTTGGTTTAGTTAGGCTCTAATTGAATTTCAATCTAATTCAAGTCAATTGGACTATTCTAATTATGGTTATGATTGATTGTGAACTATTGAGAGATTGATGTCTTATATTTTTGTGATTTGATGAACTTAAAAATCTTATCTAAATATATAATCTAGAAATAATTAGTAATTTTTTATTATTTTTAGGATTAAATTGATGATATTGATATGATTGTTACTATGTAGTATATATGATCATTCTAAATGGTCCATATTAGAAGCACACCATGTGAAAAGAGTTATGAGCCCATCAACTATACAGAACCACCAATGGACATAGTAGTAGGTCATATATTAAGCATAATCTCTTATGATATTTTATTATATTATTTCTTTGAATATATGTGTGAATGAATAATATGCTTGATTATCTATCCCCGCCAAGGAGACTGATTCCCTTCGAGGATTAGTTGGTCGTCAAATGTGATGGTTAGGTAGTTCTTATATCGTCTATTATAAAGAACGTGTTTTTACTTGGGCAAGTAGGGATACCACTTAATTTGCTATTAGGAGTGCGATATGAATTCTCATCATTCATTATTCGAAGGAATCTATCTCGTGAAGAATATCTCTCCATCCACTATTAAAAGAATATAAAATGTTAACCCCTCCATTCACTATTAGAAGAACATCATGTTAGGACCATAAAGGCACTAGGGAGGGGTGAATTAGTACTTTTGAAAAGTTGAATCGATTTCAAAAATTTTGTCCGATCAAACCCATATCGAAAATGCATTTAACTTAAGACGTTTGCAAGAGTAGTGAGTAAGTAAATCAGTTTGTAATAGGAATAAAAAGTATAAAATGAATGAAAACTAATGTTATAATGGTTTGATCATCCTGATCAATATCCACTCTCGATTCTTCTTCACTCGATGCCATCGGTTTTCACTAATGGTCTTTTTTTCAACATGTGAAAATCAAGAACCATTGTTACAATCATTTCTCCTTTTCATAGGCTCAGGAGAGAACCTTCACACCTCTTTTTTACAAAAGACCTCACTCCTCCCTTAGAAGACTTCTAACTCTAGGAGGAAGAGACTCAACAACTCAAGACAGATTACAACTCTCTTTTTTCATACGAATTCTTTTTCCATTTCTACTCTTTTTCTTGCTAACCCAAACAAGAATAAGTGGGGTATTTATAGACCCCTAATGGCTTCAAAAATGAAGCCAAAAATTCAAATCCTTAGGTTTTGGGGGTACCATGGTACCACTGTTAGGATCAAGAGCACTAGGGAGGGGGGGGTGAATTAGTGCAGCTGAAAACTTTCCTGTTTAAAACTACATTCGTACGATGAAATCGTTTCCAACATAAAACCATTTTTGGAAACTTAACTTAAAAGCGAGTTCGCAAATGAGTGCAGCAAAAGTAATGAGAAAGTAAAGCACATATGGAGGTTTGTAGTAAGGTAAGTAGCAAGAATAAATGCAAACTAGAGAAGACGAGAGTTTATAGTGGTTTGGTCAATCGTGACCTACATCCACTCCTCCGATTCCTCTTCTGTCGAGGCCACCGGCATCCACTAACGATCTTCCTTTACTAGGCGAAGATCAACCTCCTTCTTACACCCCTCTTCTCCTTTTACCGGGTTTAGGAGACAACCCTTACAAGCACTCACTCTCCTCTCTTAAATAGAATTCTAACACTTAAGCTAGAGGAGGGAAATTCTAGAGATTACAGTAGCATTTTCTCTCATTTAATCTCTCTATACTTGTGTTTTTTACCCAGGGATGGGAGGGGTATTTTGTTATGACTCTAGCTAGGAGAGTCCTAATTGAGAGGGATATTCATGTAAAACTGACCTAAGCCGACCCCTATTAAAGAGGTGAAGTGGCCGGCTAGGGTTATGAGGCTATTTCTTAGAGAAGAATAAAGAGTTGTAAAGGAATAGGAGTCTTGAGTAGAAGTCCTATTAGGAGTTTGTTAGAAGTAGGAGTCTTGAGTAGGAGTCCTATTAGGAGTTGGTTAGAAGTAGGAGTCTTAAGTAAGAGTCCTATTATGAGTTAGGGTTTAGAAGCCCTATAAATAGTCATGTATTCCACCTCTTTTGATAAGCAATAGATGAATCTTTTCTGCAGCCTTTGAGCAGCAACTTGGAGGGAGGAACCCCTATAGAGTTCCAAGGAGGCTGATCCCCTAAAGAGATCAACCCCAAGTTTAGAATCTGCAAGGGTTCTATCACCTGGTATCAGAGCAGCGTTCTTGGCATCTCATTGCCCTTCCATAGCCATCCATCAACCCTCCACAACCGTCCAAAGCAATTCCCACAATTGCTTAAGAGATCGTTGCCAAATTCTGCCATCATCTCCACCACCACGGATCATCCTTTGATCTCCCTGTGAATTGCAACAGGTTCTGGTTTTCTACCTTACTGCTGCTGCAATTTAGTTATCCTTATTTGAAAATCCCAAAAAAATTATTCCTATATTGCTGCATAAACTTTTTGTCATAAAGTTTTCATCTCTACGACGAAAGATACATTGCAAAATTCCAACCGTATAACACCGTTTGTTTGATCTTGCTACTGTGTTTTTTCTGTCCAAATATCTACAAAATTTTTATGACATCTTTGATACTTCCTAACAGCATATTTTCCTTTAGTTTTGTCAAAAAATTCTCAATATAAACTATTGATATTTTATATCTAATCTGCTATACTTAAAATTTGCATTGTAAAATTTCAGTCACATAGTACTGAATGTTTGATCTTGATACTATGTTGTTTCTATCCAAATCTCTATGAAATTTTTATGATAGCTTTGACACTTCCTACCAGTGGATTTCCCTTTGGTTTCATAAAAAAATTCTTAATATAAACCACTGATCTTTTATGTCCAATCTGCTATACTTAAAAATCTGTGCTTTAGAAAGTTTCAGCCGCTTATTGTTGCCTTAACCCTTCTATTTGCAATCTTTTTTGAATGAAATTTCTTATACACTTTATAGATTATCTTGGCTTCCATATAAGATTGATCTATTAAAAAATTCATCTCTAAAAACGATTTTGTGTTGCTGCAAATTTTCATCGTAAACCGCTAAAATTTTTTGACGACAATTCTGCTATCACAACTTGCACCAATTTTCTTGCTGTTATAGTGCCGAAATTCTCTTGATTAAATTAGACATCCTTGCTATCATATAAACTGTGATTTTGTTATCAATTCCCTCCTCAAATTCTCTCAAGTTTTTGGTAGAAATTACATTGAGAAACCATTGTTTCTTCGACGACAATTCTACTCTTACAAGACAGCACATACTTGCTGCAACTTCCACTTATTTCTATCAAACCTTTGCTACCATCTACCACAGATCCAAAACTTTCATCTATAGCCCTAAAACTCCACCAAACCACACCATCAAACTGCACCGAAAATAGCCACAAAACAAGCCTACATCATAGCCTACATCCACTGATCTACCAACCCTTTCGACCATCACCTCTCTCAACCAATACATGCCTTTAACCCGACAACAAAAGAGAGATCTTAACATCACAGATTTGGCGGCATATACTATGGCATCTGAGGAGGTAATCAATGTTAAATTCGAAGCCTTCGAGATGCGAATGGAGGATAAGATTCAGACGCTCTTTACCGAACTCAGATTGGGCCGACCACTAAGCCTGAAGAAATCACATCAAGGAGAGAGCTTTGCCCAATCACACCAAGCCCGAAGATATGACCTCCAAGAGAGGGGAAGCTCTATGACCAACCCCAACTATCCATGCATGAGAGTGGACTTCCCTAGATGGGAAGAAGGAGACCCAATTGGTTGGATCTCGCGCGCGGAGCAATATTTTCGGTACCATAAAACTGCGGATGCATCTATGGTGAAAATTGCAGCTATATATCTTGAAGGGGATGCTATACAGTGGTTTGATTGGTTTGAACATACTTATGGAGTTCTTTCATGGCGACAATTCAAAGAAGGACTGCTGATCCGCTTCAGACCAACCGATTATGAGAATATTGACGGACAACTAGCAAAGATCCGACAAACCTCTACCATTCATGAGTACCAAACCAGGTTTGAAAGGTTATCTAATCAAACTCATGATTGGTCTCAAAAACAGCTATTGAGGACCTTCATTGAGGACTTGAAGCCGGAGATCCGAGGAGAAGTTAAAGCGCGATAACCGTATACGCTTATGGTAGCCATCTCTTTCGCACGACATCAAGAGGAGCAATTGAACCATGAAGCTCGGAGGACTAGGGTCACTCCTCAACTAGTAATATTGAAAACCTCAGCCCCCCCTACTGTCGACCAAGTCCCTACACCAAAGAAGTTAACAAGAGAAGAGCTTCGGGAGCGATATGCGAAGGGGTTATGTTGGCATTGTGACGAGCCGTGGAGCCGTGAGCATCGCTGTAGTAAAGGGGGACTTCTTATGATTGAACCGATAGAAGAAGAGGTCATTGAACATCCAGAAGAGAACCTTGAACATGAAGAAGACGATGCAGAAGAAGAGCCACAACCGATCGAAGTTACGGTACATACACTAGCTGGCTACTCAAACCCGCAAACGATGAAAGTTGGAGGCCTTCTCAAACAACAACCAATCACTGTTCTCATCGACACGGGCAGCACTAATAACTTCCTAAACAGTAAGGTTGTTGTCCATATGAACTTACCTATTGAGAATTGCAGCAGGTTTGTCGTTAAGGTCGCCAACGAACGGATTTTGAAGTGTGATCATAGGTGCCCGTAGGTGAAACTATTACTATAGGACCAAGAGATAAAAGCATATTTCTTCCTCCTCCCTCTTGATGATCATGAGGCCATACTCAGAATTAAATGGTTGATGACATTAGGTGATATTTCTTGGAATTTTATGCAACTAATTATAAAATTTTACAGTAAGGAGAAACAGGTGATACTGCATAGGAAACGTGAGAGCGCCGTAATGATGATTTACACACAACAAATGTAGAAGGTTTTGCTTAAAGCATACAGGGGCTTTTTGGTACAACTTGAGTAGCAAATTAAAGGAGAGCCAATAGAATTTAAAGATTCAAACCTATTTCCTTTGCTTGCTGAATTTTCAGATATATTTGATGAGCCGCACAACCTACCTCTTACTCGTCGGCATGATCATTGTATGATAATTTTTCCAGTCAAATCTCCAGCAAATACTCAACCATATTGGTATCCACATCTCCAGAAGGATGAAATAGAAAGGATTGTAAAAGAGATGCTTGAAACAGGAGTTATTTGGCCAAGTTGCAACCTCTATTCTTCACCGGTGCTACTTGTACGTAAGAAGGACGGAACATGGCGAATATGCGTTGATTACCGAGCTCTCAATGGCATAACCATCAAGGATAAATACCCTATTCTAGTAGTAGATGAATTGCTAGATGAAAGGGAGCACAAATCTTCACAAAGCTGGACCTTCAATCCGGGTATTATCAAATACGAGTGTATGAAGAAGTCATACCGAAAACCGCCTTTCGAACACACAACGGCCACTACGAATTTTTACTTTCTTCAACAAAATGTGAAATATCTTGGGCATATCATATCAGAGAAAGGTGTGACGGTGGACCCCTTCAAAATTGAAGCAATGCAAAACTGGCCTACCCCGAGGAACATAAAATTGCTACATGGCTTTCTAGGTTTAACAAGCTACTACCATAAGTTCATGAAAAACTATGGAAAGATCAATGCACCAATTACTTCCTTACTGGAAAAAGATGTCTTCCAATGGTTGGACAGATCCTCCACTGCCTTCGACAAACTTAAGGCAGCCATAACGACGACGTCGGTGCTAGCGCAACCATATTTCAACCGACCCTTCATCATTAAGGCCGATGCATCTGGAGATAGAATGGGAGACGTTCTCATGCAAGATAGTCGACCACTCACATACATTAGCAAGACATTGTCTCCCCCCTATCAAAACATGTTAACATATGATAAGGAGATGCTCGCCATTGTGCACGCAGCAACGAGGTGGAGATCGTACTTGATCAAGCGATACTTTCAAATCAAGACCGACCATAAAAGCCTAAAATATCTCTTGGAGCAGAAGATATCTTCCCCCGAGCAGCAAAAATGGGTAACAAAACTTCTTGGATTTGATTATAAAATAACTTACAAAAAGTGGAAAGAGGATGTTGTTGCAGATGTGCTTTCGCAACTACCTGAGCAAGTTGAATTTTTTATCGTTTTACTTCCAAGCAGCGACTTTCTTTAGGATATTAAGATGGAATGGCAGGAAGATTCAGAGACTAGTAAGATTATAAAAAAATTGGAGGAAGCACCAAGCCCCATGGGTCATTACAATTGGGACTCAAAAGAATTACACTATAAGGGACGCATTGTGCTTATGATAAATTCTACTTGCATCTTCACGAGCAGATTTTGGACAAAGTTATTCCATATGCAGGGTACTAAATTGAAAAGGAGTATGGCATATCACCCACAAACTGATGGCTAGACGGAAGTTGTAAATAGGTGCTTGGAGACAGCCCAAAGCCACCCACCAAATATGACTACCCAAGGAGAACTTCAAACTCAGCCAAGTGCCATTATTGATCGACGGATCGTGACTCGATGACGACGATCCACTACTAAATTGCTAATACAGTTGGCAAACCTACTAACAGAAGATGCCACTTGGGAGAACTATGATGACTTGAAGATCAAATTCTTAAAATTCATGAATCGTCAGCCTCGAGGACAAGGCTGATTTGAAGAAGGCGGGTTTCTTAGGACTCTAGCTAGGAGAGTCCTAATTGAGAGGGACATTCATGTAAAACCTACCTAAGCCGGCCCCTATTAAAGAGGTGAAGTGGCCGGCTAGGGTTAGGAGGTTATTTCTTAGAGAAGAATAAGGAGTTGTAAAGGAATAGGAGTCTTGAGTAGAAGTCCTATTAGGAGTTGGTTAGAAGTAGGAGTCTTGAGTAAGAGTCCTATTAGGAGTTGGTTAGAAGTAGGAGTCTTAAGTAAGAGTCCTATTATGAGTTAGGGTTTAGAAGCCCTATAAATAGTCATGTATTCCACCTCTTTTGATAAGCAATAGATGAATCTTTTCTGCAGCTTTTGAGTAGCAACTTGGAGGGAGGAACCCCTATAGAGTTCCAAGGAAGCCGATCCCCTAAAGAGATCAATCCCAAGTTTAGAATCTGCAAGGGTTCTAACATATTTATAGGCTCCAAACCAGTTTGAATTTTGAGCTCAAAACTATCATCTCCTGAAATTCTGGGGTCTGGCGATTGCACCGCCTAGTAGAGCTCAGAGATTGAGCCTCTAGGCGGTGCCACCCCTTGTCAGGGGTGATTGCACCGCTTGGCAAAGCTCGGAGACCGAGCTTTGGCGGTTCCACCGCCTAGTCTCACTCGGAGACTGAGCCCTAGCAGTGCCACCACCTGACCTGGGCGGTTACACCGCCCAGCTTTCCTAGGAGACCATCTCCTAGGCGATGCCTGTTGGGAAAAAGATACGACAAAGAAGAGGATAAAAAATACTATAGAAACAAATAACAAACACAAGATCAAGAATACTTTAGGAAAAATATTTAGGCTTAAAACGTGTATAAACACTTTCATAAAAACGATATTTGCACCCTCTTCTCAATAAGATTGCTATGGGTTTGATACAAATAGTTTTAGTGGATATGACAAGCCATTAGAAGATCTGTATTGAGCAAACAATAAAGAATCTTCAGAGAGGAATTAGAGAATGTCTAACTCAATCACTTGGAGAGTAAAGAAGAAGAGCATGAAAGAGTTTTATCTGTAATTTACCCTCAAATACCTATTTATAGATATTTTCTCAAGAGATACAATCTTTGAAAATTAACTGTTTTCTCAAAAGACACAACCTTTTAAAAATTAACTATTTTCTCAAAAGACACAACCTTTGAAAAATAACTACCAAAAAATAAAAGAAAACACCTTTTCAAATAAATCTTTTGAAAAGAAATTTTTTTCTTTTTAATTTGAACAATTTATAACAATCCCCCACTTGTTCAAATTTAAAATTTTCTCTAAGTGATTAAATAGTATTTATGAATAAAGTAATATATCTTTCGATTTGAATATTACCTTAGTGTAAGCATCACAAAGTGTAGTTGAAATCCCAAATAGCAAAAAAGCTTTGAATTTGTTATTCCTCATGACAACACCAGTGATACCACACACATAAATACAACATTCTTGTATTCCTCATAAAATCTTGCTTAGCCCTAATATGGCCTTGGGCTCATCCAAGTTCATGAACTTTTATGAGAGAAACTCCAACTCTCAATCGAAACGGCACCACTTCTAAGTTCATATAGGTGAAGTTCTTATAGTATCTTTGTCACTCTTTGAGATACTTGTCCTAACTTAACTGAACTTCATTTAGAGTATAATTAACTCAACCCTCATTCGGTGACAACCAGCACTTTAACATTTTTAGATGGGACTCATAAAATATTTCAAAGTGTTGAACCACTCCACATATCAATGACTTGTTCTTACCCTTTGAACTCTTCATTACTCATTTCATAATGTTGAGTAGGGTTGCTATCATTGGTGGATCTTTTATTCAAGGAGTTTTAGCCCCATCCCTTTTGATGTTGATCTTACAACTTCTCTTGTAAGAGGTTTGGTGAATGGATCAGCCAAATTCTCACTTGTTTTCACAAATGTAAGTGAAATAATCCCACTCTTGATTAATTTCCTCACATAATCATGTCTAAGACTTATATATCTTGACTTTCCATTATATATTTCACTATACGCACGAGCTAAAGTGGCTTGACTATCACAAAGTATAGAAATTGAATTCACACTCTTAGAAGTCAATAGAATTTCTAATAGAAAGTTCCTCAACCATTCAGCCTCCTTTCCTGCATCTGCTAGAGCAACAAATTCTAATTCCATAGTTAAGTGAGTTATACACGTTTGTTTCTTGCTCTTCCAAGAAACAGCGTCACCTCCCAAGGTGAACACCCAACCAGTAGTGGATTTGTTATCTCCAAAACTTGATATCCAACTTGCGTCAGTATATCCTTCTAAAATAGCAGGAAATTTTGAGTATTATAGGCCATAATCTTTGGTTCATTTAAGGTACTAAAGAACTCTTTCAATAGCCTTCCAATGCTCTACATTTGGATTGCTAGTAAATCTACTCAATTTACTAATTGCAAATGCTATATCTGGTCTTATGCACTGCATTGCATATATAAGACTTTCTATAGCACTTGAATATTCTAATTGAGCCACTGTTCTTCCAACATTCTTGACTAATTTGATACTTGGGTCAAATGGGGTATTTGCTTCTTTGATTTTTAAGTGACTGAATTTCTCCAATACTTTCTCTATGTAATGAGTTTGACTCAAAACATATCCCCCACTATTTCTTTTTACCTTGATACCTAGTATAGTATCAACTTACCTAAGATCTTTCCTCTTAAATGTTGAAGATAGAAACCTCTTTGTTTCTACAATACCTTTCATGTTGTTGCTCACTATTAGCATATTATCAACATAAAGACAAACTATCACCATATAGTCATCACAAGTTTTAAGATAAACACATTTATCTGTAATATTATGAACAAATCCATTAGAAAGAATTATTGCATCAAATTTCTCATGCCTTTGTTTTTGAGCCTGCTTTAAACCATACAATGACTTAATAAGTTTACACACTTTATGTTCATTTCCCGGTAGAACAAAATCTTCGGGTTGTTCCATATATACATCCTCATCGAGGTCTCCATTTAGAAATGTTGTTTTGATATCCATTTGATGAACATAAAGATAAAAAATTGATGCTAAAGCAAAAATAATTCTAATAGATGTGATCCTAGCCACAGGAGCATATGTGTCAAAATAATATATTCCTTCCTTTTGTCGAAATCCTTTAGCAACTAACCTTGCTTTGAACGTTTGGAGAGTACCATTTGTATGATACTTCATACAAAATATCCATCTACAACTAATAGGTTTTGAGGCAAAAGGTAAATCGACAAGTTCCCAAGTATGGTTTGACATAATAGAATCCATCTCATCATTAATAGCATCTTTCCAAAAAGCAGCATCACAAGAAGCCATAGCTTCTTTAAATGTTTTAGGATCATCTTCCACTTGTAAAATAAGAGGAATTATTTTTAATACTCTCTCATTAGTTCCTTCTATAAGGTAAAAAGAAATACTTTGAGAATCAATCTCATCCGATCTTAATGTTTTTGCTTTTCGTACACAAGTGCTTCTCCTTAATTCATAAGATTGCTCTCCAACCTCTTGTGAACTTGATTGATGTCCAATCAAAGGAATTTTAGGTTGCTCACCAACCTTTTAATATTTCTTCACTAGTGACTCTTCACTAGTTGGAGGATGAACATTATTACTAGAAGTCAATAAATGTTCAAAGAACTCCACGTCTCGAGATTCTATTATAATATTAGACTCCAAATTAAGAAGTCTATATACTTTGCTATTTGAGGCATAGCCTATAAATGCACATTTGATTCCTCTAGGTCCCAATTTTGTCCTTTGAGGATCATTATTCTTACAATATGCAAGACACCCCCACACTTTAAAATAACCAATGTTAGGTTGTCTTCCTTTCCATAACTCATATGGAGAGATCTTATTCTTTTTAGAGGGAATTCTATTTAAGATATGACATGCAGCCAATAAAGCTTCTCCCCACAAATTATAAGATAATTTAGCATGCAACAACATAGCATTAATTATCTCTAGATAAGTTCTATTTTTTCTGCTAATCCATTTTGCTCAGGTGTTCTAGGCACTAAACATTCATGAATTATGCCATGTTGTTCACAAAACAAGTTAAATTCATTAGGAAAGTATTCTCCTCCTCTATGACTTCTTAAAGCTTTAATTTTCTTCCCCAATTGATTTTCAACTTCTGCTTTATATGCCTTAAAAGCATTAAAAGCATCATTTTTATGTTTCAATAAGTACACATATGTGAATCTAGACATATCATCTATAAAATTAATAAAATATATATTACCTCCTCTCGTTAATATGCCATTTAATTCATATATATCAGAATGTATTAAATCTAACAAATTAGTATATCTTTCAACAATTTTGAAGGGTTTCTTCATCATCTTTAATTTAACACAAATTTCATATTTATTAAAATCATCAAAATGATAATTTATTAAGCCACACTTAACCATTCTTCTAATTATGCTAATTCCAATATGTGCTAATCTATCATGCCATAATGAATAAGAATCAACAATATAAATAGAAGCAACATCTTTATTAACTTTAGAATCATTGTCAACAATAGATAATTTGACCATTCTCTCAGCGGAATAGCCTTTTCCAACAAAAGTTACATTATGGGATAGAATTAACTTCTCGGATTCAAATACATATTTAATTCCAGGTTTGCCAAGGAGATTCTCACTCACTAAATTTTTACTCATATCCGGTATATGAAGAACATTAGTAAGAGTGACTTTCTTACCTGAAGTGAAAGTGAGTTCCACATTTCCCTTGCTAATCACCTTATAACGAACTTCATTTCCCATTTAAATCTCTTACCCTTCTGTGACTTCTTTGTAAGTCTTGAAGAGTCCCTTATCATAGCAAACATGGATGGTAGCACAAGTATCATACCACCAACTAGAAACCTTGCCAAATATGGCATTCACTTCGCTCACCGAAGCGATTATATTATCATCTCCCTCAACGGAGTTGACTTTTAGTTTCTGGCCTTTTTTAAATCTGCAATCCCTAGCAAAATGACCAGGTTTTCCATAAACAAAATAGCCTCCTCTTTGGCTTCTTAAATTTTCTTTGATCCCTTTTGGTGCTAAAATGATTCTCCTTGTTGGAATTCTTAGGCCGATTCACAACATTTGCTTTTATATTGCAAAAGGAGTTCTCACTCTTGTCTCTCATCCTCGATTCGAAGATGTTTTTGAATTTGCTCCAAAGTGATATCCTAGGAGTCATGCAAAATCTTCTTCCTATACCCTTTCCAAGATGAAGGCAACTTGACTATTACAGCCCCTAATTGAAAAGGTTCAGGAAGTTTAATTTTTTCAGCCTTCAATTGATTAACAATGACCTGCAACTCATACACTTGTGCCAAGATTGGCTTGCCATCCACAAACTTGTAATCAAAATATTTAGAAATTAAAAACTTCTTTGTACCTTCTTCCTTGGCATGATATTTGAATTCTAAAGCATTCCAAATTGCTTTTGCAGATGGTTCCACCGTATAAAGATTATAAAGCCGCTCTGAAAGAGCATTGAGAATGTGTCCTCTACACATGACTTCATCTTCATTTCTTTTCTTTTGTTCAACCTTGATTTCATCGGTGTCATTGTCGGTTGGATTAGGAATTTGTTGAAGATTTGGATCAAGCACATAGAAGATCTCCAAAGCAGTCAACATGAACTTCATCTTGTCTTGCCAACGGGTAAAATCCGTTCCATCAAAACGATCTAAACGAACAAAATCTTGATTCAATAATTTGATGGTATGTGTAGCCTCCATAGTGAATTTGTATAAACTCACAAAATATCGTATTTAGATTGTTGGGAAAAAGATACGATAAAGAAGAGGATAAAAAATACTATGGAAACAAATAACAAACACAAGATTAAGAATACTTTAGGAAAGATATTTAGGCTTGAAACGTGTATAAACACTTTCATAAAAACAATATTTGCACCCTCTTCTCAATAAGATTGCTATAGGTTTGATGCAAATAGTTTTAGTGGATATGACAAGCCTTTAGAAGATCTGTATTGAGCAAACAATAAAGAATCTTCAGAAAGGAACTAGAGAATGTCTAACTCAATCACTTAGAGAGTAAAGAAGAAGAGCATGAAAGAGTTGTATCTGTAATTTACCCTCAAATACCTATTTATAGATATTTTCTCAAAAGACACAACCTTTGAAAATTAACTATTTTCTCAAAAGACACAACCTTTGAAAAATTAACTATTTTCTCAAAAGACACAACCTTTGAAAAATAACTACCAAAAACTAAAAGAAAATACCTTTTCAAATAAATCTTATGAAAAGAAATTCTTTTTTTTCTTTTTAATTTGAACAATTTATAATAGTGCCACCGCCGACCTTGGCGGTGCCACCGCCTAGCAAGAATTCTGGTCCGGATGGGTTGATCCATTCAGCCCAATTTGGGTCTATCAAGGGCCTAATTACCCCTAGATTAAGTTAATGGGATCACCTCCTATTCCTAACTTAATCTACATACAAACTACGATATTTCTTAAGACATTTACTACAACTTGCTCCGGTGCGTCAAACGCTTCTTCCGGCGAGCTTCCGGCGAACTTCCAGCGAACATCCGACGAACCTTCAGCGATGCTCCGGCGGACTTCCGGCAAACTCCTAGACTTGCGATGATCCACTTGGCGAGTTTCGATGAGCTTCTTTGGCAAGCTCCTGGACTTCTTGGATTTGTTTCCGCAGAACCTCCGACGACCGTCCGAACTTCCGTCAAACTCTCGAACTCCCAACGTGATCATAGTCTTGACTCCAGGGCAACTCCTGCTGCATGTCTTACTTCCATCGTAGTTAATCCTATACATATAAAATAAAACTTCGATCGAGACAATTAATCCTAAGCAATTAACCAAGTTGTCTGGCATGTCATTGGTCCCTTGACGCTTCGTTTGATTCTTCGGCACATCGTCCTCTCTTGCAGCCTATTGCCCAATCGACCAGTTGACTCCGCAACTCCGATATCCTTGGCACAATACGTGCTCTTCTTTGCCCAATGCCCGAGTGCACGGCCCGAAGCCTTCTGTCGATATGTCGACCGATCCACCGGCCCAACATCCAATCTTCTGACAGTTGAATCTCGGATTTTGATGATAAAATCAATTGATGGGTTAATTGATCTAATCCATATTATTGAGTTAAGTGTGCAGGATTAACTATGATAACCAGAAAATATAAAGCAAGAATATCGGAGTCAAGTTCGATGGACGTTTAAGAGACTGAAGAATTGTCGGAGATGCTACCGGAACCAACTAAGAAGAAATCGGGAACCTGTTGGAATTTTCGGAAGTTTATCGAAGAGATCGTCGGAGGTTCACGGAGATCACCGAGAAGGCTCGGCTACTCATTAAAGTCATCACAAGATCGAGAGCTTGCTGGGAGTCCGTCGGAAGAAGCTCGTCGGAAAGCTCGCCAGAACAAGACTCGACGTTCGCAGTTGAAAACTTGCTTAGGATGTTTTTAGTTATGTAGTTCACTTGTAATTCAGATTAGGATTAAGAGATAATCCTATATCATGGTTAGGGGCCAATTGGGCCCAAAATTAGACTTGGTTTGGGCTAAATTTAAAGCCCAACCAAGTGAACCGAAGGGTCTGGCGATGGCATCGCTAGACTGGGCGGTTGCACCGCCCAGCACCCGAGAGCTAGGCAGTGGCACCGCCTGGGCTGGGTGGTGGCACCGCTTGGCTGGGCGGTGGCACTGCCAGTCCACTGTTAGTGTTAGACACTGACAGGCGGTGGCACTGCCAGCATCGGGAACCAAAGAGAATTCAAATTTTGGAGCCCAAATTTGAATCCTCTTGAGGCCTATAAATACCCTTCAAATCTCAACTGAGATTATAACTTTTTGAGAAGCAATTAGAAAAGTCTTAGCAAGTCTTGTTTTCAATTTGCTAGTGTTCACCTCCTTCTTTCTTGCTGAAAATCTATAAAAGAGTGAACTGCTTGTAAAAAGTTGTAAGAGGGGTATTTACCCTTCCCCTTCAAGAGATTTGCTAGTGGAAAGTGGGAGCCTCATCGAAGAGGGGCCTCGCAAGTGGATGTAGGTCATTTGGCCGAACCACTTTAAAATCGGCGTAATCTCTGGTTTGCATTTCATTATTGATATTTACATTACTGCAAACCTTCTTACATACTTTATTTCCTCATTACCTTTGCTGCATATCTTTACGAACACGCATTCAAGTTAATCACTTCCGAGTTTGATTTTTATCGTACGAAAGATTTTCCAAAATCGACGTTTTAATCCGCTGCACTAATTCACCCTCCCCCCTTTTAGTGCTGCTTCGATCCTAACAATTGGTATCAGAGCAAGGCTCACTCTCATATTTGGTTTGATACCCAAGAGAGATGGCTTACTCCAGCATACATGAGGGTCATTCTATCACACGTCCACCCATGTTCAATGGGTCGGATTATACTTATTGGAAGACTCATATGAGGATCTTCCTTATTTCCATGGATTTCGAGCTTTGGACTATTGTTGAAAATGGATTTCAAAAATCTTCTCGTTTGATGAGCGAATGGAATGAATCGGAGAAGAAGGTTTTTGCTTTAAACGCAAAAGCTATGAATGTCTTGTTTTGTGTACTAGACAAAAATGAATTTAATCGTGTTTCAATTTGTGATTCGGCTTTTGATATTTGGAGAACTCTTGAGGTCACTCATGAAGGCACTAGCCGAGTGAAAGAGTCCAAAATCAACATCCTTGTGCACTCTTACGAACTCTTCCATATGAAACCAAGTGAGTCCATCGGAGACATGTATGTTAGGATCGAGAGCACTAAGAGGGGGGGGGGGGTGAATTAGTGCAGCGGAAATCTTACAGCGATTAAAAACCAAAAGCTGCGTTCGTTCAAAAACTATTATGATGCAAAAGCAAATTCTCAGTTTGTATCTAAGTGCAGTTTGCGTCTAAGCGCAGATTGCGTCTAAGCGCAGTTTACGTCTAAACGCAGATTTACGTCTAAACGCAGATTTACGTCTAAACGCAGATTTACGTCTAAACTCAGATTTACGTCTTAAACTCAGATTTACGTCTAAACGCAGATTTACGTCTAAACGCAGTTTTACGTCTAGACGCAGATTTACGTCTAAACTTTGAAACTTGTTTGTATACTCGCAGAAGGCAGTATGCAGTTGAAATCAAGACGTAAACGTGAACTGAGATCTGATGATTGAGCGAGGAAAGCCGATTTACGTCTGAATGCAGTTTTACGTCTAAATGTTGAAACTTGTTCGTAAAATTGTAGAGGACAGTTTGCAGTTATCAATAGGATCAAAATGTAAGTGTAAACTGCAAAGAAGCTCGTTCGTAAAAGCACGGAAGACAGTTCTGTAGAATCAAACGTAAACGTAAACGGTAATGTATGAAAATACGAATTTACGTCTGAATGCAGATTCGGAAGAACAGCACTTAGAACTTGTTCGTGAAAGCGCAGAGAGCAGTAGTAATGAAGGAGGTTTGCAGTAATGATAAAGTGCTCGAAAATAAACGCAAACCAGAGATTTAGAGTGGTTCGGTCAGCCTTAACCTACTCCACTTTTGGCTTCCTCCACCGACGAGGTTGCCGACGTCAACTAGGGGCCTTCCTTCAATAGGCGAAGGCCAAACTGCCCTTTTACAATTTCTCTCCTTTTGATAGGCTCAGGAGACAACCTTTACAGACCTTTCTCTCCTCACTTTACAACTGAAAACTTGAAGAACAGAAGGAGGAGACTTAAAGGCTTTACAACACTTTTGAGCTCTTAGAATCACAGAAAAGATCAAGATTTCGGTGTAGGTCTGTATCTTTTCAGTGCTGAATGGGTGGGGTATTTATAGGCCCCAACCCAATTCAAAATTCGAGCTCAAAACGATCAAATCGATCAAATCCCAGAATTCTGGGATCAGGCGGTTGCACCTCTTGACTGGAGAGGTGGCACCGCCTGGCAGAGCTCGAAGACTGAGCTCAGGCGATTGCTCCTCTCTGCCAGAGCTCGAAGACTGAGCTCGATGGTTGCATCACCTGGCAGAGCTCGAAGACTGAGCTCGGTGGTTGCATCACCTGGCAGAGCTCGAAATCTGAGCTCGGTGGTTGCATCACCTGGCAGAGCTCGAAACTGAGCTCAGGCTGATGCACCTCTCTGCCAGAGCTCGAAGACTGAGCTCGGTGGTTGCATCACCTGGCAGAGCTCGAGACTGAGCTCAGGCTGATGCACCTCTCTGCCTGAGCTCGAAGACTGAGCTCGGTGGTTGCATCGCCTGGCAGAGCTCGAAACTTGAGCTCTGGCGGTGCAACCTCTTGACAGAGGAGGTTGCACCGCCCAGTCTAGCTCGAAGACTGAGCTCTGGGCGGTTGCACCTCTTGGCTGGGGCGGTTGCACCTCCCAGCCTCGCAGCCCTGGCGGTTGCACCTCCTGGCTGGGGCGGTTGCACCTCCTGGTGCAATCAGGGTCCGAATGGTTCGCTCCATTCGGCCCAATTTGAATCTTTTCAGGGGCCCAATTGCCCCAAGATTAAGCTAATGGGATCACCTCCCATTTTCATGCTTAATCATCATGCTAACTACGATTTAACTTTAAGACAACTTCTGCAGCTTTGCTCCGATGCGTCAATCGCTTCTTCCGGCGAGTTTCCGGCCAACTTCCGTCGATCATCCGATAAACCCTCGGTGATCCTTCTGCGGACATCCGGCATACTCCTGGACTTTGCGACGATCCACTTGGCGAGTTCCGACGAGCTTCGCTTGGCAAGCTTCTGGACTTCTCGGATCTGTTCTCGCTGAACCTCCGACGACCGTCCGAACTTCCGTCGAACTCTCGAACTCCCAACGTGATCATGATCTTGACTCCGGCGCAACACCTGCTGCTTGTCTTACTCTCATCGTAGTTAATCCTGCACACTTATCTCAACACATAGATTAGATAACAAATGACAATTGACTTCATCATCAAAATCCGAGATTCAACAATCTCCCCCTTTTTGATGATGACAATCAATTGATAAAGGAGTTGTCCTTAACTCCCCCTATCTATATGCCATAGTTGAGATAAGTCAACCTTGAATTCAAGACCAAAGAATTCAAGTGACGTATTGATAAGTTAGATCAATTAAACTTATCAATGCTCTCATCATGATGCCCATCATGATGTATCTCTTCAAGAATGATGTCAAGGCATGACATACATCATCAAGTTTGTATGATAGTGTTTGTAACTATTCATCATGTAATAATATAAAGCTACGAAGGACTTTTTACATGATGCACACATTTGAGATTTTCTAGCAAGTTTGCATTTTCTATAGAATATCAAATCAAGATATGATGCAAACTATAGCACATGTTCACATATCTCTTGGTGATGCAAGGATGGCATAACATTGTTTATAGCATCACTCAAGTATTTGCAACTATGACATAGACATGATTATGGCAGTTCAGCTATGACATAGTGTTTATCAATTCATATGTTTCTCCCCCTTTGTCATCAACAAAAAGCATGATAGCATTATCAAGTACATAAAGGAAGTCATGACACATATATCTCTTTATTGTTTTTGCTTGACGGAGGAAAGTCATTTTTCAAAGAGTTTTCATAAGAGTGTACAGCTATGACATAGACATGATTATGGCAGTTCAGCTATGACATAGTGTTTATCAATTCATATGTTTCTCCCCCTTTATCATCAACAAAAAGCATGATAGCATTATCAAGTACATAAAGGAAGTCATGACACATATATCTCTTTATTGTTTTTGCTTGACGGAGGAAAGTCATTTTTCAAAGAGTTTTCATAAGAGTGTACAGGAACATCCCATTTTTAGCATACAAACCGAAAAATGAACTTCTTACATGCATTTGGTTAAAAATATTTGTCACATAATTTGCAACATGTTATTTGATCAAGCGTTGTCAAGGCATGTAATAGTAATAACATCCGAAAAATAATTTTAACTAGTTTAAGTATTTGGACAAATCAACATTCCTAATTCTTTTCTTATGTAATCAAATTGTTCTTCACATAGGGGTTTTGTGAAGATATCAGCCAGTTGATGTTTGGTATCAATAAACTCTATGGTTACATCATGATTAGAGACATGATCTCGTATAAAGTGATGTCTAATATCAATGTGTTTGATTCTTGAGTGTTAAGCTTTTGATGTAGTAACACAATTATTTCAAGTGCAGCATTCTATCATATTGCATAGCAAGATTTTTATTTCAGCAAGTGTAGCATTGCATCACATGGTAAGATATCAGCTCGTACGATGCAAATTTTTGTTTGATATCTTGATACATAGCAATCATATTAGTAATAGCAACCATATCAATGTCATACTGCTGACTCATCAACTTACATTGGTATGTTGCTTCATATTTTTCAAGGCATAGGCTTTTAAACCTTTTTTAGTTTCAGTGCAAAAACCGAGATAAACAACAAGAGATGTTTGCAAATATGCTTACACAAACAAAGATAACCATATCAGGGTAACATATGTACAGCATATCAGGTAACCATAAAGACAAAGTCCTTCATGAATAACATAAGGAGTTTACAACATGTCATATTAAAAACAGCAGATGTTCATACAAGCTTATTCATGAGGTGGAAGATTAAAGTGCCTAAGTAAAGAGTCAAATTGTCGATGGATTTGCTGCAGCTCGGTTAGGATTTGATCTTGTCGAAGTTCAAGCCGTTCTTGTCTTTGTTCAAATCGGTCCATCCGAATCCCAATATCTTCGATGGATGATGTGTGAGTTTGCTCAACCGGATGTGTTTCCTCAAAGGGACAGATCGGAGGAGATTGGGTACTCCTAAAGACTGGGGTTTTCGGCTCTGGTTCAGGTTCAGGTTCAGGCTGAGGGGGATCAGTTCTTCTAGGCATTCTAACCCAGTTACCGTTTCTATAGTGACATCTTAGTCGGTGAAGTAGATTTTTGTTTATTATGCTGAATCTATCTGTTTTCATTACTTCTTCTTCTAGTGGTATTTGAATGTCGTAAGCTTTCATTATTCTAGTAATTATTCCACCATATGGGAGCATCATATCTTTCATAGATAATTCTAACATGTTTTGTTGGATCAGATAGCCAAGACAAATGTCACGTCCTTTCATGATTAGGTACATAATTCCTAATTCCAATTGACTCACTTCATCATGATGGTATTGTTTAGGAAGAATTATACTAGTCATGATATGATGAAGTATCTTAGTGTTAAAGGGCAATAGATGTTCACAACTTTTAGGAACAGATTCTATGTTAGGATTGGCAAGGATTGTTCCTAAGGCTTCAACGTAGGATGTTTCAATGGTTTTTTCATCCCATGATCCTTTAAAGTAAAGTCCTATGCTTTTCATGGGAATACCTATCATATCACAAATGAATCTATCAGTGATTGAGATGTGCTGTCCTAAGAGATAGGTTGACATCCTTTCTTCATCATCTATTTGCATGTTGTTGTAAAACAATCTAACTAGTCTAGGATAAATGGGTTCGTTGATCTGCAAAATTGGAAGTAGATTTAGGTTTGTAAACCATTGGATAGTCTCTACATCTCTTAGTTCATTCAGATCTACGTATTTTCCCTTATTGATGCTTCTTAGTTCGAAGGAGAGAAATTTTTCAGCATGGTTTTTTGAATCGAAAAGAGTGAAATCAAACTCTTCTACTAATCTCCTCTTTCCCTTGTCCCTTGAGGATCTTCTAGATCCCATAACTACTGCTGTTTAGAGGGATGATGATAAGCTAAAGTAAATGAAGAACAAAACAGAATTTAAGAGCTTCTTAGAGAGTACCTTTGTGAAATCTTCAAGAGAAGGAAGGATTCTTGATGTTTTGCTCCGAAATGGGAGGTATTTGGAAGGCTTAGAGGAGTGAAATGGGAATGGAGGAGACTTGGAAGAGTAGAGGAGGAAATGGGGGTGAGTTGGGGTCGGTTCCTTAGCCGGCCCTAGTGTGGGTTTAAAGGGCAGAGCTGCTGGCGGTTGCACCTCTGGCTGGAGCGGTGCAACCTCTGGCAACCCGTGATAGCTGGAGGTGCCACCGCCAGCTGGAGAGGTGCCACCGCCTGCAGCCAGTGAGCACCTAAGATGATTTGATTGGGGAGCCTTTGCCTTGAGGAGAGTTTCAGAGCAATTGATGTTTGTTACATGATTTCGTATGAGTTTTTATTTAAGGAAGAAGCTCTTTGTACGATCAAGATAGATCTTTTAACGTGCATACGTATGTTTGTTTGGTATCCCTTTTAAGATCATGACATATTTAGTTTCTACAAGAATTAATTCGTAGATGAACGGGTTTTGAAGATCAGGGGGGTATGTGAATTTGGATATCATATGTTTCTAATAAGGTTGTATCGTATTTGTGATTTCACAACTTCCACTTGTTACTTAAGCGTTGCGAGTTCCTTTTTGATTCTTGGTTTATGACCATTGAGAGTCAAGGAGCAGAATATTATTTCTTGCTCCGGCCTAGACTTTTAATGTTTTTATAGGAAGGGATGATCTTTAGGAACCCATTTGCTTTTGGGTGCCTCATAAATAGATCTACATTTTCTATCATGTTGCATAGAGTTTATCATGGTTCCTTTAGGAACCCAACTTAATTTGTTTGGACTTATTTTCTTGAAGGGACAACAATGTGTCTTGTGTCCAAACTTGCAACAAAAGTTGCACTTGGTTTGGTGTTGAACATGTAAGATGGAGCCTTTTATGAAGGTAGTTGGATTTTGGTGAGGACTCCTCACAAATCCAATCCCACTTCTTTTGGGAGCATGACCGTTGTTTGTAAGGATCATGTTTAATGACTTGCTACCAACCTCGAATTTCTTCAAGGTGTCCTTAAGTAGCAAGTTTTCTTTTTGTATAGTTTCTAAATCATGACATTTGATACATGAATTTAAACTATCATGATGTTCGACTTTTAAATTATCAAACTCACAAGTAAGATTATCATGTACCTTTTTTAGCAACTTGTATTTTCTATTTATAACTTTGCATTCATCAAATAAATCATGGAAGGCATTTAATAATTCATCGAAAGATAAATTAGCATCTAATAAATCCGTTACCTCCTCTTCGATGGCCATAAAGGCGTAATGAGCAACTTGCTCGGTGTTGGACTCTTCTTCTTCAGATGCGCTTGCGTCATCCCATGTTGCTTGAAGAGCCTTCTTCTTTGATGTTCTTCTTTTGACTTGGGGACAATCATTCTTGTAGTGTCCCGGCTTTTTACATTCGTAGCAGATCACTTGGTCCTTCTTGGGTTCAAGTTTATTTTTCACATCGTTTTTAAACTTGTTTCTTTTGAAGAATTTCTTAAACTTTCTTGTCAAAAGTGCCAAGTCATCATCACAGTCCTCATCACTTGAGTTTTCTCTCAAGTGGCATTCAGAAGTTTTAAGTGCCATATCCTTCCTGTTCTTTGGAAGGATGTCTTCTTGCTCTTCATGAGCTTTGCAAGTCATTTCGTAGGTCATTAATGACCCGATTAGTTCTTCAAGAGGGAAGTTGCGCAGATCCTTTGCCTCTTGAATGGCAGTGACTTTAGGATCCCAACTTTTAGGAAGGGATCTTAGTATTTTATTTACGAGTTCAAAATCCGAAAAACTTTTTCCGAGTCCTTTTAGACCGTTGACGACATCCGTGAAACGGGTAAACATGTCGCCAATGGTTTCACTCGGTTTCATTCGGAAAAGTTCAAAAGAATGCAGCAACAGATTGATTTTTGACTCTTTCACTCTACTTGTGCCCTCGTGGGTCACTTCAAGTGTGTGCCAAATATCAAAAGCAGTTTCGCAAGTTGAAACACGATTAAACTCGTTTTTATCAAGTGCGCAAAATAAGGCATTCATAGCCTTTGCATTAAGAGCGAAAGCCTTCTTTTCCAACTCATTCCAATCGATCATTGGAAGAGAAGACTTTGAAAATCCGTTTTCAACAAGGTTCCACAGTTCAAAATCCATAGAAATAAGAAAGATCCTCATTCGGGTCTTCCAGTAAGTGTAGTCCGTTCCACTGAACATGGGTGGACGTGTAATCGAATGCCCCTCTTGGTTTCCGGCGTATGCCATCTCTCTTGGGTTTTAATCCTTTAGAGAGTTAACCTTGCTCTGATACCAATTGTTAGGATCGAGAGCACTAAGAGGGGGGGGGGGGGTGAATTAGTGCAGCGAAAATCTTACAGCGATTAAAAACCAAAAGCTGCGTTCGTTCAAAAACTATTATGATGCAAAAGCAAATTCTCAGTTTGTATCTAAGTGCAGTTTGCGTCTAAGCGCAGATTGCGTCTAAGCGCAGTTTACGTCTAAACGCAGATTTACGTCTAAACGCAGATTTACGTCTAAACGCAGATTTACGTCTAAACGCAGTTTTACGTCTAAACGCAGATTTACGTCTAAACTCAGATTTACGTCTTAAACTCAGATTTACGTCTAAACGCAGATTTACGTCTAAACGCAGTTTTACGTCTAGACGCAGATTTACGTCTAAACTTTGAAACTTGTTTGTATACTCGCAGAAGGCAGTATGCAGTTGAAATCAAGACGTAAACGTGAACTGAGATCTGATGATTGAGCGAGGAAAGCCGATTTACGTCTGAATGCAGTTTTACGTCTAAATGTTGAAACTCGTTCGTAAAATTGTAGAGGACAGTTTGCAGTTATCAATAGGATCAAAATGTAAGTGTAAACTGCAAAGAAGCTCGTTTGTAAAAGCACGGAAGACAGTTCTGCAGAATCAAACGTAAACGTAAACGGTAATGTATAAAAATACGAATTTACGTCTGAATGCAGATTCGGAAGAACAGCACTTAGAACTTGTTCGTGAAAGCGCAGAGAGCAGTAGTAATGAAGGAGGTTTGCAGTAATGATAAAGTGCTCGAAAATAAACGCAAACCAGAGATTTAGAGTGGTTCGGTCAGCCTTGACCTACTCCACTTTTGGCTTCCTCCACCGACGAGGTTGCCGACGTCAACTAGGGGCCTTCCTTCAATAGGCGAAGGCCAAACTGCCCTTTTACAATTTCTCTCCTTTTGACAGGCTCAGGAGACAACCTTTACAGACCTTTCTCTCCTCACTTTACAACTGAAAACTTGAAGAACAGAAGGAGGAGACTTAAAGGCTTTACAACACTTTTGAGCTCTTAGAATCACAGAAAAGATCAAGATTTCGGTGTAGGTCTGTATCTTTTCAGTGCTGAATGGGTGGGGTATTTATAGGCCCCAACCCAATTCAAAATTCGAGCTCAAAACGATCAAATCGATCAAATCCCAGAATTCTGGGATCAGGCGGTTGCACCTCTTGACTGGAGAGGTGGCACCGCCTGGCAGAGCTCGAAGACTGAGCTCAGGCGATTGCTCCTCTCTGCCAGAGCTCGAAGACTGAGCTCGATGGTTGCATCACCTGGCAGAGCTCGAAGACTGAGCTCGGTGGTTGCATCACCTGGCAGAGCTCGAAATCTGAGCTCGGTGGTTGCATCACCTGGCAGAGCTCGAAACTGAGCTCAGGCTGATGCACCTCTCTGCCAGAGCTCGAAGACTGAGCTCGGTGGTTGCATCACCTGGCAGAGCTCGAGACTGAGCTCAGGCTGATGCACCTCTCTGCCTGAGCTCGAAGACTGAGCTCGGTGGTTGCATCGCCTGGCAGAGCTCGAAACTTGAGCTCTGGCGGTGCAACCTCTTGACAGAGGAGGTTGCACCGCCCAGTCTAGCTCGAAGACTGAGCTCTGGGCGGTTGCACCTCTTGGCTGGGGCGGTTGCACCTCCCAGCCTCGCAGCCCTGGCGGTTGCACCTCCTGGCTGGGGCGGTTGCACCTCCCAACCTCACAGCCCTGGCGGTTGCACCTCCTGGCTGGGGCGGTTGCACCTCCTGGTGCAATCAGGGTCCGAATGGTTCGCTCCATTCGGCCCAATTTGAATCTTTTCAGGGGCCCAATTGCCCCAAGATTAAGCTAATGGGATCACCTCCCATTTTCATGCTTAATCATCATGCTAACTACGATTTAACTTTAAGACAACTTCTGCAGCTTTGCTCCGATGCGTCAATCGCTTCTTCCGACGAGTTTCCGGCCAACTTCCGTCGATCATCCGATAAACCCTCGATGATCCTTCTGCGGACATCCGGCATACTCCTGGACTTTGCGACGATCCACTTGGCGAGTTCCGACGAGCTTCGCTTGGCAAGCTTCTGGACTTCTCGGATCTGTTCTCGCTGAACCTCCGACGACCGTCCGAACTTCCGTCGAACTCTCGAACTCCCAACGTGATCATGATCTTGACTCCGGCGCAACACCTGCTGCTTGTCTTACTCTCATCGTAGTTAATCCTGCACACTTATCTCAACACATAGATTAGATAACAAATGACAATTGACTTCATCATCAAAATCCGAGATTCAACAATGTACACCTGGTTCACGGATGTCATCAATGGACTCAAAGCCCTTGGTAAAGATTTTACTAACTTTGAACTAGTAACTAAAATCTTAAGATCCCTCCCTAAAAGTTGGGATCCAAAAGTTACGGCCATTCAAGAGGCCAAAGACCTTAAAACATTCCCTCTTGAAGAACTTATTGAGTCTCTAATGACCTACGAAATGACATGTCAAGCTCATGACGAGCTCGAGAACTCCCTTCCAAAGAACAGGAAGGATATGGCACTCATATCACAAGAAGACCACTTGAAAGGAACATCAAGTGATGAGGACGGTGACAATGACATTGCACTTTTGACTCAAAATTTTAAAAAATATTTAAGAAAGAATAAATTTAAAAATAATATAAAAAATAAATTCGAACAAAAGAAGGACCAAGTGATTTGCTATGAGTGCAAAAAACTGGGACACTATAAGAACAATTGTCCTCAAGCCAAAAAGAGAACATCAAAAAAGAAGGTGCTCAAGGCAACGTGGGATGATTCAAGCGCGTCCGAAGAAGAGGAGTCCAACATCGAGCAAGTTGCTCATTACGCCCTAATGGCCTTCGGAGAAGAGGTAACGGATTTAATTGATGCAAATTTACCTTATCATGAATTATTAAATGCCTTCCATGAGTTATTTGATGAATGTAAGATAATTAGTAGAAAATATAAATTGCTAAAAAAGGAGCATGATAGTCTCACTTGTAATGTCGATAAATTAAAGACTGAATATCATGATAGTTTAGCTCCATGTATAAAATGTCATGATCTAGAAACTCTCCAAAAGGAGAACTTGCTACTTAAGGACACCTTGAAGAAATTCGAGGTTGGTAGCAAGTCTTTGAACATGATCCTTACAAATAAGGGTCACGTTCCTAAAAGAAGTGGAATCGGATTTGTGAGAAGTCCTCACCAAAATCCAACCACCTTCATTAAAGGCCCTATCTTACATGTTCGGCACTAAAGCAATTGCAACTTTTGTTACAAATATGGACATAAAACTTATAAATGTCCATTCAAGAAAATTAGTCCGAACAAATTAATTTGGGTTCCTAAAGGAACTATGATCAATTCTATGCAATATGATAAACAAGTTAAATCAGTTTTTAAGGCACCCAAAAGAAAATAGGTACCTAAAAATAATCTCTTCTTGTAGAAACATACACCATTACAAGCTAGGAGCAAGAGATGGTATCTAGATAGTGGATGCTCAAGACATATGACTGGAGATCCATCTCATTTCTCTATGCTCACTAGTAAAGAAGAAGGGTACATCACCTTCGGAGACAACAACCAAGGCAAAATTATTGGCAAGGGAACCATAGGTAACAAATTAAATTTTTCTATTGATGATGTCTTACTAGTTGATGGATTGAAACATAATCTCTTGAGTGTTAGTCAATTATGCGATAAAGGTTATATCATTAGATTTGAATCAAATGTGTGTATTATTGAAAAACCAAACCATAACATAACTATGATTGCATTAAAACAAAATAATGTCTACACCATCAACCTTGATGAACTAAGTAATGAAATGTGCTTCTCCGCTTTAAATGATGATGCTTGGCTTTGGCATAGGAGACTAGGCCATGCAAGTATGAAACTAATATCTAAGATCTCATCTAGAGAATTAGTGCGAGGAATTCCAAATATAAAGTTTATTAAGGACAAAGTACGCGATGCATGTCAACTAGGTAAACAAATAAAAACTAGTTTCAAACCAAAAACTCAAATTAGCACCACTAGACCATTACAATTGATTCATTTGGACTTATTTGGACCAATTGACACGATAAGTCTAGGGGGAAGCAAATATGCATTTGTAATTGTGGATGACTATACTAGATACACTTGGACCTATTTCTTAGCTCACAAAAGTGATTGTTTCAAGTGTTTCTCTAAATTTTGTAAACTCACTCAAAACGAAAAAGGTTTCATGATTTCATCAATTCGGAGTGATCACGGTAGCGAATTTCAAAACCGTGACTTTCAAAATTTTTGTGAAGTTAATGGTTACAATCACAACTTCTCAACTCCGAGGAATCCCCAACAAAATGGAGTAGTTGAAAGAAAAAATAGAAATCTACAAGAAATGGCAAGAACGATGTTAAATGAACATAGTCTACCCAAGTATTTTTGGGTCGAAGCCATAAATATGGCTTGCTACATCATGAATAGAGTCCTATTAAGACCATCCCTATCAAAAACTCCCTATGAATTATGGAATAACAAAAAACCAAATATTTCATATTTTAAAGTTTTTGGTTGTAAATGCTTTATTTTGAATGAAAGGGATGCCTTAGGAAAATTTGATGCTAAATCCGATAAAGGTATTTTTCTTGGTTACTCTTCCGTTTCTAAGGCTTTTCGGGTTTTTAACAAAAGAACCTTAGTGACAGAAGAGTCTATTCATGTAGTTTTTAATGAAATTTCTAATTTAAAGAAAAATGATTTTGATGATGATCTTGGTTTTGATCATTTGAATTTAAATGAACCCCCTCCTCAAAATAGCAACTTGGATGCACCTTCTTCCGAAATTTCCTTACCCAAGGAATGGAAGTATATAGATGCTCATCCAAAGGAGCTAATTATAGGAGATATATCAAAAGGGGTTCAAACTCGTTCCTCTT
The DNA here is from genome assembly GCF_036884655.1 of Musa acuminata AAA Group. Lineage (NCBI taxonomy): Eukaryota > Viridiplantae > Streptophyta > Magnoliopsida > Zingiberales > Musaceae > Musa > Musa acuminata. The sequence goes on from NC_088345.1 coordinate 41,130,489, forward strand.
TCAAGAATTTTTGTGCTAACGCCGCCTTCCTTTCTCAAATTGAACCTAAATGCATTAACGAGGCCATAAAAGATGATTTTTGGGTTATTGCAATGCAAGAGGAATTGAATCAATTTGATAAGAATAAGGTATGGAAGCTTGTTCCTAGACCTAGTGGCCATTTAGTCATTGTTACTAAATGGGTCTTTGGAAACAAGCAAGACGAAAATGGTATCGTGGTTAGAAACAAGGCTAGATTAGTGGCTAAAGGTTTCAACCAGGAAGAAGGTATCGATTACGAAGAAACCTTCGCTCCCATGGCTCGATTAGAAGCCATAAGGATGCTCCTTACCTATGCTAGTAGTAATAACTTTAAACTATTTCAAATGGACGTCAAAAGTGCCTTCTTGAATGGTTTTATTTTGAAAGAAGTATATGTTGAACAACCTCCTGGATTTGAAAATTCTCTTCTACCTAATCATGTATTCAAATTGACTAAGGCTCTCTATGGTTTAAAACAAGCTCCTAGAGCTTGGTGTTAGGATCGAGAGCACTAAGAGGGGGGGGGGGTGAATTAGTGCAGCGGATCTCTTACAATAATTAAAAAACCAAAAGCTGCGTTCGTTCAAAAACTATTATGATGCAAAAGCAAATTCTCAGTTTGTAACTAAGTGCAGTTTGCGTCTAAGCGCAGATTGCGTTTAAGCGCAGTTTTGCGTCTAAGCGCAGTTTTGCGTCTAAGCGCAGTTTTGCGTCTAAACTCAGATTTACGTCTAAATGCAGATTTACGTCTAAACGCAGATTTACGTCTAAACGCAGATTTACGTCTAAACGCAGTTTTACGTCTAAACGCAGATTTACGTCTAAACGCAGTTTTACGTCTAAACGCAGTTTTACGTCTAAACGCAGATTTACGTCTTAAACGCAGTTTTACGTCTAGACGCAGATTTACGTCTAAACTTTGAAACTCGTTTGTATACTCGCAGAAGGCAGTATGCAGTTGAAATCAAGATGTAAACGTGAACTGAAATCTGATGATTGAGCGAGGAAAGCCGATTTACGTCTGAATGCAGTTTTACGTCTAAATGTTGAAACTCGTTCGTAAAATCGTAGAGGACAGATTGCAGTTATTAATAGGATTAAAATGTAAGCGTAAACTGCAAAGAAGCTCGTTCGTAAAAGCGCGGAAAACAGTTCTGCAGAATCAAACGTAAACGTAAACTGTAATGTATGAAAATACGAATTTACGTCTGAATGCAGATTTGGAAGAACAGCACTTAGAACTTGTTCGTGAAAGCGCAGAGAGCAGTAGTGATGAGGGAGGTTTGCAGTAATGATAAAGTGCTCGAAAATAAACGCAAACCAGAGATTTAGAGTGGTTCGGTCAGCCTTGACCTACTCCACTTTTGGCTTCCTCCACCGATGAGGTTGCCGACGTCAACTATGTGCCTTCCTTCAATGGGCGAAGGCCAAACTTCCCTCTTACAGTTTCTCTCCTTTTGACAGGCTTAGGAGACAACCTTTACAGACCTTTCTCTCCTCACTTTACAATTGAAAACTTGAAGAACAGAAGGAGGAGACTTAAAGGCTTTACAACACTTTTGAGCTCTTAGAATCACAGAAAAGATCAGGATTTCGGTGTAGGTCTGTATCTTTTCAGTGCTGAATGGGTGGGGTATTTATAGGCCCCAACCCAATTCAAAATTCGAGCTCAAAACGATCAAATCGATCAAATCCCAGAATTCTGGGATCAGGCGGTTGCACCTCTCGACTGGAGAGGTGGCACCGCCTGGCAGAGCTCGAAGACTGAGCTCTGCCGATTGCTTCTCTCTGCCAGAGCTCGAAGACTGAGCTCGATGGTTGCATCACCTGGCAGAGCTCGAAGACTGAGCTTGGTGATTGCATCACCTGGCAGAGCTCGAAACTGAGCTCGGTGGTTGCATCACCTGGCAGAGCTCCAAGCTGAGCTCAGGCTGATCCACCTCTCTGCCAGAGCTCGAAGACTGAGCTCGGTGATTTCATCACCTGGCAGAGCTCGAGACTGAGCTCAGGCTGATGCACCTCTCTGCCAGAGCTCGAAGACTGAGCTCGGTGGTTGCATCGCCTGGCAGAGCTCGAAACTTGAGCTCTGGCGGTGCTACCTCTTGGCAGAGGAGGTTGCACCGCCCAGTCTAGCTCGAAGACTGAGCTCTGGGCGGTTGCACCTCTCGGCTGGGGCGGTTGCACCTCCCAGCCTCGCAGCCCTGGCGGTTGCACCTCCTGGCTGGGGCGGTTGCACCTCCCAACCCCACAGCCCAGGCGGTTGCACCTCCTGGCTGGGACGGTTGCACCTCCTGGTGCAATTAGGGTCCGAATGGTTCACTCCATTCGGCCCACTTTGAATCTTTTCAGGGGCCCAAGTGCCCCAAGATTAAGCTAATGGGATCACCTCCCATTTTCATGCTTAATCATCATGCTAACTACGATTAACTCTAAGACAACTTCTGCAGCTTTGCTCCGATGCGTCAATCGCTTCTTCCGGCGAGTTTCCGGCCAACTTCCGTCGATCAACCGATAACCCTCGGTGATCCTTCTGCAGACATCCGGCATACTCCTGGACTTTGCGACGATCCACTTGGCGAGTTCCGACGAGCTTCGCTTGGCAAGCTTCTGGACTTCTCGGATCTGTTCTCGCTGAACCTCCGACGACTGTCCGAACTTCCGTCGAACTCTCAAACTCCCAACGTGATCATGATCTTGACTCCGGCGCAACACCTGCTGCTTGTCTTACTCTTATCGTAGTTAATCCTGCACACTTATCTCAACACATAGATTAGATAACAAATGACAATTGACTTCATCATCAAAATCCGAGATTCAACAATCTCCCCCTTTTTGATGATGACAATCAATTGATAAAGGAGTTGTCCTTAACTCCCCCTATCTATATGCCATAGTTGAGATAAGTCAACCTTGAATTCAAGACCTAAGAATTCAAGTGACGTATTGATAAGTTAGATCAGTTAAACTTATCAATGCTCCCATCATGATGCCCATCATGATGTATCTCTTCAAGAATGATGTCAAGGCATGACATACATCATCAAGTTTGTATGATAGTGTTTGTAACTATTCATCATGTAATCATATAAAGCTACGAAGGACTTTTTACATGATGCACACATTTGAGATTTTCTAGCAAGTTTGCATTTTCTTCACAATATAGAATATCAAATCAAGATTTGATGCAAACTATAGCACATGTTCACATATCTCTTGGTGATGCAAGGATGGCATAACATTGTTTATAGCATCACTCAAGTATTTGCAACTATGACATAGATATGATTATGGCAGTTCAGCTATGACATAGTATTTATCAATTCATATGTTTCTCCCCCTTTGTCATCAACAAAAAGCATGATAGCATTATCAAGCATATAAAGGAAGTCATGACACATATATCTCTTTATTGTTTTTGCTTGACGGAGGAAAGTCATTTTCCAAAGAGTTTTCATAAGAGTGTACGGGAACATCCCATTTTTAGCATACAACCCGAAAAATGAACTTCTTACATTCATTTGGTTAAAAATATTTGTCACATAATTTGCAACATGTTATTTGATCAAGCGTTGTCAAGGCATGTAATAGTAATAACATTCGAAAAATAATTTTAACTAGTTTAAGTATTCGGACACATCAACATTCCTAATTCTCTTCTTATGTAATCAAATTGTTCTTCACATAGGGGTTTTGTGAAGATATCAGCTAGTTGATGTTTGGTGTCAATAAACTCTATGGTTACATCATGATTAGAGACATGATCTCGTATAAAGTGATGTCTAATATCAATGTGTTTTGTTCTTGAGTGTTGTATAGGATTTTTAGTTAAGCATATTGCACTCGTGTTATCACATTTAATGGGAATATCTTTAAGATTCACTTTGTAATCTTCTAAAGTGTTTTTCATCCATACAACTTGTGCACAGCATGCACTTGCTGCAATGTATTCAGCTTCGGTTGTTGATAGGGCAACCGAGTTTTGTTTCTTAGATGACCAGGATACAAGGGCATGTCCTAAAAATTGACATGATCCTGATGTGCTTTTTCTGTCTAGTTTACAGCCAGCGAAGTCCGCATCAGCATAGGCTGTTAATTCAAAATTTTCTGATTTTGGGTACCATAATCCTAGATTGGTAGTTCCATTAAGATATCTGAGTATTCTTTTGACTGCTTTGAGATGAGATATCTTAGGGTCTGATTGAAATCTAGCACAAAGTCCTACACTGAACATGATGTCTGGTCTGGTGGCAGTAAGGTAAAGTAAACTTCCTATCATACCCCTATAGGTTTTTTGATCGAAGCTTTCTCCATTCTCATCAATTTCTAACTTAGTGGAGGTGCTCATAGGAGTGTCAATGGCTTTTGAATTATTCATTTTTAACTTCTTTAGCAAACTCACAGCATATTTGGTTTGACTAATAAATATGCCATTGCTTAGTTGTTTGATTTGTAGGCCTAAGAAGAATGTTAACTCTCCCATTAGACTCATTTCGAATTCATGACTCATAGTTTTCGCAAAGGATTCACAAAGAGATTCATTTGTAGAACCAAAGATAATATCATCAACATAAATCTGAACAATGAGAAAATCATTTTCAAAATTCTTGATAAACAATGTAGTATCAACCTTGCCTTTTATGAAATTATTTTTAATGAGAAAAGAGCTAAGTCTCTCATACCAAGCCCTTGGGGCTTGTTTTAAACCATAGAGAGCTTTAGTTAATCTAAACACATGATTAGGGTAGCCATTATTTTCAAATCCAGGAGGTTGTTCAACATAAATTTCTTCGGAAATGAAACCATTTAGAAAAGCGCTTTTAACATCCATTTGAAATAACTTAAAATTATTGCAACTAGCGTAGGCAAGGAGCATCCTTATGGCTTCCAATCGAGCCACAGGTGCGAAGGTTTCTTCGTAATCGATACCTTCTTCTTGGTTGAAACCTTTGGCCACTAATCTAGCCTTGTTTCTAACCACGATACCATTTTCATCTTGCTTGTTTCTAAAGACCCATTTAGTACCAATTACTAAATGGTCATTTGGCCTAGGAACAAGCGTCCACACCTCATTTCTCTCAAATTGATTTAATTCATCTTGCATTGCGATAATCCATGAATCATCTTTCATGGCTTCATCAACACATTTGGGTTCAATTTGGGAGAGAAAAGCGGCGTTGGCACAAAAGTTTTTAAAGGAAGATCGTGTTTGAACCCCCTTTGATGTGTCTCCTAGGATTAGCTCCTTAGGATGAGCATCTATATACTTCCAATCCTTGGGTAAGGATGTTTTGGAAGTGGATGCAACCAAGTTGCTGGTTGGAGACGGGGTTTCGTTTAAATTCAAGGAATCAAAATTAACATCATCATCAAGATCATTTTTCTTAATTTCTGAAATCTCATTGAAAACAACATGGATGGATTCTTCAATAATTAAGGTTCTTTTATTGAAGATGCGAAAAGCTTTAGAAACCGAAGAATAACCAAGAAAGATTCCTTCATCAGATTTAGCATCGAATTTTCCTAAGTTATCCTTTTCATTCAAGATAAAACACTTACACCCAAAGACTTTAAAATATGAGACATTGGGTTTTTTGTTATTCCATAACTCATAAGGAGTTTTGGTGAGTAAGGGTCTTACTAGGACTCTATTTAAAATATAGCATGCAGTGTTTACAGCTTCGGCCCAAAAATATTTGGGTAGGCTATGTTCATTCAACATGGTTCTTGCCATTTCTTGTAAATTTCGATTTTTTCTTTCTACTACCCCATTTTGTTGAGGATTTCTTGGAGTAGAGAAGTTATGGTTGTATCCGTTGAGTTCACAGAATTCTTGGAAGTCATGGTTTTGAAATTCTCCACCGTGATCACTTCTAATTGACGAAATCATAGATTCCTTCTCATTTTGAACAAGTTTACAAAACTTGGTAAAATGTCTAAAGCATTCATTTTTTTGTTTTAAGAAGTAGGTCCATGTATATCTGCTGTAGTCATCAATAATGACAAAGGCGTATTTGCTACCTCCTAGACTCGATGTAGAGATTGGTCCGAACAAGTCCATATGGATCAATTGTAAGGGCCTAGAGGTGCTTATTTGATTCTTAGCTTTGAAGCTACCCCTAATTTGCTTACCTAATTGGCAAGCATCACATACATTATCTTTGATGAACTTGATATGAGGAATTCCTCTTACAAGTTCTCTAGATGATACTTGATTGATTAGTTTCATGCTAGCATGACCTAATCTTCTATGCCATAGCCAAGCATCCTCATTCATAACGGCAAAGCACATTTCATCACATAAGTCATTGATGTCAATAGTGTATACGTTGTTTTGTTTTAATGCAATCATAGATATATTTTTGTGTGGTTTTTCAATGATGCAGGCATTAGATTCAAATCTTATAATATATCCTTTATCACATAATTGACTAATGCTCAAGAGGTTATGTTTTAAACCATCAACTAGTAAAACATCTTCAATAGAGAGGTTGGATTTGTTACCTATGGTTCCTTTGCCAATGATTTTACCCTTGTTGTTGTCTCCGAAGGTGACATATCCTTCGTCTATGCTAGAGAGCTTAGAGAATTGAGATGGATCTCCGGTCATATGCCTTGAGCATCCACTATCAAGGTACCATTTCTTGCTCCTAGCTTGCGATTGTTTAGTTTTCTACAAGAAAGGATGATGTTTAGGTACCCATTTGCTTTTGGGTGCCTCATAAATAGATCTACATTTTCTATCATGTTGCATAGAGTTTATCATGGTTCCTTTAGGAACCCAAATTAATTTGTTTGGACTTATTTTCTTGAATGGACAACAATGTGTCTTGTGTCCAGATTTGCAACAAAAGTTGCACTTGGTTTGGTGTTGAACATGTAAGATGGGGCCTTTTACAAAGGTAGTTGGATTTCGGTGAGGACTCCTCACAAATCCAATCCCACTTCTTTTGGGAGCATGACCCTTGTTTGTAAGGATCATGTTTAATGACTTGCTACCAACCTCGAATTTCTTCAAGGTGTCCTTAAGTAGCAAGTTTTCTTTTTGTATAGTTTCTAAATCATGACATTTGATACATGAATTTAAACTACCATGATGTTCGACTTTTAACTTATCAAACTCACAAGTAAGATTATCATGTACCTTTTTTAGCAACTTGTATTTTCTATTTATAACTTTGCATTCATCAAATAAATCATGGAAGGCATTTAATAATTCATCGAAAGATAAATCAGCATCTAATAAATCCGTTACCTCCTCTTCGATGGCCATAAAGGCGTAATGAGCAACTTGCTCGGTGTTGGACTCCTCTTCCTCAGATGCGCTCGAATCATCCCATGTTGCTTGGAGCGCCTTCTTCTTTGTTGTTCTTTTCTTGACTTGGGGACAATCACTCTTGTAGTGTCCCGACTTTTTACATTCGTAGCAGATTACTTGGTCCTTCTTGGGTTCAAGTTTATTTTTCACATCGTTTTTAAACTTGTTTCTTTTGAAGAATTTCTTAAACTTTTTTGTCAAAAGTGCCAAGTCATCGTCACAATCCTCATCACTTGAGTTTTCTCTCAAGTGGCATTCAGAAGTTTTAAGTGTCATATCCTTCCTGTTCTTTGGAAGGATGTCTTCTTGCTCTTCATGAGCTTTGCAGGTCATTTCGTATGTCATTAATGACCCGATTAGTTCTTCAAGAGGGAAATTTCGCAGATCTTTTGCATCTTGAATAGCAGTGACTTTAGGATCCCAACTTTTAGGAAGGGATCTTAGTATCTTGTTAACAAGCTCAAAATCCGAAAAGCTCTTTCCGAGTCCTTTTAGACCGTTGACGACATCCGTGAAACGGGTAAACATGTCGCCAATGGTTTCACTCGGTTTCATTCGAAAAAGTTCAAAAGAATGCAGCAACAGATTGATTTTTGACTCTTTCACTCTACTTGTGCCCTCGTGGGTCACTTCAAGTGTGTGCCAAATATCAAAAGCAGTTTCGCAAGTTGAAACACGATTAAACTCATTTTTATCAAGTGCGCAAAATAAGGCATTCATAGCCTTTGCATTAAGAGCGAAAGCCTTCTTTTCCAACTCATTCCAATCGATCATTGGAAGAGAAGACTTTGAAAAACCGTTTTCAACAAGGTTCCACAGTTCAAAATCCATAGAAATCAGAAAGATCCTCATTCGGGTCTTCCAGTAAGTGTAGTCCGTTCCACTGAACATGGGTGGACGTGTAATCGAGTGCCCCTCTTGGTTTCCGGCGTATGCCATCTCTCTTGGGTTTTAATCCTTTAGAGAGTTAACCTTGCTCTGATACCAATTGTTAGGATCGAGAGCACTAAGAGGGGGGGGGGTGAATTAGTGCAGCGGATCTCTTACAATAATTAAAAAACCAAAAGCTGCGTTCGTTCAAAAACTATTATAATGCAAAAGCAAATTCTCAGTTTGTAACTAAGTGCAGTTTGCGTCTAAGCACAGATTGCGTTTAAGCGCAGTTTTGCGTCTAAGCGCAGTTTTGCGTCTAAGCGCTGTTTTGCGTCTAAACTCATATTTACGTCTAAATGCAGATTTACGTCTAAACGCAGATTTACGTCTAAACGCAGATTTACATCTAAACGCAGTTTTACGTCTAAACGCAGATTTACGTCTAAACGCAGTTTTACGTCTAAACGCAGTTTTACGTCTAAACGCAGATTTACGTCTTAAACGCAGTTTTACGTCTAGACGCAGATTTACGTCTAAACTTTGAAACTTGTTTGTATACTCGCAGAAGGCAGTATGCAGTTGAAATCAAGATGTAAACGTGAACTGAAATCTGATGATTGAGCGAGGAAAGCCGATTTACGTCTGAATGCAGTTTTACGTCTAAATGTTGAAACTCGTTCGTAAAATCGTAGAGGACAGATTGCAGTTATTAATAGGATTAAAATGTAAGCGTAAACTGCAAAGAAGCTCATTCGTAAAAGCGCGGAAAACAGTTCTGCAGAATCAAACGTAAACGTAAACTGTAATGTATGAAAATACGAATTTACGTCTGAATGCAGATTTGGAAGAACAGCACTTAGAACTTGTTCGTGAAAGCGCAGAGAGCAGTAGTGATGAGGGAGGTTTGCAGTAATGATAAAGTGCTCGAAAATAAACGCAAACCAGAGATTTAGAGTGGTTCGGTCAGCCTTGACCTACTCCACTTTTGGCTTCCTCCACCGATGAGGTTGCCGACGTCAACTATGTGCCTTCCTTCAATGGGCGAAGGCCAAACTTCCCTCTTACAGTTTCTCTCCTTTTGACAGGCTTAGGAGACAACCTTTACAGACCTTTCTCTCCTCACTTTACAATTGAAAACTTGAAGAACAGAAGGAGGAGACTTAAAGGCTTTACAACACTTTTGAGCTCTTAGAATCACAGAAAAGATCAGGATTTCGGTGTAGGTCTGTATCTTTTCAGTGCTGAATGGGTGGGGTATTTATAGGCCCCAACCCAATTCAAAATTCGAGCTCAAAACGATCAAATCGATCAAATCCCAGAATTCTGGGATCAGGCGGTTGCACCTCTCGACTGGAGAGGTGGCACCGCCTGGCAGAGCTCGAAGACTGAGCTCTGCCGATTGCTTCTCTCTGCCAGAGCTCGAAGACTGAGCTCGATGGTTGCATCACCTGGCAGAGCTCGAAGACTGAGCTTGGTGATTGCATCACCTGGCAGAGCTCGAAACTGAGCTCGGTGGTTGCATCACCTGGCAGAGCTCCAAGCTGAGCTCAGGCTGATCCACCTCTCTGCCAGAGCTCGAAGACTGAGCTCGGTGATTTCATCACCTGGCAGAGCTCGAGACTGAGCTCAGGCTGATGCACCTCTCTGCCAGAGCTCGAAGACTGAGCTCGGTGGTTGCATCGCCTGGCAGAGCTCGAAACTTGAGCTCTGGCGGTGCTACCTCTTGGCAGAGGAGGTTGCACCGCCCAGTCTAGCTCGAAGACTGAGCTCTGGGCGGTTGCACCTCTCGGCTGGGGCGGTTGCACCTCCCAGCCTCGCAGCCCTGGCGGTTGCACCTCCTGGCTGGGGCGGTTGCACCTCCCAACCCCACAGCCCAGGCGGTTGCACCTCCTGGCTGGGGCGGTTGCACCTCCTGGTGCAATCAGGGTCCGAATGGTTCACTCCATTCGGCCCACTTTGAATCTTTTCAGGGGCCCAAGTGCCCCAAGATTAAGCTAATGGGATCACCTCCCATTTTCATGCTTAATCATCATGCTAACTACGATTAACTCTAAGACAACTTCTGCAGCTTTGCTCCGATGCGTCAATCGCTTCTTCCGGCGAGTTTCCGGCCAACTTCCGTCGATCAACTGATAACCCTCGGTGATCCTTCTGCGGACATCTGGCATACTCCTGGACTTTGCGACGATCCACTTGGCGAGTTCCGACGAGCTTCGCTTGGCAAGCTTCTGGACTTCTCGGATCTGTTCTCGCTGAACCTCCGACGACCGTCCGAACTTCCGTCGAACTCTCAAACTCCCAACGTGATCATGATCTTGACTCCAGCGCAACACCTGCTGCTTGTCTTACTCTTATCGTAGTTAATCCTGCACACTTATCTCAACACATAGATTAGATAACAAATGACAATTGACTTCATCATCAAAATCCGAGATTCAACACTTGGTACGAAAGGCTTAGTTCCTTTCTTATTTCAAATAATTTTACCAAAGGCAAGGTTGATACTACATTGTTTATCAAACACTTTGAAGATAATTTTCTTATTGTACAAATTTATATTGACGATATTATTTTTGGCTCTTCGGATGAATCACTATGTGAATCATTTGCTAAATGTATGAGTCATGAATTTGAAATGAGTTTAATGGGTGAATTAACTTTCTTTTTAGGATTACAAATCAAACAACTTAGTGATGGCATATTTCTCAACCAATCTAAATATACATTAGAATTGTTAAAATGATTTAACATGGATAATTCAAAAGCAACAAACACCCCGATGAGTACTTCGACTAAGTTAGATTTAGATGAAAATAGTAAAAATTTCGATCAAAAAACATATAGAGGAATGATAGGTAGTCTACTCTACCTCACCGCGACTAGACCAGATATTATGTTTAGTGTAGGACTTTGCGCTAGATTTCAATCCAATCCTAAATTATCTCATCTTAATAGCATTAAAAGAATATTTAGATATCTTAAAGGAACTCTAAAATTTAGGATTGTGGTATCCAAAATCTAAAAAATTCGATTTAATAGCTTATGCAGATGCCGATTTTGGCGGATGCAAGATAGATAGAAAAAGTACATCCGAAACATGCCAATTTTTAGGACATGCACTTTTTTCTTGGACTTCCAAGAAACAAAATTCAATTGCACAATCTACGGCGGAAGCCGAATACATTGCTGCAAGTGCATGCTGTGCACAAGTTATTTGGATGAAAAATACATTAGAAGACTATGGAATTCACTTCAAAAACTTTCCCATAAAATATGATAATACTAGTGTCATATGTCTTACTAAAAATCCAATTCAGTACTCTAGAACTAAGCACATCGACATTAGGCATCATTTCATAGGCGATCATGTCCTTAACAATAATGTTATTCTAGAATTCATTGACACAAAGCATCAATTAGCAGATATATTTACAAAAGCTTTGAATGAAGACCAATTTAAATTCATTAGAAGGGAATTAGGTATGTTAAATTATCCCTAAGAATAAACTTGTTTGAATGGATTTTCCGTAAAGTTTTTCATCCTCTCTCCGTTCCTCGGTGAATTTGATCATTCTCTTTCGATTCTAAATGACACGTTAAATTACCTTATCCTATCTTGAGTCAAACACCACTCCCATCTGATCAAGATTAATGATTTTATGATATTTTGTGAATCTCAAAATTGATTTTGATGGCTTGATTATGAGTTTCAAGTTGACGAATTGAATTTGAATGAGTTTGTATTCGAATTATGATCTTGACTTATTGGAGTTACTACTTGAATTTTTTTTTAAATCACAATCTCTTCCTTGTATATCTATAATTTTTGTTATTTATAGAAGTGATTTGATAAAAATGGATGAATGCTGAATTTTCCTTTAAGATGAACTCTGCGTAAATATTTTAGCATATTTAATTTTGAATGATAAATTTTTTGTATGATCAATGCTGAATTCCTGATGTTATAATCACAAATTATGTGCTTCAAGTCTCCTTCCCTTTTTGTTGATGACAAAGGGGGAGAAAAGTGATGACTTGTACCATTTTGATAGCATAACTTATATGAATTGCAAAAGCTTGTGTGATATGAATGTCTTATATGCCTTGCAAAATGCCTTGAAAAATCCTTGAGAATATCACAAGATTGATTGATCATATTGAAAGCATGCCTTACATCTATATCATGAAATTTATGTTGAAAATCTCTATCTCCTGTCATAGTAAAAATCGTCCCTTATCATTTGACTTATGATTTTCATCGAAGTTTCGTATTTACTATTGCTTAATGAGAATAACGATAAGTTATACAGTTAGAACTTATCGGTTTATGCTTGCATTCAATGGGATGGAATTCAAGTATTTTTATCTTCTCATAATATGGCATATAGATAGGGGGAGTCATGTTTAACTCCGTCATCAATTGATTGTCATCATCAAAAAGGGGGAGATTGTTGAATCTCGGATTTTAATGATAAAATCAATTGATTGTTTAATTGATCTAATCCATATTATTAAGTCAAGTTCGATGGACGTTTAAGAGACCGAAGAATCGTCGGAGATGCTACCGGAACCAACCGAGAAGAAATCGGGAACCTATCGAAATTTTTGGAAGTTCGCCGAAGAGATCGTCGGAGGTTCGCGGAGATCACCGAGAAGGCTCGGCTACTCGTTAAAGTCATCACAAGATCGAGAGCTTACTGGGAGTCCGTCGGAAGAAGTTCGTCGGAAAGCTCGTCGGAACAAGACTCGACGTTCGCGGTTGAAAACTTGCTTAGGATGTTTTTAGTTATGTAGTTCACTTGTAATTAGGATTAGGATTAAAAGATAATCCTATATCCTGGTTAGGGGCCAACTGGGCCCAAAATTAGACTTGGCTTGGGCTAAATTTAAAGCCCAACCAAGTGAACCGAAGGCTGGGCGGTTGCACCGCCCAGCATCCGAGAGCTGGGCGGTGGCACCGCCAATCCACTGTCAGTGTCAAACACTGACAGGCAGTGGCACCGCTAGCATCGGGAACCAAAGAGAATTCAAATTTTGGAGCCCAAATTTGAATCCTCTTGAGGCCTATAAATACCCCTCAAATCTCAGCTGAGATTACAACTTTTTGATAAGCAATTGATTGAGAGAAAGGTCTTAGAAAAGTCTTAGCAAGTCTTATTTTCAATTTGCTAGTGTTCACCTCCTTCTTTCTTGCTGAAAATCTGTAAGAGAGTGAACCGCTTGTAAAAAGTTGTAAGAGGGGTATTTACCCTTCCCCTTCAAGAGATTTGCTAGTGGAAGGTGGGAGCCTCATCAAAGAGGGGCCTCGCAAATGGATGTAGGTCATTTGACTGAACCACTTTAAAATCGGCGTGATCTCTGATTTGCATTTCATTATTGCTATTTATATTACTGCAAACCTTCTTACGTACTTTATTTCCTCATTACCTTTGCTGCATATCTTTACGAACACGCGTTCAAGTTAATCACTTCCGAGTTCGATTTTTATCATACGAAAGATTTTCCAAAATCGACATTTTAATCCGCTACACTAATTCACCCCCCCCCCCCCCCCCCCCCCCTCTTAGTGCCACTCTGATCCTAACACTGACATGTTCCTCCGGCACAACATGATTTTTCCTGCTTTAATTGTCTCATCCTGATCGAAGCATCCTCCGTCACTCAAAACGCAGATTAAAACATAAACACATATCAAGTGATTTCATCATCAAAATACAAGATTCAACAATCTCCCCTTTTTTGATGATGACAACCATTTGATGACGGAGTTAAACTTAACTCCCGGTGTTTAAATAAACTCCCCCTATCAATATATCATATTGATAGAACCTTGAATTCAAACTGAATTCAAGTCATTGCAATATTCATCAAGAATACTTGCAACACGTCATCATGAACTTATGCATAAACTTATGCATAACATCATACTTCTCTCCCTTTGTCATCAACAAAAAGGAGAAGTCAAACTATTCTTGTGTTTGGAATATAAGTTTAACTCATTGCATGAAAAACATAATATCAAGTTTTAACATCATGTAGTTTTGAAGCTAGAAAATTTAGCAAGTGTTACATCATGCTTAGAACATTCAAACTATCATGTTTTAGATATGCAAGGTTTACAGCATACAAGATAGCACTTTTGGTAATGTTCAAGATAGCAAGTTCTACATCATGCAAGCTAGCAATGTTATAACATTTTAGAACATGCAAGCTAGCAATTTAGAGATGTTCAAGAAAGCAATGCTTGCTTCTTGAAATATGCAAGTTTGCAAGCTAGCAAATTTTTGCTTCCTTTGCAATGTTTGAGCTCGTAATTTTGTTTTCATTGCAAAGTGCAAGTTTAGTATGTTTAGCATCTTGAGATATGCAAGATAGAATATTTTTGTATTTTCTTGAGATTTCAAGCTAGCAATTATCGGTGATGTTCAAGATAGCAATTTCTTCTCTTTTGAGAAGTGCAATTTTTGCTTTCGTCTTGAATTGTGCAAGCTAGCTAGTTTGCCTCTTTTCATGATATCCACGCTAGAAACTTTTGCTCCCCCTTTGTCATTGTCAAAAAGAATGGAAGACCCTTATATCAATTTTTAGATTATGACAAAGGTAAGTATCAATCTTATTTGTGCATCATTATGTATTCAAATTAAAACATACACAATTTCAAAAACCTTATTTTTCATGCACATTACCAAAAAATAAATCAATTATGATTCATACGCATATCATACATGATACTCAAACATTAAAATTTTTAAGTATTTATCAACATGTTGATCATGATACCAAATATTCATCATTTTAAGCATTCATGATACACATCATATGCAATAGATCATGTACATCATTATCATAAGTATTGCATGCATCATTTCAAAATATAAAATCATCATTAATGCATGATTCCAAATCATCATTTATTTTACATCATGATGGTACCAAATTTGTCAAATTACATCCTACCATGCATGATCGAAACTTCTTATTTGTATACTACCATGTCCCTTATCATTTGACTTATGATTTTCATCGAAGTTTCGTATTTACTATTGCTTAATGAGAATAACGATAAGTTATACAGTTAGAACTTATCGGTTTATGCTTGCATTCAATGGGATGGAATTCAAGTATTTTTATCTTCTCATAAAATGGCATATAGATAGGGGGAGTCATGTTTAACTCCGTCATCAATTGATTGTCATCATCAAAAAGGGGGAGATTGTTGAATCTCGGATTTTAATGATAAAATCAATTGATTGTTTAATTGATCTAATCCATATTATTAAGTCAAGTTCGATGGACGTTTAAGAGACCGAAGAATCGTCGGAGATGCTACCGGAACCAACCGAGAAGAAATCGGGAACCTATCGAAATTTTTGGAAGTTCGCCGAAGAGATCGTCGGAGGTTCGCGGAGATCACCGAGAAGGCTCGGCTACTCGTTAAAGTCATCACAAGATCGAGAGCTTACTGGGAGTCCGTCGGAAGAAGTTCGTCGGAAAGCTCGTCGGAACAAGACTCGACGTTCGCGGTTGAAAACTTGCTTAGGATGTTTTTAGTTATGTAGTTCACTTGTAATTAGGATTAGGATTAAAAGATAATCCTATATCCTGGTTAGGGGCCAACTGGGCCCAAAATTAGACTTGGCTTGGGCTAAATTTAAAGCCCAACCAAGTGAACCGAAGGCTGGGCGGTTGCACCGCCCAGCATCCGAGAGCTGGGCGGTGGCACCGCCAATCCACTGTCAGTGTCAAACACTGACAGGCAGTGGCACCGCTAGCATCGGGAACCAAAGAGAATTCAAATTTTGGAGCCCAAATTTGAATCCTCTTGAGGCCTATAAATACCCCTCAAATCTCAGCTGAGATTACAACTTTTTGATAAGCAATTGATTGAGAGAAAGGTCTTAGAAAAGTCTTAGCAAGTCTTATTTTCAATTTGCTAGTGTTCACCTCCTTCTTTCTTGCTGAAAATCTGTAAGAGAGTGAACCGCTTGTAAAAAGTTGTAAGAGGGGTATTTACCCTTCCCCTTCAAGAGATTTGCTAGTGGAAGGTGGGAGCCTCATCAAAGAGGGGCCTCGCAAATGGATGTAGGTCATTTGACTGAACCACTTTAAAATCGGCGTGATCTCTGATTTGCATTTCATTATTGCTATTTATATTACTGCAAACCTTCTTACGTACTTTATTTCCTCATTACCTTTGCTGCATATCTTTACGAACACGCGTTCAAGTTAATCACTTCCGAGTTCGATTTTTATCATACGAAAGATTTTCCAAAATCGACATTTTAATCCGCTACACTAATTCACCCCCCCCCCCCCCCCCCCCCCCTCTTAGTGCCACTCTGATCCTAACACTGACATGTTCCTCCGGCACAACATGATTTTTCCTGCTTTAATTGTCTCATCCTGATCGAAGCATCCTCCGTCACTCAAAACGCAGATTAAAACATAAACACATATCAAGTGATTTCATCATCAAAATACAAGATTCAACAATCTCCCCTTTTTTGATGATGACAACCATTTGATGACGGAGTTAAACTTAACTCCCGGTGTTTAAATAAACTCCCCCTATCAATATATCATATTGATAGAACCTTGAATTCAAACTGAATTCAAGTCATTGCAATATTCATCAAGAATACTTGCAACACGTCATCATGAACTTATGCATAAACTTATGCATAACATCATACTTCTCTCCCTTTGTCATCAACAAAAAGGAGAAGTCAAACTATTCTTGTGTTTGGAATATAAGTTTAACTCATTGCATGAAAAACATAATATCAAGTTTTAACATCATGTAGTTTTGAAGCTAGAAAATTTAGCAAGTGTTACATCATGCTTAGAACATTCAAACTATCATGTTTTAGATATGCAAGGTTTACAGCATACAAGATAGCACTTTTGGTAATGTTCAAGATAGCAAGTTCTACATCATGCAAGCTAGCAATGTTATAACATTTTAGAACATGCAAGCTAGCAATTTAGAGATGTTCAAGAAAGCAATGCTTGCTTCTTGAAATATGCAAGTTTGCAAGCTAGCAAATTTTTGCTTCCTTTGCAATGTTTGAGCTCGTAATTTTGTTTTCATTGCAAAGTGCAAGTTTAGTATGTTTAGCATCTTGAGATATGCAAGATAGAATATTTTTGTATTTTCTTGAGATTTCAAGCTAGCAATTATCGGTGATGTTCAAGATAGCAATTTCTTCTCTTTTGAGAAGTGCAATTTTTGCTTTCGTCTTGAATTGTGCAAGCTAGCTAGTTTGCCTCTTTTCATGATATCCACGCTAGAAACTTTTGCTCCCCCTTTGTCATTGTCAAAAAGAATGGAAGACCCTTATATCAATTTTTAGATTATGACAAAGGTAAGTATCAATCTTATTTGTGCATCATTATGTATTCAAATTAAAACATACACAATTTCAAAAACCTTATTTTTCATGCACATTACCAAAAAATAAATCAATTATGATTCATACGCATATCATACATGATACTCAAACATTAAAATTTTTAAGTATTTATCAACATGTTGATCATGATACCAAATATTCATCATTTTAAGCATTCATGATACACATCATATGCAATAGATCATGTACATCATTATCATAAGTATTGCATGCATCATTTCAAAATATAAAATCATCATTAATGCATGATTCCAAATCATCATTTATTTTACATCATGATGGTACCAAATTTGTCAAATTACATCCTGCCATGCATGATCGAAACTTCTTATTTGTATACTACCATGTCCCTTATCATTTGACTTATGATTTTCATCGAAGTTTCGTATTTACTATTGCTTAATGAGAATAACGATAAGTTATACAGTTAGAACTTATCGGTTTATGCTTGCATTCAATGGGATGGAATTCAAGTATTTTTATCTTCTCATAATATGGCATATAGATAGGGGGAGTCATGTTTAACTCCGTCATCAATTGATTGTCATCATCAAAAAGGGGGAGATTGTTGAATCTCGGATTTTAATGATAAAATCAATTGATTGTTTAATTGATCTAATCCATATTATTAAGTCAAGTTCGATGGACGTTTAAGAGACCGAAGAATCGTCGGAGATGCTACCGGAACCAACCGAGAAGAAATCGGGAACCTATCGAAATTTTTGGAAGTTCGCCGAAGAGATCGTCGGAGGTTCGCGGAGATCACCGAGAAGGCTCGGCTACTCGTTAAAGTCATCACAAGATCGAGAGCTTACTGGGAGTCCGTCGGAAGAAGTTCGTCGGAAAGCTCGTCGGAACAAGACTCGACGTTCGCGGTTGAAAACTTGCTTAGGATGTTTTTAGTTATGTAGTTCACTTGTAATTAGGATTAGGATTAAAAGATAATCCTATATCCTGGTTAGGGGCCAACTGGGCCCAAAATTAGACTTGGCTTGGGCTAAATTTAAAGCCCAACCAAGTGAACCGAAGGCTGGGCGGTTGCACCGCCCAGCATCCGAGAGCTGGGCGGTGGCACCGCCAATCCACTGTCAGTGTCAAACACTGACAGGCAGTGGCACCGCTAGCATCGGGAACCAAAGAGAATTCAAATTTTGGAGCCCAAATTTGAATCCTCTTGAGGCCTATAAATACCCCTCAAATCTCAGCTGAGATTACAACTTTTTGATAAGCAATTGATTGAGAGAAAGGTCTTAGAAAAGTCTTAGCAAGTCTTATTTTCAATTTGCTAGTGTTCACCTCCTTCTTTCTTGCTGAAAATCTGTAAGAGAGTGAACCGCTTGTAAAAAGTTGTAAGAGGGGTATTTACCCTTCCCCTTCAAGAGATTTGCTAGTGGAAGGTGGGAGCCTCATCAAAGAGGGGCCTCGCAAATGGATGTAGGTCATTTGACTGAACCACTTTAAAATCGGCGTGATCTCTGATTTGCATTTCATTATTGCTATTTATATTACTGCAAACCTTCTTACGTACTTTATTTCCTCATTACCTTTGCTGCATATCTTTACGAACACGCGTTCAAGTTAATCACTTCCGAGTTCGATTTTTATCATACGAAAGATTTTCCAAAATCGACATTTTAATCCGCTACACTAATTCACCCCCCCCCCCCCCCCCCCCCCCCCCTCTTAGTGCCACTCTGATCCTAACACTGACATGTTCCTCCGGCACAACATGATTTTTCCTGCTTTAATTGTCTCATCCTGATCGAAGCATCCTCCGTCACTCAAAACGCAGATTAAAACATAAACACATATCAAGTGATTTCATCATCAAAATACAAGATTCAACAATCTCCCCTTTTTTGATGATGACAACCATTTGATGACGGAGTTAAACTTAACTCCCGGTGTTTAAATAAACTCCCCCTATCAATATATCATATTGATAGAACCTTGAATTCAAACTGAATTCAAGTCATTGCAATATTCATCAAGAATACTTGCAACACGTCATCATGAACTTATGCATAAACTTATGCATAACATCATACTTCTCTCCCTTTGTCATCAACAAAAAGGAGAAGTCAAACTATTCTTGTGTTTGGAATATAAGTTTAACTCATTGCATGAAAAACATAATATCAAGTTTTAACATCATGTAGTTTTGAAGCTAGAAAATTTAGCAAGTGTTACATCATGCTTAGAACATTCAAACTATCATGTTTTAGATATGCAAGGTTTACAGCATACAAGATAGCACTTTTGGTAATGTTCAAGATAGCAAGTTCTACATCATGCAAGCTAGCAATGTTATAACATTTTAGAACATGCAAGCTAGCAATTTAGAGATGTTCAAGAAAGCAATGCTTGCTTCTTGAAATATGCAAGTTTGCAAGCTAGCAAATTTTTGCTTCCTTTGCAATGTTTGAGCTCGTAATTTTGTTTTCATTGCAAAGTGCAAGTTTAGTATGTTTAGCATCTTGAGATATGCAAGATAGAATATTTTTGTATTTTCTTGAGATTTCAAGCTAGCAATTATCGGTGATGTTCAAGATAGCAATTTCTTCTCTTTTGAGAAGTGCAATTTTTGCTTTCGTCTTGAATTGTGCAAGCTAGCTAGTTTGCCTCTTTTCATGATATCCACGCTAGAAACTTTTGCTCCCCCTTTGTCATTGTCAAAAAGAATGGAAGACCCTTATATCAATTTTTAGATTATGACAAAGGTAAGTATCAATCTTATTTGTGCATCATTATGTATTCAAATTAAAACATACACAATTTCAAAAACCTTATTTTTCATGCACATTACCAAAAAATAAATCAATTATGATTCATACGCATATCATACATGATACTCAAACATTAAAATTTTTAAGTATTTATCAACATGTTGATCATGATACCAAATATTCATCATTTTAAGCATTCATGATACACATCATATGCAATAGATCATGTACATCATTATCATAAGTATTGCATGCATCATTTCAAAATATAAAATCATCATTAATGCATGATTCCAAATCATCATTTATTTTACATCATGATGGTACCAAATTTGTCAAATTACATCCTACCATGCATGATCGAAACTTCTTATTTGTATACTTCAAAATAAATTAATGAATATTTCATGTATTCATATCATCATTTAAGGAATATCAAGAAGAATTATTAGGTGATGAGATGTATTTCATACATTCAAAGAATTTCACATAACAAAATTCAAGTCATAAGCCTTAAAAGATGTCATGAAAGAACATATAAACAATCTTGATTTATAAAATGAATACTCAAGTTATAATTTCAAAAAATCAAGAGAAACCATGATTCATTTTAACAAATCTCCTCTTAAATAAATAACATAAATAATTCTTAGGAGATCATGAAAAAGATAGAATTCATTCAATCTTGAAAAAGAACAAGATATTAATTCATGCATATAAAATCTTGATTAAAGCATAAGAAATCTCAATTTATAAATTTTGAAAAATCAAGATAAAGCTCATTTAAATCATCAAATCAAGATCATTTTCAAGAGATTCACAAAAGTAATACATATAGATTCATTAATTTCCCTTTTTAGAAAATCAATAAAGTCAAAAAAAATAATTTTTTTAAAAAGAAACCTTTCCACTTTTTAGTTGTTTTAATTCAAGTGATTTATTTGATACATGCATGTTCTTTTCTTTTATGCCAAATAAAAACATGCATCAACGTTTAAGATCGAAAAATGAATTTTGTCATAAAACCATCAAGATCAATAGATTCTCAAAAATGAATTGTTAGGATCAAGAAAATCCGAAAATGAAATTTAACACTTTCATGTATTCGGACATGGTTTTGCTATAAATTTTCAAATTCAATCATGAAAATAAAACATGCTCATGATCATGAAAATTTTTGTATCCAAAACACATAATTTCCAACATGTTATTAAGGCATGTAATAGTGTAAAATCATCATGGCAATTAAGTGATTTGATCATTGAATCAAGAAAGTCCGAAAAATAATCTTAATAAGTTCATGCATTCGGGCACATTTTTACCATATGTTTTTCAAATACACTCATGAAAATAACACATGCTTATCATCATATATAACTTAAAATCTCATGCATAAAATTATTAATCGTGGTATTAAAATATTTAATATTACATCATTATACATTTCTTCAAATCAAACATGATTTTATTTAATCAAAATCGAGAAATAACAATGGAAATCAACGTGATACACATTATTACTTCTTAACCACATATAGCATGATTTCATATTTTCAATCAAAATCATTTTGTTTGTTTATCATAAAATATATATTTTTCATGATTATTTTCAAAACTACTAGCATGATCATAATTTTTACATTTTCATTTTTTTTAAACATGTAATTTTTAAGAAAATTATTTCTATACTAAAAAAGAAAATGCATTATGAAAAGCATCATGTAATTTTGAAATAAATTAAGGGATTTTCATTACCTCATCATCGAATATCGTTAAGGCGTAGTTTGCCACCTCGCCTTTCTTGATTTTCTCCTCGTCTTTGGAGGAGCTCAATTCATCCCACTTTGTGTTCTTCTTCTTGCGTTCAACGCAAGTATTTTCGTTCTTTTTGTTCTTAAATTTTTTTTTCTTTAATTTTTTAAATTTCTTAGTAAGTAGTTGTTGTTCACCATCACTTGAGCTTATGCTCGAGTGGTCTTCAAATGTTCTATGTCCTAAATCCTTCATATTCTTTGGAAGGTGGTTCAAGTGCTCATCGGGTTCAAAATATTCCAAAAGTGTCATTTTATATGTCATTAATGACCCGATTAATTCTTCTAATGGAAAATCATTTAAATTTTTTATCTCTTATATTACGATTATTTTAGGATCCCACCTTTTTGGAAGGGATCTTAATATCTTGCTTACAAGATCAAAATTCAAAAAATATTTACCAAAAACTCTTAGATTATTGACCATATCCGTGAAACGGGTGTACATATCGCCTATAGTATCGCTTGGTTGCATTCGAAAAAGCTCAAAATCATGCAATAAAATGCTAATTTTTTAGTCTTTGACTCTACTAGTTCCCTCGTGCGTGATTTCAAGTGTTCGTCAAATATCAAAAGTCGTTTCGCATGTAGAAATCCGATTGAACTCATTTTTGTCTAAAGCACAAAATAAGGCATTGATAGCCTTTGTGTTTAAAGAAAAATACTTTTCCAAATCCAACTATTCGTTCATCGGTTTAGAGGGAAGTTGAAAACCGTTTTCAACAATATTCCATAAATCCAAATTATTAGAAATCAAGAAAACTCTCATTCGAGTTTTCCAATAAGTGTAGTCCAATCCGTTAAACAACGGTGGACGAACAACTGATAAGCCCTCTTGAAAGCCATGAAGAGTCATTTCTCTCGGGTGTAAATCCGAAATGAGAAATACCGGACTTTGATACCAATTGTTAGGATCAAGAGCACTAAGAGGGGGGGGGGGGGTGAATTAGTGCAGCGAAAAACTTTCCTGTTTAAAACTGCATTCGTACGATGAAATCGTTTCCGATGTAAAATCATTTTCGGAAACTTAACTTGAAAGCGAGTTTGTAAATGAGTACAGCAAAAGTAATGAGGAAGTAAAGTACATATGGAGGTTTGCAGTAAGGTAAGCAGCAATAATAAATGCAAACCAGAGAAGACGAGAGTTTATAGTGGTTCGGTCAACCGTGACCTAATCCACTCCTCTGATTCCTCTTCTGTCGAGGCCACCGGCATCCACTAATGATCATCCTTTACTAGGCGAAGATCAACCTCCTTCTTACACCCCTCTTCTCCTTTTACCGACTTTAGGAGACAACCCTTACAAGCACTCACTCTCCTCTCTTAAACATAATTCTAACACTTAAGCTAGAGGAGGGAAATTCTAGAGATTGCAGCAGTGTTTTCTCTCTTTTAATCTCTTTGTGCTTGTGTGTTTTACTTAGGGATGGGAGGGGTATTTATAGGCTCCAAACCAGTTTGAATTCGGAGCTCAAAATTGTCATCTCCTGAAATTTCGGGGTCTGGCGGTTGCACCGCCTGACTAGGGCGGTAGCACCGCCTAGCAGAGCTCGGAGACTAAGCCTCTGGACGGTGCCACCTCCTATCAAGGGCGGTTGCATCACTTGGCAGAGCTCGGAGACTGAGCCTCTGGGCGGTGCCACCTCCTGTCAGGGGCAGTTGCACCGCTTGGCAGAGCTCGGAGACCGAGCTCAAGCGATTCCACCGCTTGTCAGGGGTGGTTGCACCGCCCAGTCTTGCTCGGAGACTGAGCCCAGGCAGTGCCACCGCCTGACCTGGCGGTTGCACCGCCCAGCTTTCCTGGGAGACCATCTCTTGAGTAGTGCCACCGTCTAGCAAGAATTTTGGTCCAAATGGGTTGATCCATTCGGCCCAATTTGGGTCTATCAAGGGCCCAATTGCCCCCCGATTAAGTTAATGGGATCACCTCTCATTCCTAACTTAATCTATATGCTAACTACGATATTTCTTAAGACATTTACTACAACTTACTCCGGTGCGTCAATCGCTTCTTCCGGCGAGCTTCCGGTGAACTTCCGGCGAACATCCGACGAACCTTCGACGATACTTCGGCAGACTTCCGGTAAACTCCTGGACTTGCGATAATCCACTTGGCGAGTTCCGATGAGCTTCTTTGGCAAGCTCCTGGACTTCTCAGATGTGTTTCCGCAGAACCTCCGACGATCGTCCGGACTTCCATCAAACTCTTGAACTCCCAACGTGATCATAGTCTTGACTCCGGCGTAGCTCCTGCTGCATGTCTTACTTCCATCGTAGTTAATGCTGCACATGTAAAACAAAACTTCGATCGATACAATTAATCCTAAGTAATTAACCAAGTTGTTTGACATGTCATTGGTCCAACGCTTCGTCCGATTCTTCGGCGCATTGTCCTCTCTTACGGGGTATTGCCCAATCGGCCAGTTGACTCTACAACTCCGATATCCTTGGCGCAATACCCGCTCTTCTTTGCCCGATGTCCAAGTCCACGGCCCGAAGCCTTCTACCGATATGTTGACCGATCCACCGACCCGACGTCCAATCTTCTGACATGTTCCTCCGGCACAACATGATTTTTCCTGCTTTAATTGTCTCATCCTAATCGAAGCATCCTACGTCACTCAAAACGCAGATTAAAACATAAACAAATATCAAGTGATTTCATCATCAAAATATGAGATTCAACAACCACCACTTGCCACTCTGTGCACTGGTAGTACCATCACCCAGTCTGGGTGGTACATCGCTAGTCTAGGCAATATCATCGCTTGACACTAGCGGTACTATCGTTGGGTCTTCCAGAATCATATAGTTCATACGTTCCAACTCAGAAATGGTTCTACCACCTAACCCAATTGTGGGTCACTGAATGGGCCTTCCATTCAACCCAAATCAGCCCTAATTTAGGCTCAATTGGCTCCTAACTAAGTTAGCATAGTTATACTCAAAACTAACTTAATTAAGACCAAAACTACTTCGATCTAGATATATATAATTACAAGCATGAATTTTATATTGTTTGGTATGTCATTGGTTCATCCGACATTTCATCCGATCCTTTGGTGCATCGTCCTCTCCTTCGGAATATTGCCTAATCCATCAGCATGTTGATCTCTCGCAATATGCAATCTTCTTGGTGCAATGCCCTTTCATTCTGGCTCAATGCCCAAACTCATGGCACGAAGTCCATCTTCCGACACGTTGACTAATCCTTCAGTCTGACATCCAATCTTCTAACATGATCCATTTCCTCTCCTTCGGTATATTGTCTAATCCATCAGCATGTTGATCTCTCGCAATATGCGATCTTCTTGGTGCAATGCCCTTTCATTCTGGCTCAATGCCCAAACTCATGGCACGAAGTCCATCTTCCGACACGTTGACTAATCCTTTAGTCTGACATCCAATCTTCTAACATGATCCATTTCGGCCCACTGTCTGATTCTCCTATTTCAATTGATTTACCTTTTCATGATCGAAGTTAGTCCTACGTCACTCAAACACTGATTAGATCATAATTTCATCAATTAATTTTATCATCAAAATTCAAGATTCAACACATCATTGGGTGTGATGTATGCATTTGTACCTAACTCTATTTCGTATGTCATTAAGATGTGTGGTATGATTTTGTTTAGAGTTATCATTATTGATTCGATACATAAGTTTTATAATAAATTAATATATTTGATATTCAATGATTAATATTTGAACATGTTTCATAATATTGAAAATATTTTTTATAATTTTCTTGGATGGTTTCAACCAATATGTGTGTCCATTGACTTATTTTTAAAATAATTTATTAATTTATAATAGAATGGAGGGTGTAGAAGAGATTTTCTACCACTTATGATGCTCTCAAGAAGATATGATTCTTTTTAATAGTTAAAAATATTTATTATTCTAAAAACAGATAATTCAATTCGAAGATGTATGACAAAAATATTTTTTTTTAATTATAAATAATAAAATAATAATTTATATTTTTTTATAAATGTGGAGTGTGACAAAATCAAATCAATGGAGTACCAAAAAGGACATTGATTAACGTGTCAGTTTACATCATCGTCAAGTGATTCTGAGTTGTTGATAGGGGAGAAGTGATTGGTCGGCGAAAGTACTGCCGCATATTTTTATCTTTGCCGTTGAAGTGGGCAGAAAGGAAGTAGACCATCTCAACCAAATTCGACCGTTCAGAAATAGCAATCTACGCTTCATGCTATTGGGGGAAGCTGGCCCTCAATTTAATGCAGGCCCAATGCTGCTACAACCTCGAAGCCTACTTCCGATAGCCGCCGGGCTGATTGGATATATACTAAATGGAAACGACATCACGATAGAAAGCTACTCGTGGGGCAATAACAGAATATTTTTTTGAGCAAAATTTGGAGAAATTTTTTTTTTAGGTTTCTCTCTTTCTTTTTCACATATTTTTCAAAGTTATCCTTTATTAATTATAATTTCTTAAAGATAATTGGAGTTGGTGTCGATCCATCCATATGATGAATCGGTACAATTCGTTATTATAGTATTTTGGAATAGATTTATAATATTTTATCAAAAATATCGAAGTCTATTAAAAAATATTATAATTAAAATATAAGTCTCCATATTTAGTTAGTATTATTCCAAACCTATTTGAAATGTAAGGATACTATTTGAAACCCTATTTTTTAGATGAGTTAATTTCTATTAGGTTTTGAGTCAATTTACACTAGTTATAATATTTTTGAAGAGATTTACAATGTTTCGATGGAGGTTCCAAAAATACCATGATTGATAATATAAATATCATATATGAGGGATCAGATCGATTCACCCGATGGAAGATCCATAGAATGAATAGGTACTACTCCAACTGTTTTGTCAAGGGTCATTTTAGATATTATGATAAATAAAAAATATGTTTACAAAATATGAAAAAGGGATACCTATGAACAACAGTCCAAAAAGAGATGTTTTTGACAGGAATTCACTTATATTTTCTTCGTAATAAAAAAAGATTATATAAATAAATACTAAATATAAAATATAACTTTGATGGTCTAAGCTTTTTATTATTACCGACTTAAAAGTTAAGAATAAGAAGATGGAAAGTTGAATAGATTTAGTTCCCATTTCACTTTACCTTTTTTTTAGGGTACTTTTTATCATTCCACGGGTGAACTTTAAGCAGACATGTAAGCTTTAGGGCAAGACATTGACAATTAGGAAGCTAGCACTCATCTCCATCTTGCTCGTTGAAGTGAGTATAAGAGTAGCAAATTCGAACTATTTTAGACCCAAAACACTTTTCAAGCCTTGTTTGTCATCCTATGTGTTCGCAATAGCTTCACCGTGAGTGTTTGTACTGTTAAAATAAAGAGATAAATGAGTTGTAGAAGAAGAAGTTGAATGTTATTGACATATCCTTCGTCTTTATATACAGGTTAGAAGGAGAAGTTTCCTCAACGGGTTAGAGGATTTCCCTCAACAGAGTAGAGAGATTTCCTCAACAGTTAGGGAAATCTCATCTACTTATCATGCCCCCGCAAGATGGTGCTCCTATCAAGGAGGCCAATCTTGGACTGATGTAATGCAAACAGCTTACGAGCTATAGGCTTCGTAAGTGAGTCGGCCAATTGATCAGCTGTATGAACATGAGAAACACGGAGTTGACGGCGGACAACTTGATCACGTACAAAGTGGAAGTCAATAGCAATATGCTTCATGCGGGAGTGGAATACCGGATTAGCGCACAGATAGGTAGCTCCAATATTATCACAATATATTGTAGGAGTGGAATCGATGTTGAGTTCCTGGAGAAGATTCGTGATCCAATTGAGTTCTGCAGTGGTAGCGGCAATGGCACGGTATTCAGCTTCAGTTGTAGACCGGGCGACTGTCTTTTGCTTCTTAGAACTCCAACTGATTGGATGAGCACCAAGGAAGATAATATACCCCGATGTGGATGTTCTATCATCAAGGTTGCCCGCCCAATCAGCATCGGCAAATGCATGAAGACGAAGTGGAGAGTGTTTACGAAAAAAGAGTCCATGATTTAGAGTCCCTTTAAGATATCGTAGAAGTCTCTTGACCGCAGACCAGTGTAGAGTAGATGGTTGCTGCATAAACTGTGATAATTTGTTCACAGCAAATGAGATGTCTGGACGCGTGAGAGCTAAGTATTGTAAAGAGCCAACAACTTGGCGGTATTGAGTGGGTTCCGTAGCAGGACTTCCATCTGAAAATTTGAGAGAACCGCTAGTAGAGATGGGGGTTGTAACTGCATTTGCATCCTGCATGTTTGTCTTTAATAACAAATCTTGAATGTACTTGCGTTGTGATAAAAGGAGACCGGAAGATGTGAAGGTAGCTTCGACGCCCAAAAAGTAGCTCAAGGGTCCGAGATCCTTAAGCGAGAATCGAGCTGCCAGCTGTCTGACGAACGCTTGGATGCTGGCGGGATTGTTGCCTGTGACAATAATATCATCCACATATACCAGAATATACATTGTGTTTCCATGATGATGTCGCAGAAACAACGAAGCGTCAGATTTGGAGTTAAGAAAGCCGACAGAAGTCAAAAATGAGCTAAGTTGAGTGTACCAAGCTCTCGGAGCCTGACGAAGTCCATAAATGGCTTTCCGAAGCTTGCAAACATGCTGTGGATACTGAGGATGAGTAAAACCGGGGGGTTGTTGCATAAAAACATCTTCAGATAGAGATCCCTGTAGAAAGGCATTATTAACATCCAATTGTCGTAATTGCCAGCCTTTAGTGGTAGCCAGACTCAAGATAAGCCGGATTGTAGTGGGTTTAACAACAGGACTAAACGTTTCAGTGAAATCAACTCCAGGTCGTTGATGGAACCCTTTGGCGACCAGGCGTGCCTTATATCGAGCAACTGAGCCATCTGGGTTCCGCTTAATTCTAAAGACCCACTTACACCCGATGATGTTTTGTGAAGGATGAAAAGGAATTAGATCCCATGTTGAATTATGGAGGAGGGCATTATATTCCTCGCTCATGGCAATACGCCAATGCGGAGATTTTTGGGCTTGAGTGAAGGTGGTGGGTTCAATGTTGGGGGATGAGGAATTCATGACAGCTTGTAGGTTAAGTACTTGACGAGGTTTAAAAATACCATGCTTAGAGCGAGTGGTCATAGGATGATTGGAGATGACAGGATTAGGAGGTAATGTTGGGTGAGGATCAGTGGCACAAGCCGGGTCAAGTGGAGACACGTCAGGGGCACTTGGGCGAGAAGGAGGTAAAGAGGATGGTTGTGTTTCGGAACATATTGCCCCATCAATTGGAGAAGAGTGGAGTGGAGTAGGAACAGAGGAAACGGGCAAGTGTTGAACTGGAGTGATATAGTGCGGATCAGGAGGGGAGGAAGTAGACGAAGACATGGGAGGCTCGTCCGATTGATCCGAAGGTATACTCCAGTGAGATAGTGAAGTGGTCCGTATGGCAGGATATGGAAGGGTTTGGAAAGGAAAGTTAGACTCAACAAAGATAACGTGACGTGATACAAAGATTTTGTGAGTGTGGAGATTATAGCAGCGGAAAGCATTATGGTCAAGTGAGTAACCAATAAAGACGCAAGGAGAAGATCGGGATGTTAACTTATGAGAGGCATAGGGACGTAACCAAGGATAACATAAACAACCGAACACGCGGAGTTTACGAAGGTTAGGGGGTTTGTGGAACAGTGTATCAAAGGGGGACTGGTGTTGTAGAACTGGTGTAGGCATCCGATTAATTAGGTAGACAGCAGTTTGAAAGGCTGCTGTCCAGAAAGTTGAAGGCATGGAAGCCTGATGTAAAAGTGTGAGTCCAGTTTCTACTATATGCCGATGTTTGCGTTCGGCAGAACCAACTAGTTGAGGAGTATGTGGAGGAGACTTGAGGTGTTGAATGCCACAAGCTGAGAGATGAGACGCCAGGGCTTGATATTCACCGCCACCATCAGAGTAGACTGTTTTAATGGTAGACTGAAAATAGTTTTCGACCAACTTCTGGAAAGTGGAAAAAACGCGAGAAACGTCAGATTTATGA
Organism: Musa acuminata AAA Group; assembly: GCF_036884655.1. Taxonomy (NCBI): domain Eukaryota; kingdom Viridiplantae; phylum Streptophyta; class Magnoliopsida; order Zingiberales; family Musaceae; genus Musa; species Musa acuminata. Next base: position 41,160,694 of record NC_088345.1, read on the forward strand.
GAAAGAGGATATATCCATGTGTACTTGGAGAAGTGATCTACAAAAATAACATAAAATCGAAACTTATCAAAAGATAAGATTGGAGCAGGACCCCAAACATCAGTATATATAATTTCAAAAGGTTTAGATGAGGAAATTGAAGATGAACCAAAAGGCTGCCGATGACTCTTATTACTAAGACAAGCATCACAATGCATCATAGAATTAGAGGACTTAAAAAGAGGAAGAGAGTGACAAGATAATAATTTCTGCTGAATAAAGGGTGAGGGATGGCCAAGCCGACGATGCCACACATCAACTGGAGCCGCAACAGAAGAATGAACAGTGGGCTGGGTCATTCGAGAGGCTGACGGCCATTCATAAATGTTGTCTTTATTCGGGCCTTGGACCAATGATGCCCCCGTGCTCAAATCCTTAACAAGAAATGAATCAGGAAAGAATTCAATGGAAGTATTGTTATGTTTGCAAAATTGAGAAACAGAAATGAGGTTGCGTTTAATACGAGGGGCGCATAAAACATCATCGAGAGTAAATGTATTAGAGTCAGAATTAAGCGTTGTGGAACCAGTATGAGTTATAGAAAGTCCTTTACCATCACCAATGATGATATCTTCATTGCCGCCATAGGGATTGTGAAGAGACAAATTCTGAAGATCAGCGGTGATGTGATGAGAGGCACCAGAGTCGACAATCCAGTTGGACTGGCTAGGTGTCGGAGTAGTTAGGAGATTTGCCTGTGGCCAGTGTGACGGAGTAGGGAGGCGGAGACGAGACCGGCAAACTTTAGCGGAATGGCCGACTTTGTCACACAGTTGGCAAACGACCCGTCTCTGATGGCTCGGTAGGGCAGGACGCCAAGACGGATGATGGCTGGAGTCGCCACTTTGCGAGAAGGGATGACTAGGAGGATAGGAGGGGTGGTGCATGGAACTCACAGAATCAAGAGGCGTAGTAGCCAAACCTTGGGTGATGTTCGGTGAGTACCGAGTGTTCTTCCGTTTAGACTTGTGACTGACTTGAGCTGTGACAGTTGATCCAGGCAGTTTGTCCGCACGCTTCAAAGACATCTCGTAGTCAGTCAACTTATCATAGAGATCTTCAAAAGAGATTGGCGAGTCGCGTGCCCGAATTGCAGCAGCCAATTCTTTGTAGTCGGTGTCGAGACCATTGAGGGTATGAATGACAACCTCTTCATCACATAGGAAATGACCTATCAAGGCCAAGTCATCGATGATAACCTTGATAAGTTGTAAATAATCAGAGATAGTACTTCCCTCTTGTTTTGTCTCCATAAGCTTGGATAGAAGACTGAGCTTGCGAGTACGCGAACGATTTGCCAGGGTGGTTTGCAGTTTAGACCATGCATCGGCAGCTGTCACACATGAAGATATCAAGGGAGCAACGGATCCAGCAACTGAAGCTTGAATGGCTTGGAGAATGAGACGATCTTGACGTAGCCACAGTTTGTGAGCTGGATTGGGTACTGGATTAGGATCACCGGGGATGTTGAGCATGGCCGGAGGACAACTGAAAGAACCATCAACGTAACCTAACAAATCATATCCAAATAAAAGATTAGAGAATTGAGCTCGCCAGGACGCATAGTTGCCACCCTTTGATAACTTAAAGGGGATTAGCGTGGCAGCATTGATGGAGATAAGCCCTGTAGAAGAACAAGAAGTGGGAGTCCCTACAGGAACTGAAACATCAGAAGAAGTGAACGAAGACATTTTCCTTCTTTTCTTTTTTTTTTTTTTTTTTTTTTTTTTTTTTTTTTTTTGTAGAAGAAGGCAGCGAACCTTGTGTGATACTCAGGTCACACAAGGTGGAGAATGAGGGAGGGGGCTGCTGCTATAGATTGCTTGCTGTAGCAGATTGAGCAATCTACAACAGTGCCAAAAGCTGCCGGCAGCTGCTGTGGATTGCTGCTTGCTGCTGCAGATTGTAGGGACTGCAGCCTGCAGATTGTAGGGACTGCAGTTCGCCGGGAGATGGCTGCAAAAACTGCAGCGGTACTCAAGACTGCAGTTCGCTGTTGTGGATTGCTGCTTGCTGCAGCAGATTGTAGAGGCTGCAGTTCGCCGGAAGATGGCTGCGAAAAACTACAGCGGTACTCAAGACTGCGGTTCGCCGGAAAATGACCGCAAAAATCTGCAGCAGTACTCAAGGAAACTGCAGTGAGAGAAATCTGTAGCAATTAGGTGTATAGAGAAAAGCGGCAATGAAAGCTGCTGCGATAGAGGAAGGAAGATGCAGCGGTTGCGGCTGCTGCTGGCCGGGAAGTGGCTGCGACAGCGAAGGAGGAAGACGCGAGAAAGACACCGTCGTTCGCCGTTCGTCGCTATTGAGGAGGAAGACACCGCCGTTGAGGAGGCGCCGTTGTGTAGAGGGAAACGGCAGCGAAAGCTGCTGCGGTAGAGGAAGATGCAGCAGTTGCGACAACTACTGGCCGGAGAAGTGCAGGAGGCGGCTGCTGCGATAGAGGAAGATGCAGCAGTTGCGACTGCTACTGGCCGAAGAAGTGCAGGAGGCGGCTGCTGCGATAGAGGAAGATGCAGCAGTTGCGACTGCTACTGGCCGGAGAAGTGCAGGAGGCGGCTGATGTCTTCTCTGGTGCTGCCCAACGTGGGGCTGAAGGACCACGTTGTCCTTCCGGCGAAGAAGAAGGAAGAGGAAGGTGCAGCAGTTGCGACTGCTACTGGCCGGGAAGCGAGGAAGACACCGTTGTTCGCCGTTCACTGCTATTGAGGAGAGAATGTTTTCCTCCTTGCGTGACGGCGACGGAGAGTGTCTGCTGTAGGCAGCAAATAGGAGAGGGAGCAAGGCCGGCGAAGAAAAGCAAGACCGGTTAGCACTGGCTCTGAATCCGTGTCTTGGTGCTTCTTCAATGACTCCGCTTGAGGCAGCGTGCTACTGTGGCCGCTTGGCTAACACATGGCGATGCTGCTGTCGCCAAGAGGAGCTGGCTCTGATACCATGTTAAAATAAAGAGATAAATGAGTTGTAGAAGAAGAAGTTGAATGTTATTGACATATCCTTCGTCTTTATATACAGGTTAGAAGGAGAAGTTTCCTCAACGGGTTAGAGGATTTCCCTCAACAGAGTAGAGAGATTTCCTCAACAGTTAGGGAAATCTCATCTACTTATCATGTACCAATGCTTTATGGTTTAGGTTCGGATTGGACTCCAGAATTCTTCAATCCAGTAGATTATGCTGGCAAAGCCAAGACTTGGCCCAGTACAATGCAACAAGCTCAATTACTAGACTCGACTCGAGAAAGAATCGATAATGGGTTATCTTCCTCCGGTGAATTGGACCTCAAGGTAGCAAACGATAACAAAGGGAGATGGGCAGGGTGATTAGGCCAATAGAAAGAGAAGAGGAAGGAGCAGCAAATATTTGTCCAAAGGATGAATATGATGTGACATATGTTTCTCTCTCTCTCTCTCTCTCTTAAGTATTCAATTATTTCTCTAATAGTATTTAAATCAAGACTCTGATATCATGTCGGGAGAAAGAAATTTTATAAAAAACCAAAGCGACAGAAAGATAAGAGAGAAAACAAAAAAGGACTCCATTATTTGAAAGCTTATAGAATAGATGCTTAACAGTACATCGACCTCTCAGCTTTTTGCACCCCTTCTGTTCCTTCCATTTCTTTTGTCTGATGAATTAGACACTATCAATATAATTTATAGACCTAAACCATAACAGTTGTAACCCCATCAATGAGTGGTCATTCTCCTTCGAAGGGTTACCCTAAAAGCGGGCAGTCAGCTTACCACGAAGCCTCCACGCAGACATAGAATCTGCGGCAAACTTGACGAATTAAGACCAACAAGAATTTTTTTGGGGACACTTCGCCGTCCGACTGGTTCGCGGTCCGACCACGTTCGAGTGTTCGTACTTACACTTTATTGGATCGGACGGGTCCCAACGTCATGCTTTTTTTGGGCTTGGCCTTGGGCCCTTTTGGCGCATGTAAATAAACATCCAGATATGGAATCCAACACCAGCATGTGAGTATGTATAAGAACCATTCGAGGCCGGAAATTTTATTTTGGGTCACTGCCATCCGACTAGTGCTCGGTGAGCTGAGCGTCCATACATTTCGGTAATAGTTTGCCAACTATAACCTAACATTCTACCAAAAGACATTAAGCAGTCGCAGAACAGAAAGAGAAGATGTTGTATCGAACTATTTATGCAGGTTTGGGAATCCATCTTACAAGATCATGGCGAAAAGAACCATGCTGACTACCTCCTCAACAGCAATTCCCCACCAAAATCCACCGGTCGAAGCAGCAGGAAACCAAAAGGAGGCCACCAAACCAGAACTGTGATCTGGATTCCTCCTGTCTGCCCTTGCGTAGGGATCGGCCTCGTAGTTAGAAGAAGCCGCCTCCTTATCTTGCTTGCACTGCGCCACACCATAAAGGACGTCTCCCGTGGCCATGGACACAGCAGCGTCGTAACAGAGGTTTGGGTTGTTCCAACAAGCAAACCTCTTCCCCATCCTCTGATAGAACTCTTGGGAGAACTCGAGTTTCCCTGTCAGGTTGTTGCCGCTGAGATAGAGAGCAGTAAGAGAAGGCAAAGCTGCAAATCCAGAGGAGACGCTGCCGGAGAGGTGGTTGTTATCCAGCGCCAGGTATCTCAATCTCTTCATGCTCGCAATTGCTTCGGGAATCTTCCCCGTTAAGCCCATATGTGAGAGGTCCAACGTCGTGAGATTCCTCAGCGCCTCCCACTCCAGCTCCACGAGACTCCCACCCCATGGGTTGTAGGACAGAAGCAAATCCTGAAGCGACGCCATGCCAGCAAGAGATCTAAACCAAGCACCGGAGAAGTTGTTGCTCCTGAGGTCCAGCAGAGTGAGGTGGGTGAGACTTGCGAGCTCTGGTGGAAGGCTTCCATGGAACTGGTTGTTGCTGAGATCAAGCTTTAAGAGTGAACTGAGACTGCAGAGAGAGGGAGGAAGGGAACCGGACAGGGAGTTGCTGCTGAGGTCGAGGATCAAAAGCTCGGTCAGGTTGTGGCAAAGAGAAGCTGGGAATTGGCCGGAGAACTTATTACCGGAGAGCATGAGCCGCTTCAGGTGGACTAAGTTGCCAAGCTCCACTGGTAGCTCTCCAGCCAAAGAGTTGTCGACCAGCACAAGGGACTGTAGGTTACTGAGGTGCCCAAGGTTGGCTGGGATTTCTCCGACGAGGCCTCGATTCGAGCGGAACTCCAGGGTTTGCAAGCTTCCAGCTAGCTTCTCCCACTTGCTGCTTGATGGAACGGCAGTGGGTCGATGAGAGGAGAAACAGTTGAAGAAGGAGAGGCTTCTGAGATGCTCGAGCTGGAAAAGCAGTGGACTCAGCTTCGCTTCCTCCGCGCATTGGAGGGAATTCTCGAGGACGGGTCCGATACTTAGTGCTGTGACGTACCATAAACCATCAAAAAGATCGCATGATACTCCCTGCACTCAAGAATTTGACAGATAGGAATGAATCAAGTCCAAAAAAGATCAATCTTTAGAAAAATCATTCTGATAAATCTAAGAAGAAAAAAAATCTGACCTGCATCAGTCAATTTTAGAACTCAGTAATGCAAAAGGCATCAATCAATAGTCTTCAGCTGTCTAAACAACAGAAGTTATGCTCACAAACTTAACTGGATAATGGGTATGCTCATCCGTCTCGTTATCTGAATCAACTAAGATTTCTACATAATCTATGACATGAATGTAATAGTCCAAGATTCCTTGGAGCATCTTATCCAATGTTCTTCTCAAGGATTGTTTCTGCTCCACAGTATGAGCTTGTGGTTGAAGTGATAGAAGCATGAAAGAAAAAACACCAACATCTTTGAGTGGAGATGGTTAATTCTTTCTTACTATCAAACTAATTAAAATCTCAAACCTGATCAATTTTATGGGTTGTCCAGCAAAAGAAATGTTTTAAGTAACAATTTCCTGCATTACATATATATGAGATACAGAAAGACAAAACAAGAAAACAAGGAGTGCTGGATCTGTCGTTGTCACAGAAACCTAATTAAATCTACTCCTGTCTTAAACAAGATTTCGAGTCAGCCTCGTTCTGATGATTAGGAATGAAGAAACCCAAAGCGATGAATTGATGTGTGCAATTCAAATATGAACTGGTTTTATCTCTAGCGTAGAAAGATGAACCTGTATCGGAGTCCAGCCGCAAGGGTCTGGATAAAGTGCTGTGCCATTCCACCAGTTGCCGACCAAGTCTTGGATCACCAAATACAGGGCTTGTTGCTCTGCCTTCTCCATTCGAGCAGTGGAGCTTTCTGGTTCGGATGATGCATGAAAGATGAGTAGTGGTAGTAGGAGAAAAGCCCACGCAGAAGTGATCTCCCTCATCATTAATCTGGACATCAAAAAATTCAAAGGCTCTACAGGAAAACGAAACACGGCCTCACAAATCAAAAGACAGAAGCCGAAAGACTATCCATTTGAGATCTGACGGGTCGAGAAGGAGCAGAGCTTCTCATGTCGTGGACCCAATAACGTCGCATTGCCAGAAGCAACACCAAATGTTCCCAGAGAAAGCAGCACTCGGGCTATCAAAAAGAGGAACAAAGAGCAGGAGATTTGGAAGTGGGATGCAAGGCTTTAACTACCACAAAATCCAAAAAGTGAGCTAAACAAAAGAAATATATGTATGACTAAAGGAAAAGGATCCAAGGGTGGCTTCTTTTCTCAGACTTTGATTCAGCTACCAAAGAAAGAAGGGAACTAATGCTGACAACCTTCCTAGAACCGATGCGACCCCCAAAACCAAATCCAAAGGAGATCAACCAGAGCATGGCAATAAGGAGAGTGGGTAGGTCCTCAAACTGTTCAGGATCACAGGTTAGAGAAGGTTCACTGTGGGGAGGACTGACGAAGAGCAGGAAGATCTAACGTTGACATTTATTGCTGGAGGATGTCGAGGGTGGGTAATGATGGCAATGACAACAATGGGAAAGAACGGATGTGCAAGACCGCCTGTAATAAGTGTACTTGGGTTGTGTTTTACAGCCCTCTTTCGTGTTCTACTTTTTAACCATTGCATTCAAGTTGGAGGAGGATACGGAGGGCGGGCATGTGGGGGAAGGAAACGGAGAGGATTAGGCACAGGCTTTTGTGTCTTGGATGGGGACCATCCTCGATGCATGTGCCTGCATGAAATTACATGCAGAGGAAGCCCATCATCCATTTGGCCCTCCTCTCCTCATCTCTTCATTATCCTTGTTTCTTTCCTACTGTGCTCCAAAAATAAGTACGTAGAAGAACTAAATCTAACAAAATGCTGAATTCTGCACATAAAATTGGTTCATTATTCAATCTTACCAGCTCACGTGGACAGGGTAACGTAAATGATTGGAATGGATATCCTACAAGGATGTTGCTCTGCTGCGACCTTGACAAGTTTCACTGCAGCTGAGAAACAGAGAGAGGGAGAAGCTCCACCGAACTAGCTGGAAAAGAAAGGAAAAACTTAAACAAGATGAATAAGACAGCAAATAATATGGCAGCATTTATTGTCCATTGTGTCCTAATGTTTAAAGCTTCTTCTGTTCTCAGAGAGTTATCGAGAGAAATGGCTATTACTTACGGGCAGGCACGGCGTTGAAGAGGTGTAATGAGAAGCTACAATAAAGCTATGTTTCCAGGCCTAGAAAGGCCACGCCTTTGTCTAACAGAGGTAGGAGTACTTCCTGCTGCCGCCTAATCCTAGTCTACCGGGCATTTCACTGGTAGAATCCCAAGTCAACACTTCATCTGCACTACTCGATCTTTATTCTTGACATCCGGTGAGATCCCATATTTAGAATGTTATTTCAACATGCTCCTGCGTCACGGCAGCATCGAGTGACAGCGAACATACCCTCTTGTTCTGAAGCTTGGCCACCCAGGCTACGTGGCTGACAATGGCTGAACTGACCTTGGACTTGGGGCTTGGCTTCATCAAGCAGGAACTAAAACTGCATCATCACAACAAAACTTTCAGTTGTTGGATATGAAATGTCGCTCTATTGGCAGTAAGACAAGTTTACAGACAGGGAATGAGACAACTAACCGGTAGTCAGAAGATGAGGTTTAAGATAGCGAAGAAGAAGTACTGCTGCAGTAAGGGAGAAGACAGCTAATTCCATCTCGGAGAACACAACTCATGCCTTGCTGTGACGCTGCATGTGTGAGCTTGCGGAAGATGACAGAGATGGAGGGCCACCCACCAGTAGCACTTGGAAGATGCAGTATCCTGGCCGGAGTCATTAGTGACGCATTGAGATCTGGTCCTCTGGACCACCCCACCTTCCCCTCCTCCCCCCTTTCCAACCGCGCCCTAGAGAAAGAAGCCAAGACGAACCCACTCCACGCCTCTTCTTCACGACCAGTCCCCATCCATGCCGGCTTTTATATGTTGGCAGCTCCTCTGCTCTATGCGGTGGTTTTGTTCTGCAGCAGGTCCTTGCATTAAACGCCGGTACTCAATGAAGACACGGAAAAAGCATAGCCAATTCAACCCTGCTTCTCTTAACATAAGATGGATTAGAACAACCAAATAATGATGATGTTAAGCTATTAAAGACAAGTAATGGAAGTCTCCAACCTGTTCTTTAGAAGTACTTCGGGGTACGTAAGCATGTATGACTTCAGATGCAACCAAATCCAAGACGAGCTTCCAAAGATTTTCCGAACATAATGTCAACTATACATTAGATGTATAACAGTGACAAGAACCAGATGAAGCATTCCCTTGGCTTTAGAGTAGAAAGAACCATGTTCTCAAGGTGGAAGCATGGATACGTCACTCTTATGCATTCACAAAAGAACTAGTCGATAAAGAGCATTACCTACATGGCTGATACCCATCCCATGAAAACTAATAGAGAGCTCTATTAACAATGTGGACATAGGAGCAGCTCTATTATCATGTTGAGAAGAACGTCCAAAACATTGTGGTCACTATAGTCTTCTTCATCATCGTCATCGTCTTCACTCTATCCAACATCAGGAGCCGCAGCTTCTATTTCTGCTGCAGCTGCCTCATCTACCACAAACCCATCTTCTCCACTGTGCTCATTGAACCGACCAACTTTCCAGAAATATCATTATTGTTGCTCTCCGCAGGAGCATGGACCTCCTCCACCTAATACTGTCAAGGAACACCATTGCTTTAACTAATAAGACATCTCAATCACACAAGGTAATAATATTTCAAGTAGGCACAGTCTATTTGGTTGTAAATGGTAGCATAGTATCTGAGGGAATTCATAAATCAAGATGTATTGAGCATATTCTGCAAGGTAATAATGTTTTCATTCAAGCATTTATGGACCAAGATGACCCCACTGAAATAGTCAGTGTTCCAACTGATCCAGCAAACCCAGTGAATTAATTAAGAACTGACAATGTCAAGGAGTGAATTTTATTTTCAAAATGGAGCCAACAATGGGAGTGGAAACAATGAGACTTAAATCTTCCAGACACTACTGATAGAGAAAAGAATAATATGATTTGAATTTTCCTGAGGTATGAATTATTCCCCTGGTTGATCAACTGCATAAGATTGAACTTACCTGAACAAGTTTCTGGAATATCTCATAAAATTCCATGACATTTTCTGTAGCTGTTTTCCACATGACATAACTTGATGCAGGTTCAACATCTCAGTCCAATTTACAAGTCTCTTCTCCGTCACCATCTTCCATCAGTAATTCACCTCCAGCAGGTTGTTGATAGCCTCCTATTCTAAGTCCTTTAGTCTGACTGAACACTGAGTGGGCAGCATCACTGAGAGACAAAGAGGAAAGAAGTTATTGACCTCTTGCTCTTAAAAAAAATTACATGGTTAATATTGATGATAATACTAAAAGCAGAGACTTGTTATGTTAATCCCACTGACAATATCTCAACCCACTCCTCTTTGTCCCCCTATCTCAAACCCATACGTTAGTCAACCATTAAATTCCGCATCAAGGCACCATCAATATCTCATATCTATAGACCAGACCAACCATATCCCCGAATCTTGACTTCAGCAGCTCAGATGAAGATATCTGATTACAAGTCAAATAGGTTCAGGTTACAGAACTACTAAGAAACCAGGACATGTCATGTTAATCTTTTACCAGAATCCAAACCACCCAAATCGACCCCCAGCTTCTAGAGATCAGGACAAGTTAGTCAATCGATAGCAAAAAAAGTACACAGTAAAATACTCAACAAAAATAATGTGTAAGAGGCTTTTAATATGTTCATTTCCTTCAACATAGTTCAAAACTTTCCTGATTCATCAATAGTTGGACATGTTATACAATGGCATGAATTCACCCAACAATTTCACAAGAAAGCTTGCCAGTTATTGCATTCCAGAAACAAAAAACCTAAAAGAGAATTAAAAAGTATCAGACCATAATCATTTAATTTTCATCAAAATAAGGATGACTTTTTTAGCATAATACAACTGTTAAAACAGAAGCATTGAAGTCATGATTAATATTTCTCTTCATCTCTTAGCAAATAAAAGCACCTACTCCAGAGTCTAATTTCAAAAAAGCAGAGTGGGTCATGATATGTTCCTTTATGACAACTTATAAGTACTTTGAACGAGCAAATCAAAGTCATTGGATCTATTCTAGGTAAAACATTATGCACGAGCACCAATAACCTAATTCAGAAGGAAGTGATCCATGGTGCTAAACAGGGCATAAAAGGATGCTTCCATAAGCCCAAGCCAATATCCAGAAAGATGGTTGGGTTATCACTTTCATGGAAAGTTACCTTCAAACAACTTCTCCGATGAAGCATTTACCTCTGCCAAAACTTGTCTGACTTCTTCACACATAGCAACTGTCTCCTTTTCCTCAACCAATAGAAGACCTATTCACAACAAGAATCATATAGTATCAATAGAAATAAAAGCTAGCAAGACCAAATTGACAATATATTTCTTGTATTTGTTGTCAATTTACAAGCACACTCCATTCCAAGAACCAATTTTAACAGACTCTAAATATGCTTAATTTTTTGTTTTGTTCACATTGAAGGCATCAAGATAAAAGGAAAAGAAAACCACAAAGTTTGACGATCCCACCCCTAAAACATGAGAAACAGTTATGCAGATTCACTATTACATTATAGTCTGAGTGGTGTCGGTTTGTTCAGGATCACACTAGAGGCTGCCTAGGAGAAGATTTATGAGAAAATAAGCAGTCCTTCACTTGAACCATCTTTTTCTGGTGTTGTATTTCAAGAAAAGATGGACTTCAATCTTAAGCTTTTGATCACAGAATTCCTGGAGCAGGAACCCTTAGGGCTTATACAGGTTAGCACTCAAACGTATATATCTGACAGTAGATTAGGATGATACATCAGCTATAATATTGTCAATTTGAATACTAAACAATTACAGATCTCAGTGACGGCAAAAGATCCATATAGCCGACCACAAATGTTAGTGAGACTTACGGTTTTGTTGTTGCTGTTGAACACAAAACAATCTCTTGTACAAGCTCATTGGATAAAGACAAATGAATCTGCAGCATAAAGATCATAATTATGGTACAGAGTCACTACAGACAAACCAACTTGAAAGTTCTGTAAGAAAAGTATAAGAGTAACAGAAAAATAGTGCCTTCAATTTATCAACATTTTTGCCATTGTCTCTGGCCCATAACAGTGACTGTCAACCAGAAGATTCTCTTGCATTACTTTCTCTCTATAAAAGAATGCATAACCATTTCAGAACCACTATATTAAGGGCAATTATAGCACTCTCGTATAACCTTGAACTCAGCTTATGCCAAAAAAAGAGGAAAACGGTAGCCTCTTTCTCAAGCTTCACAATCCTCTATACAAGAGCATCCCTGTCCTTCACTGACAACACAGATTCATCAAGCAATGCTGCATCCATGAACCGCCACCAAGCCTCCACTTCCTCGCTGTAATACTATTTTAAATTTAAGAAAAATATTAATTTTTATATAAAATATTATAATTATAATATTATTATTATCAAGGTTCATCGTACCACTCTGTATAGGCAGTATGTATCGGTCTAACAGGGATCGGTACGGACGACACATATCGGTTTATCAGTATGCTCCATCATACCATGCGTCGACACATTGGTATGATTTGGTATATATCGTATAAGCAATCGATCAATACATCGATACGGAGAATCATCATTATTATAAATATGAAATATTCTATTAGAATTTCTAATTATAGAATATGTTTCCATTATGGATTAAATTTTAAAAATAAAAAGTTAATAATCAATAATTTGAATTATAAATAAACTACAATCTAAATTTAATGGTTAAAGGAATTGAAATTTTGTTGTCAATTAAAGTAAAGAAAGAAATTAAAGGTTTTCCCGCCATTCACCTCGAAACCAAGCCTGAGGTGGTAGCGGCGCCTCTACCAAGCTCTTTCCCTTCACCTTCAGGGAGGCCATCGCACCGGCGTGCCGTAGTTTTGCAAACCCTCAACGCATCCTCAGCGAGAACGACCACCCTTTCTTCTACGGGGTGAACATCAAGAAACCGCTTCTTCATCGATTCACCTGCAGCGCAACCCCTATCAGGGCCTCCTGATTCCGAATCGAGAGCCAGAAACCCTAATCCAAATCTGAACAATCCGAGGAATAGGAAGAAAACGCCAAAGAGTGACAAGGAGCCGCGGGAACAGAAGACAATAGAGAAATTCCGAGCCATAAGTTGGGGAGTAACATCCAAAATTGAGGATGAGATCGTAGCAGGAAGCGGTGGAAATGGAATCGACGAGGATTGCCGCGCACTACGTAGCTGCCCCTGATCATCAAACGATCCCCCTCGATGTGCTCTCTCAAACCAAAAATGTCGGGTTTCGGAAGGCGGAGAGATGCGATCGAGGCCGAGAAGGTGCTGGAGGAAGGGGTTGAACCACTCCTGAATCTGACACCGCAACACCTCGTCTTCCTCCTCTCTCTCTCTCTCTCTCTATCTCTTTCTCTCTCTCCCCCAAAGTACTGAAAACAGAGCTCAAGGTGGCGCTGCACGCAACCCTCACAGCCGAAAGCCATGACTTAAGACAATTATTACAAATGTTGTATGCTTTAATTAAAGTCCTAGAATTGATTTACCTGATCCCAGTCAAAAAAAAAAATTTTATTTCTCATCTACATTATCTTAGAATTAGTATTACAATTATTTCGTTTGTTCTAAATGTTTAAATATACCAAATATCAAAAATTATCTCAAAGATCAAATCAATATTGTGACGTAATTTGATTTAGTTTTGTTAAATCTCGTATTTTGATGATGAAACCACTTGATATGTGTTTATATTTTAATCTGTGTTTTAAGTGACGTAGTATGTTTCGATCAGGATGAGACAATTAAAGCAGGAAAAATCATGTTGTACCGGAGAAACATGTCAGAAGATTGGACGTCGGGCCGATGGATCGGTCGACGTATCGACAGAAAGCTACGGGTCGTGGACTTGGGCATCGGGCCAAGAAGAGCGGGTTTTGCGCCAAGGATATCGGAGTTGCGGAGTCAACTGGCCGATTGGGCAATAGGCCGCAGGAGAGGACGATGCGCCGAAGAATCGGACGAAGCGTCGAGGGACCAATGACATGCCAGACAACTTAGTTAATTACTTAGGATTAATTGTCTCGATCGAAGTTTTGTTTTAAGTATGCAGGATTAACTACGATAAAAGTAAGACATGCAGTAGGAGTTGAGTCGGAGTCAAAGACTATGATCACGTTGGGAGTTCGAGAGCTCAACGGAAGTCCGGACGGTCATCGGAGGTTCTATGGGAACAAATCCGAGAAGTCCAGGAGCTTGCCAAAAGAAGCTCGTCGGAACTCGCCAAGTGGATCGTCGCAAGTCCAGGAGTTTGCCGGAAGTCCGTCGAAGCATCGCCCGAGGTTCGTCGGATGTTCGCCGGAAGTTCGTCGGAAGCTCGCCGGAAGAAGCGATTGACGCATCGAAGCAAGCTGTAGTAAATGTCTTAAGAATTATCATAGTTAGCATGCAGATTAAGTTAGGAATGGGAGGTGATCCCATTAACTTAATCTAGGGGCAATTGGGCCCTTGACAGACCCAAATTGGGCCGAATGGATCAACCCATTCGAACTAGAATTCCTACTAGGCGGTGGCACCGTAAGGGTCGGTGGTGGCGCCGCCCAAGAAAGGGTCTCCCAGGAAAGCTGGGCGGTGCAACCGCCCCAAGCAGGCGGTGGCACTGGCTGGGCTCAATCTCCGAGCGAGATTGGGTGGTGCAACCACCCTTGACAAGCGATGGCACCGCCAGGGCTTAGTCTCCGAGCGAGACTGGGCGGTGCAACCGCCCCTGTCATGCGGTGGCAATGCCCAGAGGCTCAGTCTCCGAGCTTTGCCAAATGGTGCAACCGCCCTTGACAAGCGGTGGCACCGCCTAGAGGCTCAGTCTCCGAGCTCTACCAGGCGGTGTAATCGCCAGACCTCGGAATTCCGGGAGATGACAGTTTTGAGCTCGGAATTCAAACTGGTTTGGAGCCTATAAATAACCCTCCCATCCCTGGGTAAAATATACAAGCACAGAGAGATTAAAAGAGAGAAAACGCTGCTGCAATCTCTAGAATTTCCCTCCTCTAGCTTAAGTGTTAGAATTATGTTTAAGAGAGGAGAGTGAGTGCTTGTAAGGGTTGTCTCCTAAACCCAGTAAAAGGAGAAGAGGGGTATAAGAAGGAGATTGATCTTCGCCTAGTAAAGGAAGATCGTTAGTGGATGCTGGTGGCCTCGACGGAAGAGAAATCGAAGGAGTGGATGTAGGTCATGATTGACCGAACCACTATAAACTCTCGTTTTCTCTGGTTTGCATTTACTTTGATCATCTTATCTTTACTGCAAACCTCTTCAGTAGCTTACTGCCTTCTGCTCATTTACAAATGTGTTTCTTAGTTAAGTATTTTCCGAATCGGCGTTAAGACAGAAATCAATTTTATCGTATGAACATCATATTTCAGTTTGTGCTTACATTCTGATTTCTATCTTAACTGCAAACTGCCTTCCTTACTTTATTTCAAATATGTTTCCGTAAGCTTTCAAAGTTATTATCTGCACGAAATGACTTTTATGTCGGAATCGAATTTCAACGTACGAATGCAGTTTTAATCGTCGAAACTTTTCCACTACACTAATTCACCCCCCCCTCTTAGTTCTCTTGATTCTAACAATAGGTATCAAAGCCTGGTATTTCTCATTTCAGATTTACACCCGAGAGAAATGGTTCTTCATGGCTTTAAAGAGGGTTTTTCGGTTGTTCGTCCACCGTTGTTTAACGGATTGGACTACACTTATTGGAAAACTCGAATGAGAATTTTCTTGATTTCTATGAATTTGGATTTATGGAATATTGTTGAAAATGGTTTTCAACTTCCCTCTAAACCGATGAACGAATGGTCGGATTTGGAGAAGAAGTACTTTTCTTTAAACGCAAAGGCTATGAATGTCTTGTTTTGTGCACTTGACAAAAATGAATTTAATCGTGTTTTGATGTGTGATTCGACTTTTGATATTTGGAGAACTCTTGAAGTCACTTATGAAGGCACTTAGCCGAGCGAAAGAGTCCAAAATCAACTTTTTGATGCATGATTTTGAGCTTTTTCAAATGAAGCCAAGCGAAACCATTGGTGACATGTACACCCGTTTTACGGATGTCATCAATGGTTTAAGAGCTCTTGGCAAATGTTTTTCGGATTTTGAACTCGTAAACAAGATTTTGCGTTCTCTTTCTAAGAAGTGGGATTCAAAAGTAACTACAATACAAGAAGCTAAAAACCTAAACAACTTACCACTTGAAGAACTAATTGGTTCGTTGATGACATATGAAATGGTGCATAATACACATGATGAACATGATGAACAAAACAACATTCCAAATAACATGAAGGATTTGGAACCCCAAACAAATGAATACCACTTGAGCGATGACTCAAGTGATGAGGACAACGATGAACTTGAACTTCGAATGCTAAATCTTAATAAGTTTATTAAACAAAAATTTAAAATAAACAATGAACTTGAACGGAGGAAGAGGCCAAAGAAGAGGAAGGCAACCAATGATGAATAAAAAACTTCCAAAGGTGAAACGGCGAATTGAGCTTTGACGGGCTTCGACTACAAGGTAAGTAACTCAACTCTCTTAAATTATTTTGAAATTACTTGAAGTCCTTCGTGAGTGCTTAATTTAGATAGTAGGAATAGGAAATAAATAAATTATTTTTTAAAAAATTATATCATGTTTTTCTTTTTAGCATCTTTGAAAAATTAAAAATTTGATCATGAAAAGTATATTGCTAAGGTTTCATGCATGTTATGTTTGGAAATGTTAAATGATGTATTTAACATTAAGGATGATAATATGATATGTGATAATGCTTAGGATTAATCCATGCATGTGTATCTTGATTATTTTATGTCATGTATGAGTTTATGAAGTAAATGTTGATTTGAAACTCTCTTTTTAGATTAATATGTTTTTGGTCTAATCATTTCTATGACGAATTAAAATGACATTCTCATAACATATTAAGATGTCATAGTACATGTACATCTATGTAAGAATTTCTTGATAGTCTTTTGATGATAGATGTGATATCATGATGTGTTTGGTCTTGATGGCTTCATGACGAAACTTATGTTTCGATTTTAAATGATGATATATGTTTTCACAAAAGACTTGAATACCCTCACATGAAATCAGTTGTATGAAATGGAAATAATTTTCTATCCTATTGAGATTAATGAATTTATTTTACCTGTGAATCTCATGAAAATAAACATGATGAATATTTTGAAAATAAATGAGTGTATCATGCATTTGGTCTTAATGATTTCTCTTTAATATACTTTTTGAAATCATACTTGATGATGAATATCAAGATATTAAAAGGATGTTATCATGGAATCATGCTTGATGATTTGTTTTTTACCTTTCTGTCTTAAATGTTGACACTTGTTTTATTAAAGGTAAAGGCATGCTTACAAGAAGCAAATCACATGAATAAAAATTTATAAAAATGAAATGTGATCCTCTATCTTATCGTCTTTTCAATAAATCTATGCTTGTCATGAATGAATTTATTGAATGTGACTTTGAGGATGATTTCGGATTTTATAAATGCTTGATTCATACTTATGACATGAGACACATTTTAAATATGAATCATGTTCAATGTTTCAATCATGTTACATCTCCTTAATTCATTTTGTTCTCCTACATTTATTTACCAAAGAGGAGAATCTTCCGAATGAATGAAATGATACAAATGAATCACTTATTGATATATCTTTTTAATGTGATGTTGATATTTTGAGATGCCTATTGGAATTCATGACATGAGATAATTGAATCCTTGACTTACTCTTTATATGGCTTGAAAATGGATGTTTAAAATCTTGCTTGATGAGTTGTTTTATAAGATTTTGTCTTTACGTCTTGAACTTTCATGCTTATCTTGATTTGGCATATAAAGCCTAAGGCATGCTTAGATGAAAAAGAATCACTTAAAAAATACTTTTCCCATCTGATCGAGATTAATAATTTCATGATATTTTGTGAATCTCAAAATTGATTTTGATGACTTGATTATGAGTTTCAAGTTAACGATTTGATTTGAATGAGTTTTATCTAAATCATAATCTTGATCTTGCAAAATTAGAATCACAAATAATATCTTTTGGTATTCATGAATTGATACTCAATATGAAAGTATTGGTATTCATGACTTGAATTTGATTGAAACATTACATGCTTAAATTAATCATTCTCCTATGTTTCAAAAATTCTTTAAATGCCTTATGTGATGACTGAAAATTAATTTGCTTTATGATGAATCACGAATCATGATTTGATCTATGATATTGATATATTTTAATCAGGATTCTTGGTTGTATAATTCTTTTCCTCTATTAAAAGAATTTGTCGAATGAATCATGTCCTTCTTGAATTTTCTTGATATCATGACATGATTTTGTAATATGGCCTATATAATGATTAAAATTTTTTTGCCATTGATTTCTCCCTTCTTTTCGACAATGACATAGGGGGAGAAAGATTGCTAGCTCAAGGCAAATGCTGGCTAGCTTGTACTCTTCCCTTTTTTTCGACAAAAACAAAGGGGAGAAAGCTTTTGCTAGTTAGAACATGTAAAGAAAAGCAAAGTGCAATCTTGCACAAGAAGTAAGTGTTGAATTGCCATGATTGAACTTAAGAATCTTGCTATGCTTTTGTGCTTATATGTTGTGATGAAAATCTATCTTCTTGTTATAAAAACTTGCATATCTTTTAAAATAGCTAGAGCTACTTCTCCTTTTGTTGATAACAAATGGGGAGAAATATATGAATTGATACTATGAGTGCCATATTTGAATGAGAAATATATGAATTAATGCTATGATTGTCATATGCCATGTTTGCATCATGTTAAGATATCAAGAACTTGCAGCGTAATTTTACTTAATGATATCTTGCCATGTGATGAAATGCTACTATTTGTTGCTAAAATGATTCATGCAATACTTATGCTTTTTATGTGATGATATGAATCATGATTAAAATTGCCTTAATTTGAATTCAAGGTTTATCTCAATTATGAAATTTTGAAATAAGAATGATTACTCACCTTTGTCATGATTTAGAAATTGACATAAAGGGTCTTCCCTTCTTTAGAAAGGGTCTTATCTTCTTTTTGACAATGACTAAGGGGGAGATAACTAGCGTGCACAATTTAAGAAAAAAGCAAAAATTATACTTCTCAAAAGAGAAGAAATTACTATCTTAAACATCATCGAGAATTGCTAGCTTGAAATATCAAGAAAATATAAAAATATGCTATCGTGCTTATCTCAAGAAAAGCAAATATGCCAACTTGTATATCTTTGAATTTGCTAGCTTGTAAAACTTATATATTTCAAGAAGCAAGAGTTGCTTTCTTGAACATCTCTAAATTGCTAGCTTAAAATATTATAAAATTGTTAGATTGCATGATGATAAAAATTTAATATTATGTTTTTCATGCAATGAGTTGAACTTATATTACAAACACAAAGAATAGTTGTACTTCTCCTTTTTGTTGATGACAAAGGGGGAGAAGTATTTTGATGACATGACATGTTAATGCATAAGTTCATGATGACGTGTTGCAAGTATTCATGATGAACATTGCAATGACTTGAATTCAGTTTGAATTCAAGGTTATATCAATATGGTATATTGATAGGGGGAGCTTTTTAAACTTCGGGAGTTAAGGTTAACTCCGTCATCAAGTGGTTGTCATCATCAAAAAGGGGGAGATTGTTGAATCTCGTATTTTGATGATGAAATCACTTGATATGTGTTTATATTTTAATCTGTGTTTTGAGTGACGCAGGATACTTCAATCAGGATGAGACAATTAAAGCAGGAAAAATCATGTTGTGCCGGAGGAACATGTCAGAAGATTGGACGTCAAGCCGATGGATCGGTCGACGTATCGACAGAAGGCTTCGAGCCGTGGACTTGGGCATCGGGCCAAGAAGAGCGGGTATTGCGCCAAGGATTTAGAGTTGCAGAGTCAACTGGTCGATTGAGTAATAGGCCGCAGGAGAGGACGATGCGCCGAAGAATCGGACGAAGCGTCGAGGAACCAATGACATGCCGGACAACTTAGTTAATTACTTAGGATTAATTGTCTCGATCGAAGTTTTATTTTAAGTGTACATGATTAACTACGATGAAAGTAAGACATGCAGCAAGAGTTGAGCCAGAGTCAAAGACTATGATCATGTTGGGAGTTCGAGAGCTCGACGGAAGTCCGGACGGTCGTCGAAGGTTCTGTGGGAACAAATCCGAGAAGTCCAGGAGCTTGCCAAAAGAAGCTCGTTGGAACTCGCCAAGTGGATCGTCGCAAGTCCAGGAGTTTGCCGGAAGTCCGTCGGAGCATCGCCGGAGGTTCGTCGGATGTTCGCCGGAAGCTCGCCGGAAGAAGCGATTGATACACCGGAGTAAGCTATAGTAAATGTCTTAAGAATTATCGTAGTTAGCATGTAGATTAAGTTAGGAATGAGAGGTGATCCAATTAACTTAATCTAGGGACAATTGGGCCCTTAACAGACCCAAATTGGGCCGAATGGATCAACCCATTCGGACTAGAATTCCTACTAGGCGGTGGCACCGCAAGGGTCAACGGTGGCACTGCCTGGGCTCAGTCTCCAAGCGAGACTAGGCGGTGCAACCACCCTTGATAGGCGGTGGCACCGCCAAGGCTCAGTCTCCAAGCGAGATTGGGTGGTGCAACCACCCCTGTCAGGCGGTGGCACCGCCTAGAGGCTCAGTCTTCGAGCTTTGCCAAGCGGTGGCACTGCCGAGAGGCTCAGTCTCCGAGCTCTGCCAGGTGGTGCAACCGCCCCAGTCAGGTGGTGCAACCGCCAGACTCCGGAATTCCGGGAGATGATAGCTTTGAGCTCGGAATTCAAACTAGTTTGGAGCCTATAAATACCCCTCCCATCCCTGGGTAAAATATACAAGCACAGAGAGATTAAAAGAGAGAAAACGCTACTGCAATCTCTAGAATTTCCCTCCTCTAGCTTAAGTGTTAGAATTATGTTTAAGAGAGGAGAGTGAGTGCTTGTAAGGGTTGTCTCCTAAACCCAGTAAAAGGAGAAGAAGGGTGTAAGAAGGAGATTGATCTTCGCCTAGTAAAGGAAGATCGTTAGTGGATGCCGGTGGCCTCGACGGAAGAGGAATCGAAGGAGTGGATGTAGGTCACGATTGACCGAACCACTATAAACTCTCGTCTTCTCTGGTTTGCATTTACTTTGAGCATCTTATCTTTACTGCAAACCTCCCCAGTAACTTACTGCCTTCTGCTCATTTACAAATGTGTTTCTTAGTTAAGTATTTTTCGAATCGACGTTAAGACGGAAATCGTTTTTATCGTACAAACATCATATTTCAGTTTGCCTTTACATTCTGATTTCTATCTTAACTGCAAACTGTCTTCCTTACTTTTTTCAAATATGTTTCAGTAAGCTTTCAAAGTTATTATCTTCACGAAATGACTTTTACGTCGGAATCAGATTTCAACGTACGAACGCAGTTTTAATCGTCGAAAATTTTCTGTTGCACTAATTCACGCCCCCCTCTTAGTGCTCTTGATCCTAACAAGTTTTTGATAAATCATTGTTTCTTTGTTGGTTGGAAGCTTGAGAATTGTTCATTTTTGGGTGAATCCATATCATTATATTTTTTTAGATAAATTTTAAAAAATAATTTTGACACTTACTAATTGATATTGGGCTAAGAGTACTTATTAGTGCGTCCTAGGAGAGTTATCTCTTGAGCGCTTATTAGTGCCCCCATCAAAAGAGTCAAACCTCTAGAGTCTCCTCATTTTCGATGGATGCTGGGCTAAGAGTATTTGTTAGTATCCCAATAGAAAAATAATCTCTTGAACCATACTTATTAGTGCCCCCATCAAGAGAGTCAAATCTCTTGAGTCTTCTTTCAATATCATATGATAATTGTGAGCTTGACCTGCACAAGGAACACTGATCTGATTTGTACTGAACTCTGATCTCTATAATAGAATTAGATTGCAATGAAAGAATTATTCCTTCCCGAGTCCTTTATCAAAATAATAATAATAATAACATAAAATATTTTAAAAAAAATTTTAAAAAATATTTTCTGTTCTGATCCCGCTGACGTGAGTGGCTGCAGTTTTTGACATTTTGACTGCCATGTGGAGTTTAATATCATCGACGGATTGTCCTACCGACTCTGACGATGCACAACCCTTTTTCTGTAATCAAAATTGGAACCAATTATTCGCAACGATTAAATTAGAATTTGCATTTCCCTGTCTCGGACGTCCCCCCTGGCATGAAATCGTTGATGAAGACAGAAAACTACTTTTGTCTGTGGTGGCGGAAAATGGCCAGTACGACTTCACCATCATACGTGACATCTACACTTGGCGTGCATCTCGCCGAACAACATTGCAGATTTCGCTTCGCATCCATCGTTCTCTCTCTGCAAATCTCGACGACCCACTTGTGCCGTCGACAGCTCTTCATCTCCTACGTTGTCCTCCAGGTGGCACTCCTCCACGCACCTTGTCCAACGCCAAACTGTCCTCTTCTTGCTATAAAGCAACCCTCGACCTTTTCTAGCTCCGAGATATACATCATCCCTCTTCTCCGTCTCTCTTGTTTCACTTCGTCTACATAACCTATTAGAAGCCAGTAGCCAGCTCGGCATGGCTGGCTATGTGGATCCTCTTGTGGTAGGGAGAGTGATAGGAGATGTGGTGGACATCTTCGTGCCCACCATAAACATGACGGTGAGTTTTGGATCGAAGCATGTGAACAACGGCTGCGACATCAAGCCATCCATGGCTGCCAACCCACCGTCTGTCTATATCTCAGGCCAGCAGTCTGATCTCTACACTTTGGTCTGTGAGTTTGCTTACTGTTTTGGTGTTAGAGCGTTAATTGAAACCCTAAGAGAAGTTTTCTTGTGTGTAGGTGATGACTGACCCTGATGCACCTAGTCCTAGTGATCCCACGATGAGGGAGTGGCTCCACTGGTAAGCAACACAAATGGTGTCACACATATCTTTGCCTTTGGGTTCTTCATATAAGCTTATTGGTTTCAGGATGGTGATTAATATGCCTGGTGGAACAGATCCTTCTCAAGGTAAGTGCATTTGTAGTCTCAATTAGAGCTGTAAGCAATCAGGAAGAATAGAAGTAGGAGTAAAGCACTCTTCAAGACTAAGAGACTGACAGATAACACGCAAGCTCAGATAGACTTGCATCATATAATATTAACCTCTTATCTACAAAGAGAGTAATCCACTAAGATAACACATGGCGCACTTCACTTGGCGGCAGCCAGTGACAAGAGCACGCTACAGCTGCTTGACGTACTACGTACACGTGTGCTTCTCCGGTGGGCAGGGGAGGAGGCGGTGCCGTACATGGGACCTGCGCCGCGTGTGGGAATCCACAGGTACGTGCTGGTTCTGTTCCGGCAGAAGTCGCGGCTGCCGGGGGTGGCGTCGCCGGCCACGCGCGCCAACTTCAACACGCGATGGTTCGCTGCCCAGCACGACCTCAGCTTCCCCGTCGCCACCGTCTTCTTCAACTCGCAGAAGGAGCCAGCGAACCGACGCCGCTGAGGAGGGAGACGATGTTTTGAGCTTTGGTTTTCTGATCTTTTCTCTTCTTCTCCATGGACAATGAATAGGTGACTTTGTTGGCGGTGGGGTTTCGGGGATGGATATTGTTGACTTATTGACTATGGTTGTTAGTGCGTTAATTTCATGGCTACCTGGCAGACTTCTGCAGTTCTATATGCTTGTATCGCTTAAGATAACGTTGTAAAAGAAGATGAGAAGGGAGTACGTATCAGCGTTGACGGAAGATAGATCTTTTGATGAAAATGGTGTGCGTGTTGTCTTTCTTCGCTCCATAGATGACAAGTCAGCAGCAACTTCTGGAGTTCATCAGCATGCTGGTATCCTATGCTTTCGTCCAGCTCTCATGGATCATTCATTTCTTCACAACTCATCCGATGCTTTGTTGGCCACTCTTCATCATGCTTGTTTAGAGAAGATGTGAATTCACACAGCTGAGTAACAAGTGCACAGACACTATTTGACCAAAAGAAGTAAGCAGCTCACATGATGATCGGTTTGCTGAAATTAAGTTGAATTAGTATGGTCTTGCATGATCATCTTGATCAATGAAGATTTTGATATTTTTAAAAATAAATATATTTTTAAAAAATAAAAAAATATTTTGAATATTTTGAAAGAAGATAAAGTTTTTGTGGAAGATATTGTAATTTCTCAAAAGTTGATATGTTTAGTAAATTATCAAGATATTTCGTGAAGAGAAAAGATATCATTTAAAAAATTATTTTTTTTAATCCTCTTATAAATATGTCTTTATATACTCATCTCTTGTAAATAGATGAGATGAAATATAAACTCGAACATTTGAATATTAGACTTTAATCTTCTTTCTCAATCATTCTTTTTCAACAACTTTACTCTTTTTAATAAACTAGTACCAAAATCAAGTTATTCAAGATGACAACCAATATGTCATTCTCTATCCCTCGTCTCACCAACAACTATAAAAATTAGAGCATCTAGACGTTGCTTGGATAACACAATGTATGAGAGAATAGAAAATGGATATAATGAATCCAATACAAAATTACACTCATAGTGAGCCAAAAGGATTTTTTTGAAGAAAGAGAGCAGGAAAGCTCTCTTCTTATATGTCAAGGGCTTAATGAAAATGCATTAAAGAAGATCGCCATTGCCACCAACTCCAAGCAAGCATGGGAGATTCTTCAAAATTCCTATAAAGAAATAGTGAATGTAAATAATGTACGACTACAAACTCCAAAAGGTGAATATCCAACATTGAAGATAAAGAAGAGGAAATTCATTTTGGACTACTTCACAAAATTCTAGGTCATTGTCAACTCGTTAAGAAGAAACTGTGAGATATTACAAGACAACTAAGTGGTATAGAAAATCCTAAGATTCTTTAATGTAGGATCTTACTATATTATTAAAAGAATAACATATCTTGAAACCATGACTATTAATCTTGAAACCATGACTATTAGTGAGCTTATAGGCTCATTACAAGCTCATGAACAAAGAATACAAAAGAAAAAATAAAAATAAATGGAACAAGCTCTTCAAAGAAAGCTTTCTCTCAAAGATAAAAATGAAGAAGCTAAAAGAGAAAAAAAAACCCAAAAAGGTCATAATTGTGATTGTGGTCGAGGTCATGGTATGAGATAGAAAAGGCCAAGGACAAGCACAACATAAAAATAAAGATAAAGAATGTCCCAAAAGAGAAGGTGAAAGAGATGGTTCTTCAAGAGGAAGAAGATATGGTAACCCCAAAGTTCATTGTTATATTTACAATAAGATTAGGCATTATTCATCCAAATGTTGGAATAATGAATCTAATCAAATTGATGAGCAGACTAACTATGTGAAAAAAAGGATGAAAATGAAAATGATTATATTTTATTGTTAGAAGGAGACATTCAAAGTAGAGTAAACAATCATGTGTGGGAACAAACATATATTCATGAGAATATACAGCTAGATGAAGAGGTCAAATGGGCAAGTCTTTTTTTTTTTTTTTGGAGATTCTCAAGGTGGAAGTAAAGAGAAAAGATAAAATCTTTATTCAATCTAAAAATAAAAATTATCATTTTATTTTTAATGTCTACTATATACCTTATATAAAGATAAACATTTTAACCTCGAGATAACTTTTAAAGAAATGATATAATGTGCACATGCGAAATAAAACTCAAAATCAAAGTATAAAGATATATGCTCAAGTTTAAATAATTAAGAACAAGTTATTCATATTGAACATTGTTTAGAAAAACCTATTATACTGAAATATTCTTTTTTCCTCTTTGTGTATCAAAATGAATTTCTCATCAAAATATCAACTTGATATTAAAAACACATATGAACCAGAACAGCATAAATAGCAGAATAATGAATCAATCACAAAGTGAGATATTAAATTTTACATGAAAAATCTAATGCGGAAAAAACCATGAGACCGTAGTCTACTTCAAACTTCCACTATCATTAGTAATGATAATAGGTTTATAGTAATTTTTTTCTAAAATAATAAGAGGATCATAATAACATCAAGACCACGTATCTTGGCTCAAGAATAGGATATCATCGTCACATAAATTTCATTAAAAAAAAAGTTTAGGTCTCACCAAGTAGGTATAGTAGGAAAGTACCTTAGAGAGAATAAACTTCATATCAGCACAATTAGGATTGTAGAGCTTGCTATAAGGATTCTCCATATATAATTCGAGTAAAAACTAACAACGTTCGCTACTAATCGTCAAGTAGAAAAACTAAAAATCATAATATTCTCTCTCCTCTTTCTCTCTTGTGTGCCACCACAGTTCACCGCACGCCAATCCCTTCGTTGCCCTCAACTGCATGCATCTCTTTTTTTTTCTTTTTAATTATTGATTTGGGCTCAAAGACCCAATTGTCCGGTCTAAGCCCACATATGGGCTGGACCCAACAATTCTCCCCCTTCAACTCAAATAGTAGGTTGTACTAAGCTTGCTCTTTGTCTACATACTTCAAGCTTTTCCTTAGGCATATATTTTGTCAACATATATGATCCATTCTCATTAGTATGCATATTTTCCAATTGTAATTCTTTCATCTCAAACACATTACGAATCCAGTGATATCTCACATCAATATGCTTGGATCTAGAATGATATATTGAATTCTTGGAGAGATGAATGATACTCTTACTATCACAGTAAATAGTATATCTTTTATGTTTCAAGCCCAATTTCTATAAAAACTTTTTCATCCACAAAGTTTCCTTACAAACTTCAGTAATTGCTATATATTTTGCTTCTTTGGTTGATAGAGCAATACAATTCTGTAAATTAAACTACCAAGAGACTGCTTCTCCTGCAAATGTCATCAAGAATCCCTAAGTGGACTTCTTGGAATCAGTATCACTTGTCATGTTTATATCTATGTACCCTTCTAGCATAAGTTCATTACTGCCAAAACGTAAACACAACCTGGAAGTACCTCTTAGATATCTTAATATTCATTTCATTGCTACCCAATATTCCTTACCAGGATTAGAGAGAAATCGACTCACAACTCTAACTGCATGAGCTATATCTGTTAGGATCAAGAGCACTAAGAGGGGGGATGGGGGTGAATTAGTGCAGCGGAAAACTTTCGACGATTAAAACTGTGTTCGTACGTTGAAAACTGATTCCAATGTAAAAGTCGTTTCGTGTAGATAATAACTTTGAAAGCTTACGGAAACGTATTTGAAGTAAAGTAAGGAAGGCATTTTGCAGTTAAGATAGAAATCACAATGCCGATTCGAAAAATACTTAACTAAAAAACACGTTCGTAAATGAGCAGAAGGCAGTAAGCTACTAAGGAGGTTTGCAGTAAAGATAAGATGCTCAAAGTAAATGCAAACCGAGATTTAGAGTGGTTCGATCAATCTTGACCTACATCCACTTTTGGCTTCCTCCACCAACAAGGTCACCGACGTCCACTAGAGGCCTTCATTCAATAGATGAAGGCCAACCACCCTTTTACAGTTTCACTCCTTTTGACGGGCTTAGGAGACAACCCTTTCAAACTTTTCTCTCCTCTCTTGAAAGATCAAAACTTGGAAGAAAAGAGGGAGGAGAACTTCTAGACTTTACAATACTTTTGAGCTCTAAAATCATAGAGTAAGATCAAGCTTTCGGTGGTTTGGGTTACCCTTTCATTGCTGAAAGGGTGGGGTATTTATAGGCCCCAAACCAGTTTGAATTTCGAGCTCAAAATTGTCATCTCCCGGAATTCTAGGGTCTGGGGGTTGCACCGCCTGACTGGGGCGGTTGCATAGCCTGGCAGAGCTCGGAGACTGAGCCTTTGGGTGGTGCCACCGCCTGACAGGGGCGGTTGCACCGCCTAGTCTCGCTGGGAAACTAAGCCCAAGTGGTGCCACCGCTTGACTAGGGCGGTTGCACCGCTTGGTAGAGCTCAGAGACTGAGCTTAGGCGGTTCCACTGCATGTCAGGGGCGGTTGCACCGCCTAGTCTTGCTCGGAGACTGAGCTCTGGGCAGTGCCATCACCGACCCAAGCGGTGCCACCGTTGGCCAAGAAATCTGGGTCCGAATGGGCTGATCCATTCGGCCCAATTTGAATCTGTTAAGGGCCCAATTGCCACAAGATTAAGTTAATGGGATCATCTCCCATTTATAACTTAATCATAGTGCTAACTACGATATTCTTTAAGATATTTACTGCAACTTGCTCTAGTGCATCAATCGCTTCTTTAAGCGAGTTTCCAACGAACTTCCGTCGATCATCCGATGAACCCTCGGTGTTGCTCCTACGGACTTCCGGCAAACTCCTGGACTTGCGACGATCCACTTGGCGAGTTACGAAGAGCTTCTTTAGCAAGCTCCTGGACTTCTCGGATTTGTTCCCGTAGAATCTTCGACGACCGTCCGGACTTCCGTCGAACTCTCGAACTCCCAATGTGATCATAGTCTTGACTCCGGTGCAACTCCTGCTGCATGTCTTACATCCATCGTAGTTAATCCTGCACATGTAAAACAAAACTTCGATCGAGACAATTAATCATAAGCAATTAACCAAGTTGTCCGGCATGTCATTGGTCCCTCGAGCTTCGTCCAATTCTTCGGCGCATTGTCCTCTCCTGCGGCCTATTACCTAATCGGCCAGTTGACCCCGCAACTCCGATATCTTTAGCGCAAAACCCGCTCTTCTTGGCCCGATGCCCGAGTCCATGACCCGAAGCCTTCTATCGATACGTCGACCGATCTACCGGCCCGACGTCCAATCTTCTAACATGTTCCTCCGACACAACATGATTTTTCTTGCTTTAATTATCTCATTCTGATCGAAGCATCCTGCATCACTCAAAATGTAGATTAAATCATAAACGTATATCAAGTGGTTTCATCATCAAAATACGAGATTCAACAATATCTAGCCTTGTACAAACTATAGCATACATCAAAACTGCCTACTGCAGATGAGTAAGACACTCTGGATATTTCTTCTTTTTTTTTTCTCAATTGTAGGACATTATTTCGAACTAAGCTTAAAATGACCTGCAAGCGAAGAACAAATTGCTTTGGCTTTACTCATATTAAATCTTTCAAGGACCTTTTCAATGTAAGTCTCCTAAGATAGCCAAATCTTTCTTTTTTTCCTATCACAAAGAATCTTCATGCTAAGTATTTATTTAACCGATCCTAAGTCTTTCATGGTAAAAGAGTTACTTAGCTCTCTTTTAAGTTTTTCAATTTTACCACCATCATGACCAACAATTAACATATCATCAACATATAGCAGGAGAATAATAAAATTATCATCTAAAAATTTCTTCATAAATACACAATGATCAGATGTGGTTCTATTGTACCCTTAGCTCATCATAAAGGAATCAAACTTCTTATACTAATGTTTATGTGTTTGTTTGAGTCCATATAGCTTTTCCTAAGCTTGCACACAAAATTTTCTTTTTCCTTAACTTTAAAATCTTCTGGTTACTCCATATAAATTTCTTGTTCTAAGTCACCATGAAGAAATAATGTTTTCAAATCAAGTTGCTCAATTTCTAAATTCAAGCGGGCAGCCAAACCAAGAACAACTCGGATATAGGACATTTTCACCATAGGAGAAAATATCTCTTCAAAGTCAATACCTTTCTTTTGACTAAATCCTTTCACAACTAGTCGTGCCTTGTATCTTTGTTGTCAGCTATTATTTTCAGTCTTCAATTTATAAACCCATTTATTTTTGAGAGCTTTCTTCTCTTTAGGTACCTTTTCCAAGTCATAGGTGTGGTTCTCAAGCAAGGATCTCATTTCTTCTTGCATTGCTTTAACCCATGTTAGGATTAAGAGCACTAAGAGGGGGGATGAATTAGTGTAGCGGAAAACTTTCGACGATTAAAACTGCGTTCGTACGTTGAAATCCGATTCTGACGTAAAATTCATTTCGTGCAGATAATAACTTTGAAAGCTTATGGAAACGTATTTGAAGTAAAGTAAGGAAGATAGTTTGCAGTTAAGATAGAAATCAGAATGTAAACGCAAACTGAAATATGATGTCCGTACGATAAAACCGATTTCCGTCTTAACGCCGATTCGAAAAATATTTAACTAAGAAACACGTTCGTAAATGAGCAGAAGGTAGTAAGCTATTGAGGAGGTTTGCAGTAAAGATAAGATGCTCAAAGTAAATGCAAACCGAGATTTAGAGTGGTTCGATCAGTCTTAACCTACATCCACTTTTGGCTTCCTCCACCAACGAGGTCACCGACGTCCACTAAAGGCCTTCCTTCAATAGGCGAAGGCAACCACCCTTGTACAGTTTCACTCCTTTTGACGGGCTTAGGAGACAACCATTACAAACTTTTCTCTCCTCTCTTGAAAGATCAAAACTTGGAAGAAAAGAGGGAGGATAACTTCTAGACTTTATAATACTTTTGAGCTTTAAAATCACAAAGTAAGATCAAGCTTTCGGTGGTTTGGGTTGCCCTTTTATTGCTGAAAGGGTGGGGTATTTATAGGCCCCAAACTAGTTTGAATTTTAAGCTAAAAACTGTCATCTCTCGGAATTCTGGGGTCTAGCGGTTGCACCGCTTGACTGGGGCGGTTGCACCTCCTGGCAGAGCTCAAAGACTAAGCCTCTTGGCGGTGCCACCGCTTGTCAGGGGCGGTTGCACCGCTTGGCAGAGCTTGGAGACTAAGCCTCTAGGCGGTGCCACCGCCTGACAAGGGCGGTTGCATTGCCTAGTCTCGCACGGAGACTGAGCCCAAGCGGTGCCACCGCCTGATTGGGGCGGTTGCACCGCTTGGCAGAGCTTGGAGACCGAGCTCAAGAGATTCCACCGCCTGTCAAGGGTGGTTGCACCGCTTGGCAGAGCTCGGAGACTGAGCTCAAGCGGTTCCACCGCTTGTCAAGGGTGATTGCACTGCCCAGTCTTGCTCGGAGACTGAGCTCTAGGCGGTGCCACCGCTGGCCAAGAAATCTGGGTCCGAATGGGCTGATCCATTCGGCCCAATTTGGGTCTGTCAAGGGCCCAATTGCCCCAAGATTAAGTTAATGGGATCACCTCCCATTTCTAACTCAATAATAGTGCTAACTACGATATTTCTTAAGACATTTACTACAACTTGCTCCGGTGCGTCAATCGCTTCTTTCGGCGAGCTTTCGGCGAACTTTTGTCGATCATCCGATGATCCCTCGGTGATGCTCTTGCGGACTTCCGACAAACTCCTGGACTTGCGACGATCCACTTGGCGAGTTCCGATGAGCTTCTTTTGGTAAGCTCTTGGACTTCTCGGATTTGTTCCCGTAGAACCTTCGACGACCGTCCGGACTTCCGTCAAACTCTCGAACTCCCAACGTGATTATAGTCTTGACTCCGGTGTAACTCCTGCTGCATGACATCCATCATAGTTGATCCTGCACATGTAAAACAAAACTTCGATCGAGACAATTAATCCTAAGCAATTAACCAAGTTGTCCGGCATGTCATTGGTCCCTCGACGCTTCATCCGATTCTTCGGTGCAACGTCCTCTCCTGCGGCCTATTGCCCAATTGGCTAGTTGACTCCGCAACTCCAATATCCTTGGCGCAATACCCGCTCTTCTTGGCCTGATTCCTGAGTCCACGACCCGAAGCCTTCTGTTGATACATCGATCGATCCACCGACCCGATGTCCAATCTTCTGACATGTTCCTCCGGCACAACATGATTTTTTCTGCTTTAATTGTTTCATCCTGATCGAAGCATCCTGCGTCACTTAAAACATAGATTAAAACATAAACATATATCAAGTGGTTTCATCATCAAAATACGAGATTCAACAATCTCCCTCTTTTTGATGATGACAATCACTTGATGACGGAGTTAAACTCAACTCCCGAAGTTTAAACAAACTCCCCCTATCAATATGCCATATTAATAGAACCTTGAATTCAAACTGAATTCAAGTCATTGCAATATTAATCATGAATACTTGTAACATGTCATCATGAACTTATGCATAACATCATACTTCTCCCCCTTTGTCATCAACAAAAAGGAGAAGTTCCAACTCTAATGTGTTTGTGATATTAATTCAACTCATTGCATGAAAAACATAATATTAGGTTTTATCATCATGCAATCTAGCAATTAAAGATGTACAAGTTTAGCATGTTTGCTTTTCATGAGATAACAACCGTTTGCTTCTCTTGTGACTACAAGCTAGTAATTTTTACGATATATAAGTTTTGTTACATACAAGCTAGCAAAGATTTCGAAAGCTAATGCAAGACAGCTTTCTTGTGTAAGCTCATGATTCTTGCTTCCTTTGCAATGTTTGAGCTTGCAATTTTGCTTTCATTGTAAAGTGCAAGTTTAGCATGTTTAGCATCTTGAGATAGGCAAGATAAAACATTTTTGCATTTTCTTGAGATTTCAAGATAGCAAGCTCTATATCTTGCAAGCTAGCAATGTTACAACATTTTAGAACATGCAAGCTAGTAATTTAGAGATGTTCAAGAAAGCAACTCTTGCCTCTTGAAATATGCAAGTTTGCTAGATGTGCACGTTAGCATGTTTTGTTTCTTTTTAAGATTTCAAACTAGCAATTATCGGTAATGTTCAAGATAGCAATTTCTTCTCTTTTGAGAAGTGTAATTTTTGCTTTCATCTTAAATTGTGCAAGTTAGCTAGTTTGCCTCTTTTCATGATGTCCACGCTAAAAATTCTTGCTCCCTCTTTGTCATTGTCAAAAAGAAGGGAAGACCCTTATATCAATTTTCATATTATGACAAAGGTAAGTATCAATCTTATTTGTGCATCATTATATATTCAAATTAAAACATACACAATTTCAAAAACCTTATTTTTTATGCATGATACCAAAAAATAAATCAATCATCATTAATGAGCATATCATACATGATACTCAAACATTAAAATTTTTAAGTATTTATCAACATGTTGATCATGATACCAAACATTCATCATTTAAAGCATTCATGATACACATCATATGCAATACATCCTGTACATCATTATCATAAGTATTGCATACATCATTTCAAAACATTTCAAGCCATGCAAGCCATAAATACAAAGAAATCATGTCATGAAGGATAAAATTATTTTAATACCAAAAGACATGATTCATATAGTAAATATCTTCTTTAAATAAAATATCAAGAAAAATCATAGGAGTACAAAGAAGAGATCTTGTTTTAAAAGAAAATCAAGTAATAAATCCAAAACTCGCAAAGAAAAATCATGATTCATTTAGAAAATCTCCTCTTAAGAAAATATCAAGTAGAATCGTAGGAGATCGATTAATGAGAAATTTTTATTCATAATAAAATCTCATGTATCAAATGTCGAGAAATCAAAATGACAAATCACAAGTTATATTCAAGAGAAAATTCATCATTCATTTTCAACTCATTCAATTTGTCAAATCAAGATCATGATTTTGATAGAACTCATCTCAAATTCAAATTATCAAAATTATTTTTATGGTTCACAAAATTCATAACATAAGTAGATTCATGATTTCATTGATAATATATTTTTTCTTTTTTAAGTATTTTATTTTAAGTGATTGATTTCATGTTAGCATGCTTTTTTATTTATGTTAAATAAAAACATGCATCAACGTTTAGGATCGAAAAATGAATTTCATCATAAAACCATCAAGATCAATAGATTTTGAAAAATAAATTGTTAGAATCAAGAAAATCCGAAAATAAAATTTAACACTAACATGCATTCGGACATGGTTTTGCTATAGATTTTCAAACACAATCATGAAGTTAAAACATGCTCATGATCATGAAAATTTTTGTATTCAAAACACATAATTTTCAACATATTATCAAGGCATGTAATAGTGTAAAGTTCTCATCATAGCAATTAAGTGAATGAATTAAGAACGTCCGAAAAATGATTTTAATAAGTTCATGCATTCAGACACATTTTTTCTATATGTTTTTCAAATACACTCATGAAAATAACACATGCTTATCATCATGTATAACTTAAAATCTCATGCATAAAATTGTCAATCATGTTATCAAAATATTTAATATTATATCATTATGTATTTCTTCAAATCAAACATGATTTCATTTAATCAAAATTGAGAAATAACAATGATACACATTATTACTTAACCACATATAGCATGTGATATTAAACTTCTTAATATTTTCATTAAGAGATCAAGGTTTTAATCAAAATCGGAAATAATCAAGATACACATTTTTTCTTCTTAAGAAAAACATACATATGATCATTAGATTTAAATCTAACATTTTATTCCATTAACATAAAACATGTAATTTTCATAATTACGAGCATGATCATATTCTTGCATTTTCAAAAAAAAATTTTAATATATAAATTTCAAGAAAAATAATTATTCTAAAAAAAAATTACATCATGGAAAACATCAAGTAATTTCAAAATAAATTAAGGGGATTTCGATTACCTCATCGTTGAATGTCGTTAAGGCGTAGTTTGCCACCTTGTCTTTCTTGATTTTCTCCTCGTCTTTGGAGGAGCTTGATTCATCCCACTTTGTGTTCTTCTTCTTGCGTTCAAAGCAAGTAATTCCGTTCTTTTTGTTCTTAAATTTTTGTTTCTTTAATTTTTTAAAACTCATTTGTAGTTCTTGTTCACCATCACTTGAGCTTATGCTCGAGTGGTCTTCAAATGTTTTATGTCCCAAATCCTTCCTGTTCTTTGGAAGGTTATTTTGTTCATCATGTTCAGCATGTGCATTGCGCACCATTTCATATGTCATCAATGAGCCGATAAGTTCTTCAAGTGAAAAAATATTTAAATCTTTTGTTTCTTGTATTGCCGTTACTTTTGATTCCCAAGCTTTAAAAAGTGATCGTAAAACTTTGCTAACAAGTTTAAAATTCGAGAAACATTTGCCAAGAGCTTTTAAACCATTGACGACATCCGTGAAACGGGTGTACATGTCAACAATGGTTTCGTTCGGCTTCATTCGAAAAAGCTCGAAATCATGCAACAAAAATTTTACTTTAGAATCTTTTACACTACTTGTGCCTTCGTGTGTGATTTCAAGAGTGTGCCAAATATCAAAAGTCATTTCGCACGTAGAAATCCGATTGAACTCATTTTTGTCCAAAGCGTAAAATAAGGCATCCATAGCCTTTGCGTTTAAAGAAAAATACTTCTTCTCTAAATCCGACCATTTGTTCATCGGTTTAGAGGGAAGTTGAAAACCGTTTTCAATAATATTCCATAAATCCAAATTCATAGAAATCAAGAAAACTCTCATTCGAGTTTTCCAATAAGTGTAGTCCAATCCGTTAAACAACGGTGGACGAACAACCGATAAGCCCTCTTGAAAGCCATGAAGAGCTATTTCTCTCGGGTGTAAATCCGAAATGAGAAATATCGGACTCTGATAACAATTGTTAGGATCAAGATCACTAAGAGGGGGGGGTGAATTAGTGCAGTGGAAAACTTTCGATGATTAAAACTGCGTTCGTACGTTGAAATCCGATTCCGACGTAAAAGTCATTTCGTGTAGATAATAACTTTGAAAGCTTACGGAAATTGTTGAATCTCGTATTTTGATGATGAAACTACTTGATATATGTTTATGATTTAATCTGCGTTTTGAGTGACGCAGGATGCTTCGATCAGGATGAGACAATTAAAGCAGGAAAATCATGTTGTGCCGAAGGAACATGTCAGAAGATTGGACGTCGGGCCGGTGGATCGGTCGACGTATCGACAGAAGGCTTTGGGCCGTGAACTCGGGCATCAGGCCAAGAAGAGCAGGTATTGTGCCAAGGATATCGGAGTTGCGGAGTCAACTGGCCGATTGGGCAATAGGCTGCAGGAGAGGACGATGCGCCGAAGAATCGGACGAAGCGTCGAGGGACCAATGACATGTCGGACAACTTGGTTAATTGCTTAGGATTAATTGTCTCGATCGAAGTTTTGTTTTGTTGTGCAGGATTAACTACGATGAGAGTAAGACAAGCAGCAGGTGTTGCGCCGGAGTCAAGATCATGATCACGTTGGGAGTTCGAGAGTTCGACGGAAGTTCGGACGGTCGTCGGAGGTTCAGCGAGAACAGATCCGAAAAGTCCAGAAGCTTGCCAAGCGAAGCTCGTCGGAACTCGCCAAGTGGATCGTCGCAAAGTCCAGGAGTATGCCGGATGTCCGCAGAAGGATCACCGAGGGTTTATCGGATGATCGACGGAAGTTCGCCGGAAGAAGCGATTGACGCATCGGAGCATAGCTGCAAAAGTTGTCTTAGAGTTAATCGTAGTTAGCACGATGATTAAGCTTGAAAATGGGAGGTGATCCCATTAGCTTAATCTTGGGGCAATTGGGCCCCTGAAAAGATTTAAATTGGGCCGAATAGAGCGAACCATTCGGACCCTGATTGCACTAGGCGGTGCAACCGCCTAGGACAGGAGGTGCAACCGCCTAGGACAGGAGGTGCAACCGCCTGGGCTGCGGGACTGGGCGGTGCAACCGCCCCAGCCAGGCGGTGCAACCGCCCAGGCCATGTCTTCCAGCGGGACTGGGCGGTGCAACCGCCCCAGCCAAGGGGTGCAACCGCCCAGGGCTCAGTCTCCAAGCGAGACTGGGCGGTGCAACCTCCTCTGTCAAGAGGTAGCACCACCAGAGCTCAAGTTTCGAGCTCTGCCAAGAGGTGCAACCACCGAGCTCGGTCTTCAAGCTCTAGGCAGAGAGGTGCAACCTCTTTGGACAGGAGATGCATCGCCTGAGCTCGGTCTTTGAGCTCTGGCAGAGAGGTGCAACCGCCTCTGGCAGAGAGGTGCATCAGCCTGAGCTCAGTTTCGAGCTCTGCCAGGTGATGCAACCACCGAGCTCAGACTTCGAGCTCTGCCAGGCGATGCAACCACTGAGCTCAGTCTTCGAGCTCTGGCAGAGAGGTGCAATCGCCTGAGCTCAGTCTTCGAGCTCTGCCAGGCGGTGCCACCTCTCCAGTCAAGAGGTGCAACCGCCTGATCCCGGAATTCCGGGATTTGATCGTTTTGAGCTCCAAATTTGAATTGGGTTGGGGCCTATAAATACCCCACCCATTCAACACTGAAAGGATACAGATCCACACCGAATTCTTGATCTTTTCAGTGATTCTAAGAGCTCAAATTTGTGTAAAGTCCTAAAGTTCTCCTCCTTCTGTTCTTTAAGTCTTGAGTTGTAAAGAGAGGAGAGAAAGGATCTGTAAAGGTTGTCTCCTAAGCCTGTCAAAAGGAGAGAAACTGTAAAAGGGCAGTTAGCCTTCGCCCATTGAAGGAAGGCAGCTAGTTGACGTCGGTGACCTCGTCGGAGGAGGAAGCCAAAAGTGGAGTAGGTCAAGACTGACCGAACCACTCTAAATCTCTGGTTTGCTTTTACCTTGAGCACTTTATCATTATTGCAAACCTCCTACATTGCTACTGCCCTCTGCGCCTTTACGAACGAGTTTCTAAGCTCTGATCTTTCAAAATCTGCATTCAAACGTAAATCATGTTTTCGTACGATCTTCACACTGCAGTTTACACTTACTTTCGGATTCCATTTATAACTGCAAATTGCTTTCTACGTAAAACGATTTTCAAGGTTCAAAACTGCTTTTAGATGCAAAACTACATTTAGACGTAAAATTACGTTTAGACGTAAAACTGCGTTTAGACGCAAAACTGCGTTTAGACGCAAAACTGCATTTAGACGTAAAACTGCGTTTAGACGTAAAACTGCGTTTGGACGTAAAACTGCGTTTGGACGTAAAACTGCGTTTGGACGTAAAACTGAGTTTAGACGCAAACTGCGCTTAGACGCAAACTGTGCTTAGACGCAAACTGCGCTTAGACGCAAAACTGCGCTTAGACGCAAACTGCACTGTGATTCTGCTTTTATATCGAAATCATTTTTTATCGGACGAACGCAGCTTTCGTGTTTAAATTACTATAAGATTTCCGCTGCACTAATTCACCCCCCCCCTCTTAGTGCTCTCGATCCTAACAGAAATGTATTTGAAGTAAAGTAAGGAAGGTAGTTTGCAGTTAAGACAGAAATCAGAATGTAAACGTAAACTAAAATATGATGTTCGTACGATAAAACCGATTTCCGTCTTAACGCCGATTAGGAAAATACTTAACTAAGAAATACGTTCATAAATGAGCAGAAGGCAGTAAGCTACTGAGGAGGTTTGCAGTAAAGATAAGATGCTCAAATTAAATGCAAACCGAGATTTAGAGCGGTTCGGTCAATCTTGACCTACATCCACTTTTGGCTTCCTCCACCAACGAGGTCACCGATGTCCACTAGAGGCCTTCCTTCAATAGGCGAAGGCCAACCACCCTTCTATAGTTTCACTCCTTTTGACGAGCTTAGGAGACAACCCTTACAAACTTTTCTCTCCTCTCT
Source organism: Musa acuminata AAA Group (assembly GCF_036884655.1). Lineage (NCBI taxonomy): Eukaryota > Viridiplantae > Streptophyta > Magnoliopsida > Zingiberales > Musaceae > Musa > Musa acuminata. Next base: position 41,198,772 of record NC_088345.1, read on the forward strand.
TGAAAGATCAAAACTTGGAAGAAAAGAGGGAGGAGAACTTCTAGACTTTACAACACTTTTGAGTTCTAAAATCATAGAGTAAGATCAAGCTTTCGGTGGTTTGGGTTGCCCTTTCATTGCTGAAAGGGTGGGGTATTTATAGGCCCCAAACCAGTTTGAATTCCGAGCTCAAAATTATCATCTCTCGGAATTCCGGGGTTTGACGGTTGCACCGCCTGACTGGGGCGGTTGCACCACCTGGCAGAGCTTAGAGACTGAGCCTCTAGGCGGTGCCACCGCTTGTCAAGGGCGGTTGCACCGCTTGGCAGAGCTCGGAGATTGAGCCTCTAGGCGGTGCCACTGCTTGACAGGGCCGATTGCACCGCCTAGTCTCGCTCGGAGACTGAGCCCAAGCGGTGCCACCGCCTGACTGGGGTGGTTGCACCGCTTGGCAGAGCTCGGAGACTGAGCTCAGGCGGTTCCACCGCCTCTCAAGGGCGGTTGCACCACTTAGCAAAGCTCGGAGACCGAGCTTAAGCGGTTCCACCGCTTGTCAGGGGCGGTTGCATCGCCCAGTCTTGCTCGGAGACTGAGCTCTGGGCGGTGCCACCGTTGGCCAAGAAATTTAGGTCCGAATGGGCTGATCCATTTGGCCCAATTTGGGTCTGTCAAGGGCCCAATTGCCTCAAGATGAAGTTAATGAGATCACCTCCCATTTCTAACTTAATCATAGTGCTAACTATAATATTTTTAAGACATTTACTGTAACTTCCTCCGGTGCATCAATCGCTTCTTCCGGCGAGCTTTCGGCGAACTTCCGTCGATCATCCGATGAACCCTTGGTGATGCTCCTGCGGACTTCCAGCAAACTCCTGAACTTGCGACGATCCACTTAGCGAGTTCCGATGAGCTTCTTTTGGCAAGCTCCTAGACTTCTTGGATTTGTTCCCGCAGAACCTTCGACGACCGTCCGGACTTCCGTCGAACTCTCGAACTCCCAACGTGATCTTAGTCTTGACTCCGATGCAACTCCTGCTGCATGTTTTACATCCATCGTAGTTAATCCTACACATGTAAAACAAAACTTCGATCGAGATAATTAATCCTAAGCAATTAACCAAGTTGTCCGGCATGTCATTGGTCCCTCGATGCTTCATCTGATTCTTCGGCGCATCGTCCTCTCCTGCGGCCTATTGCCCAATCGGCCAGTTGACTCCGCAACTTCGATATCCTTGGCGTAACACCCGCTCTTCTTGGCCCGATGCTTGAGTCCATGACCCGAAGCCTTCTGTCGATACGTCGACTGATCCATCGGCCCGACGTCTAATCTTCTGACATGTTCCTCCGGCACAACATGATTTTTCCTGCTTTAATTATCTCATCCTGATCGAAGCATTCTACGTCAATCAAAATGCAGATTAAAACATAAACACATATCAAGTGGTTTCATCATCAAAATACGAGATTCAAAAACCACTCATTCTTATTCTCATGTAGAATAGCTTCTTAGTAAGTTTCTAGCTCTCCCTCGTTAGTAAGAATAACATACTCATGTAGAGAATATTTGGTAGATGGTTATCGCTTTCTTGTGGATCTTCTCAATGGAATCTCAACTAGTGGTGGAGGTGCTTATTCAGTTGGTTCAATATCATCAACTGTAGGAGTATTATCACTAGCATTCTCACTATAATCTTCTTGTTAATCTCCCTCATGACCATCATGAACTACAGGTGAAGGAATTGGACCCAAACTCCAAGGAATATTAATAGAGGTTTTTGGCTTCTCAACATTATCACCATCATCAAACAACTAGTCTTCAAGAAACATAACATCTCTGCTTCTAATAATCTTCTTGTTCGCTAGATCACATAATCTGTACCCAAACTCTTCATGACTATATCCCAAGAAAATAATACTTTTGCCTTATTATCAAGCTTAGACCTCTTATCTTTGAGAATATGAATAAATGCTTTACACCCAAAGACTCTCAAGTAATTATATGATATATCTTTTCCTTTCAATACTCTCTCTAGAACATCACCTTTCAGAGGAACTGATGGAGAAAGATTTATCAAGTCAACTGTAGTTCTCATAGCCTCCCCCCAAAATGACTATGGTAATTCAACTTGGGAAAGTATACACCTAATCCTTTCTTTAATGGTTCTGTTCATCCTTTCTGCCATACCATTCTGCTGAGGAGTTTTAGGAACTGTTTTTTGAAGTCTGATGCCAAGGAACCTGTAATAATTCTCAAAAGGACCTCTGTACTCGCTACCATTATCTGCACGAACACACTTTAGCTTTCTATCAGTTTTTCTTTCAACACTGACATAAAATTCTTTGAAAACAACGAGTATCTGGTCTTTAGATTTCAAAGCAAAAACCCACACTTTTCTAGAATAGTCATCAATGAAAGTAACAAAATAAAAAGCACCTCCAAGAGTTCTAGTTTGCATAGTACAAACGTCAGTATAAATCAAATCAATAACATCTGATCTTCTAGATGATGAAAATGTATGAAAGGTAACTCTATGTGTTTTTCCAACTAAGTAGTGATCATAAGATTTAAGAGATGTACCTTGCAACTCTAGTAAGAATTGTTTTCTAGCAAGACTTTAAAGTCCCTTCTCACTGATATGACCAATCATCTTGTGCCAAAGATCTATACTTTCACCCTTTTGAATTATATTAATCTCTCCTTTGTGTAGCTTAGCTTCCATGACATAAAAAGAGTTAAGTTTCTTTCCTCTTGCCACAATTAGAGAACCTTTAGTGAGTTTCCATTTGATTTCACTAAAATAGTGTGTAAATTTCTCATCATCAAATCTACTTTTAGATATCAAGTTAAGACAAATATCAGGAATATGTCTGACATCTTTAAGTATAAATTTGCTCTCAGTATTGGTCTCCAAGCAAATATCTCAAATACTCATAATCTTAGATGTACCACTGTTTCTCATTCTGACATTACCATCACTAGTAATATAAGATATGAAGAAATCACCTTGAGAAGTAGCATGAAATGAAGCACCAGAGTCAATTACCTGGTTACTATCCTGAGTTGCAAGACTGACACAAACGTCATCACAAACAATAATGATGTCACCTTCAGCAACAATTTTATTGGTCTCTTTTTTATTTTTCTTCCTTTCATTTTGTTCTCGCTTCCAAAATCTACACTCTTTCTTCATGTAACATAGCTTGTTACAGTGGAAATATTTGATATATTTTCTAGACTTGGATCTTCTTCTATAACCATGTGAATTTCTACTATAACTTCTTCCACGTCTTTATTTTTTTAGTAACAAATACACTAAAAAAATATTCTGGTATCTTCATTTAGCAAACTGTCTTTAACCATATCTATAGTTAGAGTCCCCTCTGGCATGAAGTTACAAATTTTCACTACATACATTTTCTAACTTTCTAGTAAAGAGCTGAGAAGTAATAATCCTTGCATCTCATCATCTATATTCATTTTCATAGCAACCAGCTTGTTTGCAAGACTCTAAAATAGGCTTATGTGCTTAACATTGTTATCACCATCTCTATACTTCAAATTACAAATCTTCTAAGGAGAAAAATTTTATTACTCACTGTCTTTTTTGCAAAGAGATTTTCTAACATTTGCCAAACAACATCAGCTTTGGTTTCATCAGAAATATGCTCATGCAAATTTATATCCATCAATCTTCTAATATAAGCAATAGCTTTTCTATGTTGAACCTCCCATTCCTCATTGTATATAGTAGATGGTTTATCTTTAACTTTTATGGGCTTATACAAATATTTGTAATTGAGCAAATCTTCCATCATATGCATCCAAGTGGAATAATTTGATGAGTTCATTTTAATCATATCATCTGACTGTTCCATTTTAATCACACAAGAAAAAACTAGCACCAAACAACCTGGCTCTAATACCACTTGTTGAGAAAAACCTACTATAGCGGAATATTCTTTTTCCCTCTTTGTGTATCAAAATGGGTTCATCATCAAAATATCAACTTAATATCAAAAGCAATATGAATCAGAACAACATAAATAGTAGAACAGTGAATAAATCAAAAAGTGAGACACCAAATTTTACATGGAAAACCCAATGTAGGAAAAACCATGGGACCGTAGTCCACCTCAAACTTCCACTATCACTAGTAATGATAACATGTTTGTGATAAATCTTGTCTAATATAATAAGAGGATCATAATAACATCAAGACCATATATCTTGGCTCAAGAATAACATATTATCATCACATAGATGGATCTCATAAAAAAAAAAGTTTGGATCTCACTAAGTGGGTATATAAGGAAAGTGCCTCAGAGAGGATAAACTTCATATTAGCATCGTTAGGATTGTAGAGCTTACTGTAAAGATTCTCCACATATAATTTGGGCAAAAATTGACAACGTTTGGTCATTGATCGTCAAGTAGAAAAACTCAAAATCTTATTTTTCTCTCTTTGTTCTTTTTTCTCTCTATGCGTCACCACAGTTCACCGCACGCCAATCCCTTTGCTGCCCTCAACTACGTGCATCTCATTTTCACTTTTTTTTTTCTTTTTCTTTTTAATTGTTGATTTGGGCTTAAAATCCCAATTGTCCAATCCAAGCCCACATATGGACTGGACCCAACAATTCTCCCCATCCAACTCATATGGTGGGCTGTACTAAGCCCATTCTTTGCCTACATGCTTCAAGCTTTTCCTTAGGCAAAGATTTTGTCAACATATATGATCCATTCTCATTGGTATGTACCTTTTCCAATTGTAATTCTATCATCTCAAGCACATCACAAATCTAGTGATATCTCAGATCAATATGCTTGGATCTAGAATGGTATATTGAATTCTTGGAGAGATAAATGACACTTGACTATCACAGTAAAAAGTATCTCCTTCCTATTTCAAGCCTAATTCCTGTAAAAATATTTTTATTCACAAAGTTTTCTTGTAAGCTTTAGTAATTGCTATATATTATGTTTCTTTGGTTGATATAGCAAAACAATTCTGTAACTTAGACTGCTAAGAGACTGCTCCCCCTGCAAATGTCATCAAGAATCCCAAAGTAGACTTCTTGGAATCAGTATCACCTGCTATGTCTGCATCTGTGTACCCTTCTAGCACAGGTTCATCACTACCAAAACATAAACATAACTTGGAAGTACCTCTTAGACATCTTAATATCTATTTCACTACTGCCTAATGTTCCTTCCCAGGATTAGAGTGAAATCAATTGATAACTCTAACTGCATGAGCTATATCTGGTCTAGTACAAACCATAGCATACATCAAATTGCCTATTGCAGATGAGTAATGCACTCTAGACATTTCTTTTTTTTTTTCTCACTTATAGGACATTGTTTCGAATTAAGTTTGAAATAACCTACAAGTGGAGAATAAATTGCTTTGGCTTTACTCATGTTGAATCTTTCAAGCACCTTTTTAATGTAAGTGTCCAAAGATAGCCAAATCTTCTTTTTCTTCCTATCACGAAAAATCTTCATGCCAAGTATTTGTTTCATCGATCCCAATTCTTTCATAGTAAAAAACATCCTTAGCTCTCTTTTAAACTTTTCAATTTTACCAGCATCATTGCCAACAATCAGCATATCATTAACATATGGTAGGAGAATAATAAAATCATTATCTGAAAATATCTCCACAAATACATAATATTCATATGTGGTTCTATTGTACCCTTGGCTCATCATAAAGGAATCAAACTTTATCACTATCTAGGTGCTTGTTTGAGTCCATAAAAGTTTTTCCTAAGCTTGCACATCAAATTTTCTTTTTCCTTGACTTTGAAACATTCTGGTTGCTCCATGTAAATTTCTTCTTCTAAGTCAACATGAAGAAATGTTGTTTTCACATCAAGTTGCTCAACTTGTAAATTCAAGCGGGCAACCAAACCAAGAACAACTCAAATAGAGGATATTTTCACCAAAAGAGAAAATATCTCTTTAAAGTCAATACCTATCTTTTGATTGAATCCTTTCACAACTAGTCGTGCCTTGTATCTTTGTTGTGAGCTATTATTTTCAATCGTCAATTTATAAACTCATTTATTCTTAAGAAATTTCTTCTCTTTATGTAACTTTACAAAGTCATAGGTGTGGTTCTCAAGTAAAGATCTCATTTCATTTTGCATGGCTTTAACTCACTCATTCTTATTCCCATGTAGAATAGCTTCTTTGTAAGTTTCTAGCTCTCTCTCGTCAGTAAGTATAACATACTCATGTGGAGGATATCTAGTAGATGGTTGTCGCTCTCTTGTGGATCTTCACAATGGAATCTCAGTTGATGGTGGAAGTGCTTGTTTAGTTGGTTCAACATCATCAACTGTAGGAGTATTATCACTAGCATTCTCACTAAAATCTTCTTGTTCATCTCCCCTATGATCATCATGAACTATAGGTGAAGGAACTGGACCTAAACTCTAAGGAATATAAATAGAGGTTTTTGACTTCTCAACATTATCACCATCATCAAACAACTAGTTTTCAAGAAACACATCTCTGCTTCTAATAATCTTCTTGTTCACTGGATCCCATAATATGTACTCAAACTCCTCATGACCATATCCCAAAAAGATACATGCTTTTGTCTTATTATCAAGCTTGGACCTCTCAACTTTGGGAATATGAATAAATGCTTTATACCCAAAGACTCTCAAGTGATTATATGATATATCTTTTTATTTTCATAATTTTTTGGAATATTACCTTTCAGAGGAACTGATGGAGAAAGATTTATCAGGTCAACTGTAATTCTCATAGCCCCCCCCCCTAAAATGACTTAGGTAACTTACGTGGGAAAGCATACACCTAATCCTTTCTTCAATGGTTTTGTTCATCCTTTTTGCCAGTTTCTCTTTCAACACTGAAATGAATTTCTTTGAAAAGATCGAGTACTTGCTCTTTAGATTTCAAAACAAAAGCCCACACTTTTATAGAATGGTCATCAATGAAAGTAACAAAATAAAGAGCGCCTCCAAGAGTTTTATTTTACATAGTACAGATATAAGTATGAATCAAATCAATAACATCTGATCTTCTAAATGATGAATATGTATGAAAGATAACTTTATGTATTTTTTCAACAAAGCAATGATTACAAGATTTAAAGGGTGTACCTTGCAACTTTGGTAAGAACTACTTTCTAGGAAGAATTTGAAGTCATTTTCGTTGATATGACCAAGTCTATTGTGCCAAAGATCTATACTTTTACCATTCTGAATTACATTAATCTCTCCTTTGTATAGCTTAGCTTTCATTACATAAAAAGAGTTAAGTTTCTTTCCTTTTGCTATAATTAGAGAACCTTTAGTAAGTTTTCATTTACTTTCACCAAAATAGTGTGTAAATCCCTCATAATCAAGTCTGCTTGTAGATATTAAGTTAAGACAAATATCTAAAATATGTTTGACAACTTTGAGTATCAATTTGCGCCCAACACTGGTCTCAAAGCAAATATCTTCAATACCCACAATCTTATATGTACCATTGTTTCCTATTCTAACATTATCAAAATCACCAACAGTGTAAGATTTCAAGAAATCATCATGAGAAGTAACATGAAATGAAGCACCATAGTCAATTACCCAATTACTATCTTGAGTTACAAGACTGACAAAACCGTCATCACAAACAATAATAATATCACATTCAACAGCAATTGTATTGGTCTCTTTCTCATTTTTATTCTTTTTATTCTGTTCTCACTTCCAAAACCTACACTCTTTCTTCATATGACTTGGCCTGTTATAGTGGAAACATTTGATATCTCTTCTAGACTTGGATCTTCCTCTATAATCATATGGATTTCTACTATGACTTCTTCCACGTCTTTCTTATTTTTCAGTAACAAATGCACCAGAAGAAGATTCTCCCTATTCTTTTCTTTTGACATCTTTATTTAGTAAACTGTCTTTAACCATATCTATAGTTAGAGTCCCCTTTAGCATGGAGTTACAAATTGTCACCAAATATATTTCTCAACTTTCTAGTAAAGAGTCGAGAAGTTATAATCCTTGCATCTCATCATTTATATTCATTTTCATAGCAACCAGCTTGTTTGCAAGACTCTGAAATAGCCTTATGTGCTCAACAATGTTACCACCATCTCTATACTTCAAATTTACAAGTCTTCTAAGGAGAGAAATTTTATTTCCCATTATCTTTTTCGTAAAGAGGTTTTCTAACCTTTGCCAAACAACATCAGCTCTGGTTTCCTAAGAATTATGTTTATGCAAATTTATATCCATCAATCTTCTAATATAAGTAATAGCTTTTCTTTGTTGAATCTCTTATTCCTCATCGTCCATAGTAGAAGGTTTATCTTTAACCTTGATAAACTTATACAAATCTTTATAATATAACATATCTTCTATCATACGCCTCCAAGTGGAATAATTTGATGGTTCAATTTAATCATATCATCTGACTATTCCATTTCAATCACATAAGAAAAAACTAGCACCAAATAACCTGACTCTAATACCACTTGTTGGGAAAAACCTGTTATATCGAAATATTCTTTTTCTCTCTTTATGTATCAAAATATGTTCATCATCAAAATACCAACTTAATATCAGAAGCACATATAAACCAGAATAATATAAACAACAGAACAATGAATCTATCACAAAGTGAAATACCGAATTTTACATGGAAAACACAATATGAAAAAAACTACGGGACCATATATCTTGGCTCAATAATAACATATCATCATTATATGGATGGATCTCATCAAAAGAAAAGTTTAGGTCTCACTAAGTAGTTATAGTAGAAAAGTATCTTAGAGAGAATAAATTTCAGATCAACACTAGGATTGTAAAAGTTACTATAATTTTTTTTCACATATAATTTAGATCAAAACTAGTCAATTGTTAATTAAAAAAACTCAAAATCTTATTTTTCTCTTTCCTCTTTTCCTCTCTATTCTTTTTTCTCTTTGTGCGCCGCCACATTTCACCGCACGCCAATCCCTTCGCTGCCTTCAAATGCGTGCATCTCTTTTTTTAGTTGCTGAACCCAACAAACATAAAGTATAAAGCATGTTGATAATAATTGCTTGAATGCTAGCTTGAAAGGTAGTTGTTGGATGACACTTATGAATATCTATGTACTCAAGTTATTATTAAATAAAAGGGTGATGGAAGGACTATCACACGTTCACTCTCCAAATCAATTTTGTGGAACATGTATTCTTGACAAGTAATCAAGAAAGAATTTTTTAAATGAGTCCACCAATAATACAAAGAAACCTCTTGACCTAATCCAAGTTGACATATGTGAGTGAATATCTTCAACATCTTATAGTGAACATTATTATTTTCTAACATTCATTGATGATTTTAATAGGAAAATATGAGTTTACTACCTAACAAACAAACCAAAGTTTTTTGAACCATTAAAGAAGTTCAAAACATAAGTGAAGAATGAGAGTGGTTATACCATCAAAGCCTTATGATCTGATCATAGAGGTGAATTCACATCAAAAAAGTTTAAAGGATTTTGTGAAATATGTGATATTTAAAGACAATTGGCGATATCTTATTCTGCTTAATAAAAAGGTATGGCGCAAAGGAAAAATCAAATTATCCTCAACATAATAAGAAGCATACAAAACAAGAAGATGCCAAATGAGTTTTGGGTTTAAGCCATTGTAAGTGTGGTCTACCTACTTAATAGAGGTTCAACAATGAGCTAATTCTATGCTCATGTTTCTAATCACTATAAGAAACTTAGAATTGTAAGAAGTCTAACATCTCTCACTTAAGGTTTTTGGATGCATATTCTATGCTCATGTTTCTAATCAAAGGAGAACAAAATTGAAAGACAAAATCTCAAAATATATTTTCATTGGCTATAATACACAATTGGCGATATCTTATTCTGCTTAATAAAAAGGTATGGCGCAAAGGAAAAACCAAATTATCCTCAACATAATAAGAAGCATACAAAACAAGAAGATGCCAAATGAGTTTTGGGTTTAAGCCATTGTAAGTGTGGTCTACCTACTTAATAGAGGTTCAACAATGAGCTAATTCTATGCTCATGTTTCTAATCACTATAAGAAACTTAGAATTGTAAGAAGTCTAACATCTCTCACTTAAGGTTTTTGGATGCATATTCTATGCTCATGTTTCTAATCAAAGGAGAACAAAATTGAAAGACAAAATCTCAAAATATAATTTCATTGGCTATAATACACGATCTAAAACCTATAAGTTATTTGATCCAAAAGATTACAAGATATATGTTAGTGGAAATATGGAGTTTGATGAAGATGGAGTGTAGAATTGGAGCACAAATATGAAATAGTTGCAAGATGAAGAAAAAGAGAAAGTGATAAATGAAGAGCTTATACCATTATCATCTTATGTATCAAGCTATCTTTGGAAGAAAGTCCAACACCAAGAAGAGCAAGGAGCGTGCAAAAATTGTATGAGATGATTAACCAACTTAATTTTGTTTGTCTTTATGCTAATGATGAAGTTATTTCTTTTGAAGATGCAACCAAAGAAAAGAAGTAGATGAAAGCAATAGATGAAGAGATCAATGCCATAAAAAGAGATCAAAGCAATGGATGAAGAGATTACTCATCTCTTTGACTGCTCAAAACAAATGATAAATTCATTAATTAGATGTGAAGTTCATATTTTAAATAATTTTTTGAAAAAAAATTATATTGAACAACTTATGGGATATATTGAGAAAGGGCACAAAGACAAAGTTCTAAAATTGAACAAGATTTAAAGATGAAGATGGAAGCATGCTATATATTTATTTACATGTGGATGACCTAATTTTTATAGAGAATAATCCACATATATTTTTAAGACTTCAAGCAAGCCATAATAAAGGAGTTTAGTAAGATTGACATGTAGTTTATGTCGTTTTTATTAGGATCAAATGTGACACTAAGAGGGGGGGGGATGGGTGAATTAGTGCAGCGAAAAAAGTCAGTCAGTTTTATAAAAAGATTGACATGTAGTTTATGTCGTTTTTATTAGGATCAAAAGTGACACTAAGAGGGGGGGAAGTGCTTGACTTTAAAGTAAATGAACTAGCAATTAAATTAGAAAGTAATGGAAGTAATGAAAAGCAGAATGAAAATGAGCACACCGGAATTTATAGTGGTTCAATCGTTCTGACCTACATCTACTTTTGATTCCTCCTCTGTCGAGGTCACCGGCGTCCACTAATGGTCTTCCTTCAATAGGTGAAGACCAACTACC